>NC_029780.3:36196581-36221023 GCF_000817695.3 Arachis duranensis
GTTGCCTCCCAACAAGCGCTCTTTTATTGTCACTAGCTTGACATCCTCTGTGCTTATGCTTGTTCAGTTTAGATTCTGAACTTCTTTTTCCTTGTCCCATTGTCCTTCTAGATACGGCTTTGCTCTGTGCCCATTTGCTGTGAAGTGGCTCTGTGTAGCTTCATCTAGTAGCTCTAGACTTCCATAAGGAAAAACTTTTGTCACTAGATATGGACCTGTCCATTTGGACTTGAGCTTGCCAAGAAAGATCTTGAGCCTTGAGGTATATAGGAGCACTTGCTGTCCTGGCTTGAACTCTTTCTGTGTGATCTTCTTGTCATGCCACCTCTTAGCTCTTTCCTTGTATATCTTAGCACTCTCATAAGCTTCTAGTCTAAACTCATCCAACTCATTTAGTTGTAGCAGCCTCTTTTCTCCTGTTGCTTGAGTATCAAGGTTGAGGAGTTTAGTGGCCCAAAAAGCTTTATGTTCAAGCTCTACAGGGAGGTGACAAGATTTTCCATATAATAGCTGAAATGGGGACTTTCCAATGGGAGTTTTGAAAGCTGTCCTATATGCCTAGAGTGCATCTTCTAACTTCCTGGCCCAATATTTCCTTGTGCTTCCCACTGTTTTTTCTAAAATTCTCTTCAACTCTCTATTTGCTAGTTCAGCCCGGCCATTAGTCTGAGGATGGTATGGTGTGACTACTTTATGGATTACTCCATATTTGTGGATGAGCTTCTCCATTTGTTTGTTGCAGAAGTGGCCAGCACCATCGCTGACAAGACCCTTAGGCACTCCATATTTGGTGAAAATATGCTTTTTAAGGAATTGAAGGACAATCTGTGCATCACAAGTGGTTGTGGCTATGGCTTCCACCCACTTTGAGACATACTCCACTGCCACCAAGATGTATCTGAAAGAGTAAGAAGGGGAAAAGGTCCCATGAAATCAATACCCCATAGGTCAAATAGCTCTACTTCCAAGATGAAATTTTGAGGCATCTCATTCCTTTTTGTCAATCCTCCAGCTCTTTGGCTTTCATTGCATTGGTGAACAAACTCTCTGGCATCCTTGAAGATAGTTGGCCAATAGAAACTGCTTTGTAGTACCTTTGCAGCTGTTCTCTCTGGTCCAAAGTGTCCACCATATGCTGAACCATGATAATGCCACAATATGTCCTTCATTTCATTTTCATGGACACACCTCCTAATCATTCCATCAGAGCACGTCTTGAATAAGAAGGGTTCGTCCCACAAGAACTTCCTTGCTTCATTGAGTAACTTTTTCACTTGTTGCTTAGAGAATTCTTGAGGTATCTTCCTTCCTACTTTGTAATTTGCTATGTCAGCAAACCAAGGTGCTTGTTGAATTTGGGACAGGTGCTCATCAGGGAAATTCTCATTTACTTGTTGTGGTCTATCTTGATAGGCTTCTTGTGGTACTCTTGATAAATGATCTGCCACTTGATTTTTACTTCCCTTCCTATCTCTTACTTCAATATCAAACTCTTGTAGCAGCAGCACCCACCTAATAAGCCTTGGCTTTGAATCCTGTTTAGACATTAAATACTTCAGAGCGGCATGGTCAGTGTACACTATAACTTTTGAGCCAATCAAGTATTGCCTAAACTTATCAAATGCATAAACAATTGCCAAAAGTTCTTTCTCAGTGGTGGTATAATTTTTCTGTGCTTCATTTAGCACTTTGCTGGCATAATATATGACATGGTGCAACTTATCTCTCTTTTGTCCCAGCACAGCACCAATAGCAAGGTCACTTGCATCACACATAAGTTCAAAAGGTAAGTTCCAATCAGGGGGTGTGATGATTGGTGCTGTGATGAGTTTTCTCTTTAAGGTTTCAAAGGCATGCTTACAGTTGCCATCAAAGATGGGGTTGTCAATCACTAGCAAATTGCTCAATGGCTTTTCTATTTTTGAGAAATCTTTGATGAACCTTCTGTAGAAACCAGCATTTCCAAGAAAACTCCTTACTGCTTTCACATTAACGGGTATAGGAAGCTTTTCAATAATTTCTATTTTTGCTTTATCAACTTCTATACCTTTGCATGACACTTTATGCCCAAGAACTATCCCTTCAGGAACCATGAAATGGCATTTTTCCAGTTCAAGACCAAGTTAATTTCTTGGCATCTTTTCAAAACAAGAGATAAATGATGCAAACAAGTATTAAATGAATTGCCAAAGACAGAAAAAAATCCATGAAGACTTCTAAAAAATTTTCAACCATATCAGAGAAAATGGAAAGCATACACCTCTGAAACATGGCTGGGGCGTTGCATAGCCCAAAAGGCATCATCCTATATGCAAAAACTCCAAATGGACATGTGAAGGCAGTCTTCTCTTGGTCCTTGGGGTCCACCACGATTTGATTGTACCCAGAATACCCATCCAAGAAGCAATAATAGGCATGGCCGGCCAATCTTTCCAGCATCTGATCAATGAATGGGAGAGGAAAATGATCTTTCCTTGTGGCATCATTCAATCTTCTATAGTCTATGCACATCCTCCACCCAGTCACTGTTCTAGTAGGGATCAACTCATTCTTCTCATTGGTGATGACCGTCATCCCTCCTTTTTTTGGTACAACTTGAACCGGGCTCACCCATGAGCTGTCAGAGATTGGAAAAATTATTCCAGCATTCCATAACTTCATGACTTCTTTTTGAACCACCTCCTTCATGGATGGGTTGAGTCTTCTTTGGGGTTGAACCACAGGCTTTGATTCTTCTTCCAGCAAAATTTTATGCATTCAAATGGCTGGGCTAATGCCTTTGATATCCTCAATTGTCCAACCCAAGGCTGTTTTGTGGGCTTTCAACACTTCAATCAGCCTTGTCTCTTCTTCCATATTTAAGGAGGAGCTAATAATCACTGGTAGGGTCTCTTCTTCTCCCAGGAACACATATTTGAGGTGAGGGGGAAGAGGCTTCAACTCTTGTTTTGGCTTCTCTTTCTCCTTGTCTTCACTGGAAATCTCTACCACTTCTTCTTCCTGTTGCTCATGACAAGTGGCTTCTAATATTTCCTCCACCAGACTTTCTATCATATCCACCTTCATGTAGTTTTCTTGTTCAGGGGGGTGTTGCATTGATTTGAAGACATTGATGACCATTTGTTCATTATGCACCCTGAAAATCATCTCTCCCTTCTCTACATCAATAATGGCTCTGGCCGTGGCTAAGAATGGTCTTCCCAAGATGATTGAATTGTTTCCTTCTTCCTTTGCATCCAGAATTACAAAGTCTGCAGGGAAGATAAACTCCCCAACCTTTACTAACAAGTTTTCCACAATGCCATTGGATGTCTTGATTGATCTGTCAGCCATCACCAAAGACATCCTAGTAGGTTTGAGTTCTTTTATGGCAAGCTTTCTCATCATTGATAACAGCATCAGATTAATGCTAGCACCAAGGTCACAGAAAGCTTTGTCTAAGGTCATTTTGCCTATGGTGCATGAAACTACAAAGCTCCCTGGATCTTTGAGCTTTGGTGGGATACCTCTTTGAATCACAGCACTACATTCTTCAGTGAGAAGTATAGTCTCCTTTTCTTGCCAACTCCTCTTCTTGTTGATAAGCTCTTTCAAGAACTTTGCATACAGGGGCATTTGCTCAAGTGCTTCAGCTAAGGGAATATTGATCTCCAACTTCTTGAAGACTTCAAGAAATTTTGGGAAGTGTTGGTCCTTAGTCTCTTTGCTGAACCTTTGAGGATATGGCAATGGAGGTGTAAAGTTCACTTCCTGCCTTTGTTCCTTCGTTGACTCTCCCATTGCTTCCTTCTCTTTTCTTAATTTTGGTGCCTGGTCTTCCTTTTCTTGAGGCTGGTTCTGAGGCTGCTTGCTTGCTGTTGCATCTTCATCATTGGCTTTCTCTCCTTCAG
Organism: Arachis duranensis; assembly: GCF_000817695.3. NCBI lineage: Eukaryota > Viridiplantae > Streptophyta > Magnoliopsida > Fabales > Fabaceae > Arachis > Arachis duranensis. The sequence continues at coordinate 36,200,472 of NC_029780.3, forward strand.
CTTGTTTCTCGTCACTTTCCTTTGGCTTATTGGTTGCTTCTTCATTTTTCACCAGGATTTTTCCACTCCTTAGTTGTATTGCCTTACACTCCTCTTTTGGATTAGGAATAGTGTCACTTGGTAGTGAGCTTGAGGGTCTTTCATTGGCAATCTGCTTCGAGAGCTGTCCAATTTGCCTTTCCATATTCTTCATGGAGGCTTCCTGGTTCCTTGTTGTCATTTCTTGGTGTTTCATTAATTGTTCCATTAAGAGCTCCAAGTTGGTAATTCTCTGAGAATCTTGTGAGATTGGTTGATTGTGGGGTGTTGAGGGTTGAGAATGAGTGTTTTGGTTAGAGGTTTGGTTATTGGATGGATGATGGTTAGCATTGGGGTAAGTGTTTTATGGTCTTCTGTATGTGGTTTGGTTATTATTCGGCTGGTTGTTGTGGTTTGTGTTTTTCCAATTGTTTTGAGTTAAGTTCCTCTGCCATGGCTGCTAAGTTTGATTGTGGTTGTCTCCCCATCTGAGGTTGGGGTGGTTTTTCCAAGAGGGATTGTAAGTATCACCATAGACTTCATTTGATCCAAAATTCTGATTGTGCATATACTGGACTTGTTCTTGTTGTTGCTCCTCTTGAATTTCTTCATTTTGCCCCCAAGTGGTTGATGGTTGGCTTGTGTTGACTGCTGCAACTTGGAGATTGTCAATCCTCTTGGCCATTTGCTCAAATTGTTGTTGAATCTGCCGTTGCATCATTTTGTTTTGAGCTAGGATTGAATCCAATCCTTCCAACTCCATCACTCCTTTCCTTTGTGATGGTTGACGTTGCCTTTGGTGAGCAAAGAAGTACTGGTTGTTGGCCACCATATCAATGAGATTCTGGGCTTCCTCTGCAATTTTCATGAGTTGCAAAGAGCCTCCAGCTGAGTGATCCAATGCTTCCTGGGATTTCAATGTTAAGCCTTCATAAAAATTCTGCAACTTATCCCATTCAGTGAACATTTCAGGAGGACACTTCCTGATTAGAGCCTTGTACCTCTCCCATATCTCATAGATGGGTTCAGCCTCCATTTGTGTGAATGTTTGTACCTCAGTCTTCAACTTAATGATCCTTTGAGGTGGGTAAAATTTGGCAAGGAACTTGGTTACCAAATCATCCCAATTGTTGATGCTGTCTCTTGGGAATGATTCTAACCATTGAGTGGCTTTGTCTCTGAGAGAGAATGGAAAGAGCAGTAGCTTGTAGCTGTCAGGAGGCACACCATTGGTTTTGACAGTGTCACAAATCCTCAAGAAGGTAGATAAGGTTGGTTGGGGTCTTCAAGTGGTCCTCCTCCATAAGAGCAATTATTTTGAACCAAGGTGATGAGTTGTGGCTTCAGTTCGAAGTTGTTTGCATTTACATTTGGAGTTAAAATGCTGCTTCCGCAATGTCTAGGATTTGCAAATGTATAGGAAGCCAAAACTCTCCTCTGTGGTGGATTGTTGTTGTTATTGGCTGCTCCTCCAGGTGGATTGGTTGAATGTTCCTCCATGTCTTGAAATTCTTCTTCTAACTCCTCCTCTCCAACAATATTTTTCCCTCTTTTAACTCTTCTTAATCTCCTGAGGGTTCGTTCGTCTTGTTCATGAAAGGTGGGTGTAGCTCTTCTTGTATCTATCATATAAACAAAGCACAAGAAACACACAAAACCAGTGACACTTCAATCTATTGCTAGAGGAAGTTTTAGTTAGCTTAAGCAAAAATTCAAACAGTTAGTGGGCTAATTAAAAATTAAAGAGACAGAAAATAAAAAGTGCTTGATCTAGACCTCCACTTCACTTTATCATTGTCAATCTATTTCAATCCCCGGCAACGGCGCCAAAAACTTGATATGTGGAAAACGATCCAATACGAAACTCACCGACAAGTGTACCAGGTCGCATCAAGTAATAATAACTCACATGAGTGAGGTCGATTCCACAGGGATTGAAGGATTGAGCAATTTTTGTTTAGTGGTTGATTTAGTCAAGCGAATCAAGTATTGGTTGAGTTGTTTGTAATTGGCAGAAACTAAATTGCGTGAAATGTAAAGGGAGAGGGAAAAATTGCAGTAAATTAAAGAGCAAAGAAAGTAAAGAGGCTGAATCTTAAAGTGCAAGTAATATAAAGTGCAGAAACTTAGATTGCAAGAAATATAAATGGCTGAAGCTTAAAATGCAAGAAATGTAAATTTCTTGAATCATAAAAGGAATTGGGAATTGGGATTGCAGAATTTAAACAAGCAGAAGTAAACTGCAACAAGTAAAAAAGCAAAAGATGAATTGAATTGAAGTGGATCTCAAACAGAAGAGTGAAATGCTTTGAAGAATTAAAAACAGAAAGTGAGCGATGCTTAATTTGCAACAATTTAAAAGAGGTTAGAGATCTCAGGAGTGGAGGAGACTAGATAGCAAGTCTAGATCTCAAATCCTTCCTTGATCCACCAAGAACAATTTACAAAAGAAATAAAGGAAAGTAAATTGCAGAAATAGCAGAAGATAAAGCAGAGAATGGAAATTGAACTTCAATTATGCAGAAAATTTAAGCAATGGATCTCAAGGTGAGATTGAAACAGAAGTTCTTCAATTCTTCACCCAAGATCCAAAATAAAAAGCGACGAGTGCTCAAGCAAGAACAAGGAAGAAGAGAGATCAATTCTCCTCCCCAATTCTCTAAGAACTAAATTCCAAAATAAAAGCTCAAAAATGAAAATGGAAGTTAAAGGAAAATTCAAAAGTGATTCTAGCCGTCCTAATTACATCAAACTAGCTCCTATTTATACACCTTCCATTCTTGGATTTTGGAATTTGGATGGGCTTTTGATTTGGTAAAGATTTGAATTTAATTGGATTTTTAATTGATTTTCCAGCCCATGAAAAAATTGGTTCCAGGAGGATGCTCAGCTCACAAGTTGAGCTGAGCATTGAGGCTTTGTGTGTGGATCCTTTTGTAGCATAGAAGGCATCAGGGGAATGCTCAGCTCTCTTTGTGAGCTGAGCATTGGTGCCTTGGTGCAAAATTGTTGCGCGCCTTGTGCCCCTGGACCGTGTCAAGATGCGCGCTCCACTTCCCTAGCCCGTGTCAAGATGCTTGTGTGATGCACCATGGGTAGCGCTCAGCTCTCCAAGTGAGCTGAGCATTGAGGCATCCAAGGGAAAGGTCCTTGGTTCGAAACTTGAGGGAAGCATGCGCTGAAGCTTTTCTCTTGGTGAAGGAAGTGGCGCCTTGCTCCTTGCTTCCTCTAGGTGCTTGGTTCGAACCTTGGAGGATGCATTTGGCCATTTTTGGCTCATTTTCCCTTGTGAGTAGCGCTCCCCCAACCCCCTTTGGTCATGGGTTCAATCCTTGGAGAAAGCATTGGCAACTTATTTTCTTTGATTTGTTTCTTGTGAGAGCCCGATAATGCTCACTTGGTGAGCTGAGCATTGTTTTTCCTTTCCTTGTTTCTTGGCTTCATATTGTGCTCAGCTCACAAAGTGAGCAGAGCATTGTGCCTTGGTCCCTTGAGGGAAAATGTAGCGCTCCCTTCGTGAGCATGGTGCTCTTGGGGAGAGCTTCATGGTTTTCCGTCATTGTTGTGCCACACTTCTTCCTTCCTTGGCCACACTTCTTAGGCCATGCTTTCTTCTTTTCTTCTTTTCTTCACCTACAATTAATCAAAACAACCAATCAAAGTATTACCAAATTCACAAGGTTTATTAATCATTAAAAAATCAATTAAATTTAGCCTAAACCTCATGATTTAGCATCAATTAGATGGTGGTTGTTTGATTCAAAGAAGTCATGCATTTTCATTCCAAATCACTTACTTAGAATGCAAGAAAGTGCATAAAACCTAATGAAAATAAAGAAAAAGACTAGTGAAACTAGGCTAAGATGACTTGTCATCACCGGATATGGGCTTATACGATGGCATGGCAGATCCCAGCCACCACCTCAGTAATTTCAGAAGTCGAACGTACCTCACCGACGCCTCAGACGTGGTCCGTTGCAAAGCCTTCCCGATTACCTTAACAAAATCAGCGATTAAGTGGTTCGACAATCTACCCCCCAGGTCTATCTCAAGCTTCGAGGACCTAGCCAAGAAGTTTCTAGCCAGATTCTCTATCCAGAGAGACAAAACCAAGCACGCCCCAAGTCTATTAGGAATCAAACAAGGAGATTGGGAAAGTCTCTGCAGCTACATGGAAAGATTCAACAAGGCATGTCTAGACATACAAAGTCTACCCACAGAAGCGGTCATCATAGGCCTCATCAATGGCCTACGAGAAAGACCTTTTAGCCAATCCATATCAAAGAAACATCCCACATCCCTAAATGAGGTACAAGAACGAGCTAAGAAATACATCAACATGGAGGAAAATGCTCGACTAGCAAAGACCTCAAAGTCCGAATTCTCCTACTCCTCCCTAGATAAGGACAAAGAATCCAAGAAAAAAGGAGATCGACATGGGGAAAAGATAAAAAATACCACAATTATACCCCTCTTCGGGTATCCCTTGTGGATGTCTACAGAGTAGTATGCCATACTGAAAAGATACCCCCAGCTCGACCACTCAAAAGCAAAAAAGGTGGAGGAAACCGAACAAAATATTGTGAATATCATCGAATCTACGGACATTCCACCAATGAATGTTTCGACTTAAAAAACATCATAGAGAAGCTGGTAAGAGAAGGAAAGTTAGATCGGTGTTTGGCAAGCCAAGCAGACGATCCCAAAAAAAGAAGAAGGGATGAAGATGTCGGACAGACAGAATGACCACCCCGTACACCCGAGAGACACGTCCACATGATACCGGGATCTCTAAATCATCTCGCAAAAGATATCTCAAAGAAGTATATCATGTTGAGGAAAGAAAGGAAACACCCGACATCCCCACAATTACTTTTACCAAAGAGGACGCATTCGGCATCATCCCAGGACACGACGATTCAATGGTCATCACTATCGTATTGGCAAACACAAATTTCCACCGCACACTGATAGACCAAGGAAGCTTCGCCGACATATTATTCAAAACTGCCTTCGACAAACTCGGCCTAGAAGAAAAAGAACTCAGGGAATTCGACAAACCTATTCGGACTGGGGGACACCCCAGTTCAACTACTTGGATACGTCTCACTACACACGACCTTTGGAAAAGGAAACCAGTCAAGAACACTCAAAATAGACTACATTGTAGTCAATGTAAGCTCAGCCTACAATGCCTTAATAGGTCAGACAATATTGAATCAGCTCGGCGCAGTAGTCTCAACTCCACATCTATGCATGAAATTCCCAACTACAGAAGGAATAGCTACAATAAAAGCAGACCAGAAGACAGCGCACCGCTGTTACAACGAGAGTTTAAGCCTCAGAGGCAGAGGAGAAGAATTCCACACCATCAAACTCGGTGGAGCTCAGAGGCGGGAAGAACTCCACCCACAACCTGAAGGCGAAGTAGAAAGAGTCCATATCAGAGATATCCCGGACCAAATAACCAATATCGGTACAATCCTAAAAGGAGACATAAAACAATCACTCATACAGTTCTTGAGAGATAATCTCGACCTCTTTGCATGGAAGGCCACAGACATGCCAGACATAGACCCCAAGTTAATGTGCCACAAGTTAGCAGTCTACCCAGGATCTCGACCAGAACAACAGAGGCGTAGAAAGCTCGGGCCAGAACAATCCCAAGTTGTGGAAGAACATGTACAAGCTCTACTGGAGGTTGGATTCATAAGAGAAGTCAGGTACCCACTATGGCTAGCTGACATTGTCTTGGTGAAAAAATCAAATGGGAAGTGGCGGATGTGCACTGACTACACTGATCTCAACAAAGCCTGCCCAAAAGATCCTTATCCACTCTCGATTATCGACGCTCTGGTAGATGCCTCCTCCAGATATAAATATCTCTCGTTTATGGACGCATATTCAAGATACAATCAAATCCCGATGTATCCATCCAACCAAGAAAAAACCTCGTTCTTAACCCCAAAAGCAAACTACTGCTACATCGTCATGCCTTTCAAACTAAAAAACGCAGGAGCTACTATAAGAAGACGCTGCTATCCGACCTCACCTAAGTATTCGGCACTATAAGAAGGCATGGCATGCGACTTAATCTTGTAAAATGCACCTTCGCAGTAGAAGCAGACAAGTTCTTGGGTTTTATGCTCACACAAAGAGGAATCGAAACAAATCCGGATAAATGTCGGGCCATACTTGACATGAATAGTCTGACTTGTGTCAAGGAAGTACAACAACTCAATGGAAGGTTGGCAGCCTTGTCCAGATTTCTGGCTGGATCAGCAATAAGATCACTCCCCTTCTATGCTACTCTAAGGAAGGGAAAGGTGTTTGAATGAACAACGGAGTGCGAGCAGGCCTTCCAGGATTTCAAAGGATTCCTGGGACAGCTATCTATCCTAACTCGGCCTCGGGAAGGAGAACCACTTATATTATATCTCGTAGTAGGAAGTCGGGCAGTAGCCTCAGCATTAGTCCGAGAAGACGACAGTGGACAGCAACCTGTATACTTCATCAGCAAAGCATTACAAGGATCCGAGCTGAACTACCAAAAAATAGAAAAATTTGGATATGCTCTCATACTAACCTCTCGACGGCTCCGTCCATATTTTCAAGCTCACATCATTAAGGTTCGGACCAACCAACCCATAAAAGGAATTTTGTAGAAAACGGACCTAGTAGGCAGAATCTTGCAATGGGCAGTCGAGTTGTCTGAATTCGACCTTCAATATGAAGCTCAGACAGCCATCAAATCACAATATCTAGCTGACTTCGTTGCAGAATTTATAGACACTCCGGAAAGCCCTACAGAATGAAATCTCTACGTAGACGGTTCCTCAAACAAAACCAGAAGTGGCGCAGGCGTGATAATAGAAAGCAATCAGGAACCCAAATCAAACTTTCCCTTAGATTCGGGTTCCCTGCTTCAAACAACCAAGCCGAATATAAGGCACTACTAGCCGGTTTGAAGTTGGCTAAGGAGGTCGGAGCTTAAAAGCTCATCATCTTCAGCGACTCACATGTAGTTACTTCACAAATAGCAGGGAGCTACCAAGCCAAAGATTCCACCATGAAAAAGTACCTGGACAAAACTAAGAAACAGCTCAGACAACTCAGAAAATATGAGGTCTGCCACATACCTCGAGAACAGAATGCCCGAGCTGATGCACTCTCAAAACTAGCCAGCACCAAACCAGGGGGTAACAATAGAAGCCTCATCCAAGAAACACTCCAGAACCCGTCAATCACAGAAGAAGAAAAAATCTTAGCCATAACAGATCAGGACCAAGGATGGATGACTCCTATAATCTGCTACCTTAGATCAGAAACACTCCCTACATATGAAAGGGAGGCAAAGAGGTTGAAGCGGGAGGCACAGTATTAGACCATCATAAATGACATCCTGTACAAAAGAGGAATCTCGACACATCTGCTAAAATGCGTACCAACCCCTAGCACAAAAGAGGTCTTGGAGGAAGTACACAGCGGCGAATGCGGTAATCATCTCGAAGCACGAGCCCTCTTAAAAAAGGTACTCCGAGCCGGATTCTTTTGGCTGACCTTGCAGAAAGAAGCGGCCAAATTCATGAAAACATGCCCACGGTGTCAAAAACATGCTAGCTTCCACAACGCTCCACCAGAGGAGCTCATTAGCGTAACCTTACCTTGGCCATTTGTAAAGTGGGGACTGGACCTCCTCGGCCCATTCCCCCAAGGATCGAGACAGGTAAAATTCCTCATTGTAGGGGTAGATTATTTCACAAAGTGGATCGAAGCAGAATCTCTGGCCAATGCCACAGCTCAAAGAAGTCAGAAATTCCTATATATATGAACATCGTCATAAGGTTTGGGGTCCCCTACTCCATAACCACCGACAATGGCACCCAATTCACCGACGCAGGCTTTAGGAAATTGGTGGCCGACTTAAGAATAAAATACCAATTTACCTCTGTAGAACACCCGCAGGCTAATGGATAAGCAGAAGCTGTCAATAAAGTCATATTAGCTGGGTTAAAATGAAGGCTACAGGATGTAAAAGGAGCCTGGGCTGAAGAGCTTCCACAAGTCCTATGGGCATATAGGACAACTCCACATTACACCACAAAGGAATCACCCTTCCGACTAGCTTATGGAATGGAGGCAATGATACCGGTAGAGGTCGAAGAAAGATCTCCTAGAGCAATTCTCTACAGCGACAAAGTCAACTTCCAACTTCAAAGGGAAGAACTCGACTTACTTCCAGAAATCCGAGAAAGAGCTCGGATCAGGGAAGAAGCGCTAAAATGTCGCATGGCCTTAAGGTACAATCAAAGGGTAGTACAAAGAAGCTTCGCCAGCAATGATCTTATCCTAATCCGAAATGATATCGGAACAAGTCGACCGGGAGAGGGAAAGCTAGTGGCTAACTGGAAGGGACCCTACCGAGTCATAGAAGTACTGGAAAAAGGCTACTACAAGGTATCTGAACTCGACGGGTGAGAGCTACCAAGATCGTGGCACGCCTACAACCTAAGGAGATACTATAGCTAAAAGGTAATTGAGATCTTAGGATAAGGTGCGGTTTTTTAACGAGGCACCAAGCCAAGATCCATAAATCACTCGACTCAGAGATAAAAACTCCTACATGTATATATCTTCATTTTCTTTTGAATAAAGTTTTTTAGATTTTCTACAAACTCCCAAGACGCATTAGTCTAAAATGCTAAAAATTCATCGCCTGATTATAAAGCTACGAGATCGGCAAAAAGTGATGATTAAATTCATTGTCCGACCCCGATAAAAGACCAAAGGAGGTGAAAACCAAATTCATCAAAAGGTCGACCAAACTGGGATCAAACCTAACTTCGACGAAATCGGCAAAGATGAAAAAGTTACAAAACAGAATAATGCAAGAAGTTATCGAAAGTGATCCATAGAAAGGACCTGATGAGGTGTTAACAAAATGGGTTGCTAAAAATAACTTAAAAGACAGGCCGATGTAAAGAAGTCGGACCAGTCGACCATACTAACCAAAGTTATAAAAATTCAATCTCTGGAAAGAGGCATGGCCAGCCCTAAAAAAGAGGATTACTAGAAATAACTTAGAATAGACCGATATGATGAAGTCGGCCTCCCACAAAAACAAGTTATAAAAAGTAATCCCTGTAAGAGACCGTACAAAGGTCAAAAAAAGAGGATTACTAGAAATAACTTAGAAGAGACCGACATGATGAAGTCGGCCTCCCACAAAAAAGTTATAAAAATTAATCCCTGAAAGAGACCGGACAAAGATCCAAGAAAGAGTATTACTAGAAATAACAGTAGAAGAGACCGACATGATGAAGTCAACCTCCCACGAAAAAGTTATAAAAAGTAATCCCTGAAAGAGACCTGACAAAGGTCCAAGAAAGAGGATTACTAGAAATAACTCGTAAGGGACCAACATGATGAAGTCGGCCTCCCACGAAAAAGTGATAAAAAGTAATCCCTGAAAGAGACCTGACAAAGGTCCAAGAAAGAGGATTACTAGAAAAAACTCATAAGGGACCGACATGATGAAGTCGGCCTCCCACAAAACAAGTTATAAAAATAATCCCTGAAAGAGACCTGACAAAGGTCCAAGAAAGAGGATTACTTGGTATCCGAAGTAAGGAAGTCTACATACAAGTCGGACCCAAACACCCACAACCTCAAAAAGAAACAAGCCACAAGTATGAAAATACAAGGGCAATCCAAAGAGGTCGGGCAGTAAGGTTCCAAAACTCTAAAAGAGGTACCAGACAGATGCAGACAAACGTGTCACAAAAAGCACAAGTTGTAATAATAACAAACTCAAGAGGCCACCAAAATCAGCCCCAAGAGCTTGAAAACTACTTCGTTTTTCAAAATAAAGTTGCTAAACAGGCAACTAGAAAAGTAGTAGAAAGTCAGAATTACCAGTTACAGAATATAAAAAGTTCAAAAGCCCACAAGCCGGGCTATCTACACAAACATCCAGAATAATCATTGAGGACCCAAAAACTTCCCGGCAACATCAACATGGGGTGAAGGAGGACGAGTCTGAAGAGGCACCGCATCCACTGTCCCATCATCCTGGTTCAAGATTTGACAACCAGGTTCTGACTCAGGATGACCAACGTCGGCTGAAGGAGGTAAAGAGGTCGGTGCAACAGAGGTTTTTGTGGCAGGCATTGAAGGAAGGATGACATTGTCCAAACTGAAGAGAGTAAGGTCGAGCTCGGGTGCAAGAATTCGAACCTGCTCCTTCAGGTTCTCATAAGCAGCATTTACACTACCTACAAGGTGACCCTGAAGCTCAGCATAATCAGCTCGAGCAGACTCTAAATCATCCCTGAGACGCATCGTCTCCCTATAGGTCGTGACATAGCTATCCTTGTGCTTCAATGCCGTATCCTCAGCCAACCTCACAGAAGCCGCCAAGGCAAGAGAACTAGCCTTTTTGCCCTCCAACTCCTTCTCCAGCTTGGTCACTTTCACCTCAAGCTCCTCCTTCAAACCCTTCATCTGGTCGAACTCCGACTTAGCTTTCTCCATAAAGGCTTTTGTAGCATGAATGGGAAGATCTTGGGCAGTCCGATATAAAGTCGCACCCATGTGTGCCATCTTGACACTGCTTCGAGTAATAAAGTCTAAATGACGAAGAAGAGAAACTTTGTCAGTAGGCATGGTACCATAAGGACCAATTTGCTGGTCCACAAACTCGACGGCATCAAAATCAGGAGCATCAAGGTTAAAAGGCTCCGCAGTTTTTTGCTTTTTCGGAGGAGGAGCGCCAATAGAAGAAGAGGTAGCAGCAGAAGCCTGTAAAGGATCGGCCAAACGAACCCGAGGAGTAGGGATCATCCTCCTTGGTCCAGGAGAGCTCGAAAAAGATGGCTTCGATAAAACCTGAGAGGACCCCTCCCCAGCCACCTTGGCCGAGATATTTTGAGCCGCAGTAGCCTTCCTCACCTTCTTAAAGGCCTTCATCGAGTAATTATTTTTGTTCTTCTCTCAAAAACAAAATACAACAGTTTACAAGCCAGAAAAGAAAATAGAAAACAAAAAACAAAAACATATCAATTTATAATACCCAGCATAGCACGGATTAGGGACGGATCCACCAAAAATTTCTTGGTATCAAGATGGGGAGGCTCCCCCCAAATATTCTCTAAGACAGCCACAAAAGCCTGCTCAACCTCGTCCAACATTTTCCAAGTGTACCTAGACACCACTACGTTCTTCTGCCATTCTAAAGGGAAACGAGGCTTGCCATTCTCATCCAAAAAGAAAGGGCGAGCTCCTTCAACAGCTCGGATCTTAAAGAAGCAATTCTTAAAATCCTAGAAGGACTCATCATACATGGAAAAAATTTTATTCCCCTAGGCCGACCTAAAAGAAATCCAAGAAGCTTTCTTTTTGGTAGTTCCAGGCTTGGTCAACACAAACATGTACAGAAAAAGAGTTTGAGAAGGCGTAACACCAAATTCATGACAAACCAACTGAAAAATCTTAATGAAACCCCAAGAATTCAGATGAAGCTGAGATGGGGCCACATTACAAGACCAGAACAGGTCGGTCTCAAAAGAAGTAAAGGGAAGGGTGATGTTCATCTGGCTAAAAAAGAAATCATATGCATAAAAGAAGGGACGCTCCCCCTGGGTCAGAACAGGAAAACAAACCCTTTCATCAGAATCAGGTGCTACCAATTCATAGTTGCTTTCTTGATTCTCACTACTACATATTTGATGATATTTCCTAAGCTCCACACAGAATTCCGAGTTAGCTAGAGATACACACAACAACACAAGGGAGTCCAACCAGTCAGACATCCCCTCAGGAACCTTAGAAGACGCCTCAACAATATTTTTGCGAGAAAACATGGCCAATTAATCCTACAAACAAAGAAAAGGAAACGGATTACTAACCCAAAAACAAGCTCGGGCAATATAGAAACAACTCGGACAATATGATCCAGAGCAATACAAACAGTAAAAGGAAAGCCCCAGGACACACACCAAGGTCCAGGGGCATCCTTTGGAGGCAGTAACACAGAACGGAAGACTCAAAGAAAACCCACAGAAAGCTAAAATAACCTAGCGAAAGACTCCAAGCAAAGAAGGCGTAAATCAGAGCAAGATCACCAAGAAAACCATGGTTCTCTACAAAGGCAAAACATAACAGAAGAGACTCTTTCTTTCAATCAACACACCGAAGAGAAAAAATGGATTAAGCCACCTCTTAGCTACAGTTTTAGTCTACAAAAAACTACCAAGAAACAAAATATACCAAGAAATAAATCTTCAAAGACACAACCCTTTCCAGAATCAAATAAAGCCATTATCCCAACAAAAGCTACAAAATCAGAAGGCAACAAAGTATGCAAAGCCCTAAAAAGCCTCAATCAAGAGAAATACTAGAAGTAAGCATAAAAACGAAAAATACATCACAGTTATGAACAAGCACAACAATACATTCAAGTTTTCCAAACATACAGGCAGAATCAAAGCTTTACCAAAAAGTAAAGAAGAACCAACCTGAACAGAGAAGAAAACTTTGAAGAGATTGAAGACGAAGAAACAGAATCGCCTTTTCGAGCAACGAACAAAACACCAAATGACGTCGTAGAGAGAAACGCGAAAGTGTAAGTCCCAAGCAAAAACTGAAAGCGAGAAAGAGGGAGGAAGTTACAGCAAAGAAACAGGGAAGAGAAACTGTTTCCTCTGAGAAGTTCAAAATGAAACAAAGAAATGGAACATTAAAAGCATTAGTGAGGTTATTAAACCCTCGCGCATTCCCAAAGCAAGGAGACGCACGCTTTCAAAAGTAAAAATTCAAAAGAAAATGTTCCACATTCAAAGGAGGACCCTACAAAGGAAGAAATCGACAAGATACTCGAGTTCGGCTTCACCATAAAAGGATCGAAGTCCTAAAACTGAAGACTCGACCTCAAACAGAAGACCGAGCTCGAGCAGGGGCACTGTTCATACCCTGGGTCGAACTGTCTGACCCGGGATGTTCTACTAATAAGTCGACCGACCTCTTCAGGTCAGGACAAATCCGACCTCTTCTCAAAGAGCTCGGCCAAATCACCAGGAAAGCCCGAAAAAGGGCCCAAATGGAGAACTGCGCCCCAAAACCTAAGGCAGCCCAAGCCTACAGGTAGAAGGGCGGTTCCCTTGAAGATAAGATGACCTCACTCAGAAGATAAAAGATAAAATAGGATAACTAACTTATCTTATCCAAGAAGGTCACTCCACACCATTATAAATACACTGGAGCACCCAGGTATAACTCATATTCTGATTCTACTAAAAAACCCTGCTTAATACCCTTGCTAACTTAAGCATCGGAGTCCCTTGCAGGTACCACCACCCTCCGGTGACAAAGGGTCAGCAGCATCGCCAGGCCAACAAGTCGGACACGACAGTGCCGACCGCCACACACAAGCCGGACCAATCATCTCCGACTAACACAGAAGATCTTGTCCGAGATTGACATACAGTTTCAGGTAACTCTTGGAACAGCGGGTTATTTTGAAGTGTCATACTACTGTGGTGTCTCTTATTGGCTACCATGACTTGGCTTATCTCTTCATAATTTATGTACTCTCTTGTGACGTTCTAGATTTCATGCATGGTCTAGACCGGTTTGGTTGTGAGGTGCTTCCAGAAGTCTTCATTCATGAGCCCAATGGTAAGGCACAGACTGGCCACAGAGTCTGTGAGCATAGCAACCGTCAGGCACTCATCATTAAACTTGTCAAGGTACTTCCTCGTGGGTTTGTCTGATCATTGTATGATTCCAAGCAGGCTAATCGGGTACTTCGCTTTTGCAATCCTGGTGGTAAATTGTGCCATGAATTTCTTGGAGATGTCATCAAAATAGGACACAGATCTATTCGGAAGGGCGTTGAACCATTTAATTGCTGGACCAGTGATGATTAGATTATTGCTAGTATAGAATTTCATAGAAATATAATCGCGTTGTAAGTGTGATTTATTATTGGTTATGGAAAAAGTATCTTTGTTTTGGGTTTTTGAAATAAGGAACAAGTAATTTAAATTATAAGAAAAATAAATTAATAATTAGAAAATCTCTTGCCAAGGTATGAGAACTGGAAGTCCTATCCTAGTTATCCTTATCAGGTGTGATGAGAATTGGATTTTGCTCCCACTTAGTTAACTTTTACTAAATAAAGGAAAGTCAAGTGGACTATATAACTTGATTCTTCAAGTCCTAGTCAACTCCTATGGAAAGACTAGCTTTAGAGGGATCTAAATTAATCAGCAACTCCAATTTCCAATCAACTGCTGAGTTTGATAACTCAAGTGTCACCAATTACTCAACCAAAGCCAAAAGGGAAGAAAATCTACTTGAATGAAAATAATTTGGATTAATTAGAAGCATCAATAACATAAATTAAAGAAGCAATCATAAATCTGAAATACCTCAAATTATATTAAATAGAGATATCAATTCTAACATGGAGTTCATAAACCAATTTGGAAAGATAAATAACAATTAAAGTAATAGAATAAATAAAGTAGAAAATAAATTAAAGGAACATTAAACCTGGAATAAAGAAGATGAAATCCTAAATCCTAAGAGAAATCCTAATCCTAAATCCTAAAAGAGAGGAGAGAGCCTCTCTCTCTAAAAACTACATCTAAAACCTAAAATTGTGAATTATTAGCTTCTTCCCTTGAATGAATGGACTTCCACACTTTATAGCCTCTAATCTGTGTTTTCTGGGCTTGGATTTGGACCGAAAAAGGGTCCAGAAATCACTGGGGGCGACTTCTGTAATTTTCTGCACGTGGCGTACGTCACGCATGCGCGTGGGTCACGCGTGCGCGTCATCCGGAGTTTTTTCCTTTCCATGCGTCCGCGTCAGTCACGCGTCTGCATCAGTTGTGTTTCACACTAGTCACGCGTCCGCATCGTCCATGCGTATGTGTCGATGCCATTTTGCGCGAGGCACGCGTTCGCGTCGTCTATGCGTTCGCGTCGCTGCCATTTCTTCAAAAACTCCATTTTGTGCGTTCCTTCCATTTTTGCGTGTTTCCTTTCTATCCTCTAAGCCATTCATGTCCTATAAAGCCTGAAAATACTCAACACACGGATTACGGCATCGAATGATAATAAAGGATAATTAAAATTAACATTTTTAAAGCATAGGAAACATGTTTTCACATATATCATAAAATAAGGAAGGAATTGTAAAATCATGCAATTCATATGAATAAGTGGGAGAAGAATTGATAAAAACACTTAATTGAGCATAAGATAAATCATAAAATAGAGGTTCATCAACCTCCCCACACTTAAACATTAGCATGTTCTCATGCTAAATCTAAGAGAAAAGAATGAAGGCAGAATGGTGGAATCTTGTGCAATGTAATCTATTCTAAATGCAAGCTACCTAAATGAGTCATGCAATTCTAATTACTATTCACTTATATATATAAAGCTTACATGTGGTTAAATTGATTCATATTTTTAAGGAATCATATATATGCAATTAAAGCCAAATCATGTTAAAACACATTCACAATTGAGTTGAGTCAAGAGAGTTCACAAACTTGCAAGACAATTAATAATTAAACATGGATATATGGGAATGAGCTATTGAACCCTCACTGGATTTGTGTTTACTCTCCAATCACTCAGTGTTTGGGGTTAATCACTCTATTCTTTTCTAGTTATGCTTTCTAAAACTTTGTTCTTTATCTAACCAATCAACAAACATGAGGTCTTTTTCAAGGTTGTAATGGGGCTAAGGTAATGGTAAAGGTATATATATATAAGGTTAAGTGAGCTATAAATTGAATCCTTGATTAGTCTAAGATCTCACCTAACATATACATACTATATATAATTTAGGAATCTTGCCTAGCTACCCAATTTTCCCACTTTCGTATCTCATACTCATGTACCAACTTATATTAGAATTTATCACATGTGCATTGGTCTTTTACTAAATTTAATATTGGGGTAATTTTGTCCCCTTATTTATTTTGATTAATCATAGGAAAATTATTTTTTTTTTGAAAATAAACTCAACATATCAATGCACATGGTATTTTAATTATTTTGGTCTTACATGGGTACGTGGTGCACGAATTTGCAATCACACTTTTGCAATCCGCACAACTAACCAGCAAGTGAAATGGGTCGTCCAAGTAATACCTTACGTGAGTAAGGGTCAAATCCCACAGAGATTGTTGGCTTAAAGCAAGATATGGTTATCTTATTATTCTTAGTCAGGATACCAATAGGGTTCTTTAGTTTCAATTGTAAAAAGTGAAAGGGCATAAAATAAGTAATTGTTACTCAATAATGGAGAAAATGTTGGAGTTTTGGAGTTGCTTTGTTTTCTGAATCCCTGCAACATAATGCTTTCTTACTTTCAAACATGCAAGGCTCCTTTCATGGCAAGCTGTATGTAGGGCGTCACCATTGTCAATGGCTACTTCCCATCCTCTCAGTGAAAATGATCCAAATGCTCTGTCACAGCACGACTAATCATCTATCGGATCTCAATCATGTCGGAATAGGATCCATTGATCCTTTTGCGTCTGTCACTACGCCCAACACTCGCGAGTTTGAAGCTCATCACAGTCATCCAATCCCTGAATCCTACTCGGAATACCACAGACAAGGTTTAGACTTTTCAGATTCTCAAGGATGCTGCCAATAGATTCTAGCTTATACCACGAAGATTCTGATTAAAGAGTCCAATAGATATTCATTCAATCGATGGTAGAACGGAGATGGTTGTCAGCCATGCGTTCATAGGTTGAGAATGGTGATGAGTGTCACGGATCATCACCTTCTTCATATTGAAGTGCGAATGAACATCTTAGATAGGAACAAGCGTGTTTGAATAGAAAACAGAAATAATTGCATTAATTCATCGAGACGCTGCAGAGCTCCTCACCCCAACAATGGAGTTTAGAGACTCATGCCGTCAAAGAGTACAAAGTTCAGATCTAAAAATGTCATGAGATATAAAATAAGTCTCTAAAAGTTGTTTAAATACTAAACTAGTGACCTAGGTTTACAAAAACTGAGTAGACTAAGATGGATAGTGTAGAAATCTACTTCTGGGGCCCACTTGCTGTGTGCTGGGGCTGAGACTTGAGCTTCTCATGTGCCTGGGCTGTTTCTGGAGTTAAACATCAGGTTGTAACCTGTTTCTGGCGTTCAACTTCAACTTGTAACCTGTTTCTGGCGTTCAACGCCAGAATGCAACATGGAACTGGCATTAAACGCCAGTTTACGTTGTTTATCTTCATGCAAAGTATGGACGATTATATATTTTTGGAAAGCCCTGGATGTCTACTTTCCAACCCAATCGAGAGCGCGCCAATTGGGCTTCTGTAGCTCCAAAAAATCCATTCCGAGTGCAGGGAGGTCAGAATCCAACAGCATCAATAGTCATTTTTCAGCCTGAATCAGATTTTTGCTCAGCTCCCTCAATTTCAGCCAAAAAATACCTGAAATCACAAAAAAACACACAAACTCATACTAAAGTCCAGAAATATGAATTTTACCTAAAAACTAATAAAAATATACTAAAAACTAACTAAAACACACTAAAATCTACATGAAATTACCCCCAGAAAACATATAAAATATCCGCTCATCACAACACCAAACTTAGACTGTTGCTTGTTCTCAAGAAACTAGATAAATAAAATAGGATAAAAAGAAATCAAGAAGCAATAGTATCTCAGAGTTTTAAGTGAAGCTCAGATTCTAATTAGATGAGCGGGACTAGTAGCTTTTTGCTTCCGAACAATTTTGGCATCTCACTATCCTTTGAAATTCATAATGATTGGCATCCATAGAAACTCAGAATTCAGATAGTATTATTGATTCTCCTAGTTTAGTATGTTGATTCTTGAACACAGCTACTTTATGAGTCTTAGCCTTGGCCCTAATGATGACAAGTCATCATATACCTATTTTTCTATGCTTTTTCATACAAGATATTGATGATTTGTGCTTAAATATTGAATGCTTTTGTACTTAAATGATATATTTTCTTGATATTTTAATTTTATAAATCTTGTAGAAAATAAGAAGAGAAAGAAGCAAAGAAGCACAAAAAAAGGAGAAAAAAAGAGCTTTGGGGTACACTTTGAAGTTGGGGTACACTTTGGAGCCTTAGGCCACGCTTTTAAAAGCGTGGCCCATGACCAAATCAAAGAAGGAAGCAGCCAGCACGCACACTGCCCTGCTCTTGCCAAGGGCAGGGCAGAATCGTGATGCAAAGTAAGGATGGAAGCGAGAATTTTCGCTAAGGTAAAATCTGGGCGCTCACAGCATGACCATGCCTCCTTCAAAGGGCTATAACTTGAGATACAGACATCCAATTGATGTGCTTTCAGTTGCGTTGGAAAGCTGACATTCATAGCTTTCCAACGATATATAGCAATCCATATTTAGCATAAAATTGAGGCAGGAACGGAAGGCATCTTTAAGGGCCAAAATTAAGCAAAAATAAACCAAGGAAAAGAAGTAGCGGGTGCATCCACCGAGTTTCGAACACGGAGCTTCACTTTTGGAAACATTGCCCTGCCCTCCGCAAGGGCAGGGCAGCATTTTAGTGATGCACACACGCGCACCATTCTGGCGCACCAAGGGAAGGCTCGGCAGCACCAGCAGCACGCACAGGCATCATTCTGGCGCACCAAAAAGTTCTGCCCTGCCCTCTGCAAGGGCAGGGCAGCATCCTGCAGCACCAACTCGCACCACACGCACGCACAAAGCATCCATTGATTCAAATTCTAAGAATCATCTTCCACTCTTCCTCTCAATTGATCTAAGGATTGGGTTTTAATCTTCTCTGCTATTTTTAAACCTCAGTTTCTTCTGCAATATATTTTCTGACTGAGCAAAGGAGAATTGAGATCCAGATTTGCTTCCTGAGTTCATTGCTCTTTTTGGATCCTCAAATCCTCTTTTAGATTTTACAATTGAGCTAAGTTTCTTTCTGTCTTGTTCTTCAAGCAATTTTTCATCTCTGTTTGAATCTGCTGCACTTACTTCATCTTTTACTTCTTTGTTTGATTGCATTTTACATTTTCTTATTGAAGTTTTAAATTTCCTGCACCCAATCCCCTTTACATTTCCTGCAATTTACATTTCTTGTCATTTACTTTTCTTGCAATTTAAGTTTCAGCTATTTTACTTTCTTGTTATTTAAGTTACTTGCAACTTTACTTTCTGCATCTTTAGGATTTCTGCAATTTTACTTTCTGTTGATCAACTTCACACAATTCACTCAATGTTAGCTTGACTAAACTAATCACCCACTAAAGTTGCTTGATCCATCAATCCCTGTGGGATCGACCTCACTCTTGTGAGTTATTACTACTTGATGCGACCCGGTATACTTGCCGGTGAGTTATGTGTGTTGGAAATTCATTTTTCCGCACAAACACCATCAAGTTTTTGGCGCCGTTGCCGGGGATTGATTAGATCAACAATGATTAAGTGGGTGAGAAGTCTAGATCAAGAATTTTTTTTGTTTTTGTTCTCTGTTTTAAATTGATAGCAAGGTGTTTGAGTTATTGCCTCACTAAGAAATTCTATCTCTGTGACATGAATTTCAAATTTCATTGATGTTTACAAAATACAAATGGAGTTCAACTCATCTTATGGTCAAACAAAATTTTATGAGATATCACCCACCATCACCGATCTCTAATGGTGTTTGGGAATATCACCAAGAAAATACAAATTCTAAGCACTCCAGCCCATGGAGATTTGCTTCACAGACACAAGATGAGCAAGAAAATCATATGGGATATTTCCCTCCACCACAAAATGATGCAAGTCATAATTCCAATGGTGGCTGGGAAAGGAATTCTAATGCTCCATATGATATTCATCCAAAGATATCATCACTTGACCATGCTCAAAAGATTTGCGAAGGAGAAAGAGAAGTACCAGAAAGAACAAGAGAACTCCCTCAAAAATATGGAAGTGCAGTTAGGCCAATTGTCGAAAGCATGGAAGGAGAAAATGGAAAAACAAAAACAAAAGGTCCCTATATCAAGCGAAATTACAAAGAAGGAAGAGGTGGTGGAAACATTTGAACCTAAAACTGCACTTGAGATGACAAGAGAACCTGAACACTCACAACCTCCTCAAACTCCCCTGGACCAAAGATGCTCAACGTTGATCGAAAAATATGAAGAGGAGATGAATAAAGCTTGGGAAGATCAACAAACCTCCTCCATGAAAGAGCTATTAAAGCAAATGTTGAGTGTAAAAGAGGAAGTGGAAGAACAAGCTAGTGAGGAGGATACTCAAGAGAAGTCAAACTCAAGTGAAGCAGAGAAGTACATAGAAGAAAAGCTCATGGAACCACCAATGCAAAAAGCCCTGGATGAATACAAATCTCCAATAATCACACAGCAACCAAGTCTTGAATCCAAAGAAGTGAGGGCAACTAACAAGAACACAAATTCTGTCCCTAATCCAGCAAGCAAGACCAATCAAGTCATCTGCAAAAGGAAGCTTGCTGAGGAAAGGCCAAG
>NC_029780.3:36222061-36222506 GCF_000817695.3 Arachis duranensis
GCTAGACTCAAGTGCAAAAGCACTCCCTCAAAGCTCAAGGTTCTGAGCATCAATGATTAGAGAGTCAAAAAAAATGATGAGCTTAATGAAGTCCTCTAATTAAATGCTTGTGGTGCCTATGTATCAAGTGGTAATACTTGAAAACAAAGCATTTAGAAGTCGTAGCTTTGTTATTAACTCATGGGGAAAAGCACCCAAAAGGAGAAGCTAAAAAAAAAATCAAAAGCTTGTTTCAAGGAAGAAGTATAAGAAAAAGATTGCATAAAATAAGCTAGATAGAAGCATCAATCATTTACATCTCTTTTGTAATTGTAGCATGCATAGAAAACTAGCTTGCCATGAACATTAACTTGCTACTCTTCTTACCTTGGATTGTCAATTTCTATTGCATGATTCTTTTCTTGCTTGGGGACAAGCAAGGTTTAAGTTTGGTGTTGTGATGACA
>NC_029780.3:36222524-36232545 GCF_000817695.3 Arachis duranensis
GCACACTGCCCTGCTCTTGCCAAGGGCAGGGCAGAATCGTGATGCAAAGTGAGGATGGAAGCGAGAAATTTTGCTAAGGTAAAATCTGGGCGCTCACAGCATGACCATGCCTCCTTCAAAGGGCTATAACTTGAGCTACAGATGTCCAATTGATGTGCTTTCAGTTGCGTTGGAAAGATGACATTCATAGCTTTCCAAAGATATATAGCAATCCATATTTGGCATACAATTGAGGTAGGAATGGAAGGCATCTTTAAGGGCCAAAAATAAGCAAAAATAAACCAAGGAAAAGAAGTAGCGTGTGCATCCACCGAGTTTCGAACACGGAGCTTCACTTTTGGAAACATTGCCCTGCCCTCCGCAAGGGCAGGGCAGCATTTTAGTGATGCACACACGCACACCATTCTGGCGCACCTAGGGAAGGCTCGGCAGCACCAGCAGCACGCACAGGCATCATTCTGGCGCACCAAAAAGTTCTGCCCTGCCCTCCGCAAGGGCAGGGCAACATCCTGCAGCACCAACTCGCACCACACACACGCACAAAGGGCCGCACACACCATTTTCTGCCCTGCCCTCCACAAGGGCAGGGCAGCCTCCTGGGAGCAAACACTCATGGGCCAAAATCCAACAAAAATTCCATTTTAATTCAATTCCTCTCCAAATTGAATCAAGGCCAACCAAACCCATTTCTCCTCAAATCCAAAGCAAGCAAAGCCCACATCATCACTCAAAGGCACATGGATCAATTAAATTAGGATTTTCATTTTTGTAATTTGTTTTAGCCCTGCTCTTGCTAAGGGCAGGGCAGAATCGTGATGCAAAGTGAGGTTGGAAGCAAGAATTTCGCTAAGGTAAAATCAGGGCAGCTCCATTAGAAAGCTCTCTTAGTTTTCATTTTCGTTTTGGATCTTGGGTGGAGAATTGAAGAACTACTGTTTCAATTCCACCTTGAGATCTCTTGTTAATCTTTCTGCATAATTCAAAATTCATTTGCTGTTTTAAATCTTCTTATTCTGCAACTTTAGCTTTTCTGTTTTGGATCTTGAATTGAGGTTGAAGAGCTCCATTGATTCAAATTCTAAGAATCATCTTCCACTCTTCCTCTCAATTGATCTAAGGATTGGGTTTTAATCTTCTCTGCTATTTTTAAACCTCAGTTTCTTCTGCAATATATTTTCTGACTGAGCAAAGGAGAACTGAGATCCAGATTTGCTTCCTGAGTTCATTGCTCTTCTTGGATCCCCAAATCCTCTTTTAGATTTTACAATTGAGCTAAGTTTCTTTCTGTATTGTTCTTCAAGCAATTTTTCATCTCTATTTGAATCTGCTGCACTTACTTCATCTTTTACTTCTTTGCTTGATTGCATTTTACATTTTCTTATTGAAGTTTTAAATTTCCTGCACCCAATCCCCTTTACATTTCTTGCAATTTACATTTCTTGTCATTTACTTTTCTTGCAATTTAAGTTTTAGCTATTTTACTTTCTTGTTATTTAAGTTACTTGCAACTTTACTTTCTGCATCTTTAAGATTTCTGCAATTTTACTTTCTGTTGATCAACTTCACACAATTCACTCAATGTTAGCTTGACTAAACTAATCACCCACTAAAGTTGCTTGATCCATCAATCCCTGTGGGATCGACCTCACTCTAAGTGAGTTATTACTACTTGATGCGACCCGGTACACTTGCGTTATTACTACTTGATGCGACCCGGTATACTTGCCGGTGAGTTATGTGTGTTGGAAATTCGTTTTTCCACAAAAACACCATCACCTAAGCACTTTGTTTTCCAGTATTACCACCGGATACATAAATGCCACAGACACATAACTGGGTGAACCTTTTCAGATTGTGACTTAGCTTTGCTCAAGTCCCCAATTAGAGGTGTCCAGAGTTCTTAAGCACACTCTTTTACTTTGGATCACGACTTTAACCACTCAGTCTCAAGCTTTTCACTTGGACCTGCATGCCACAAGCACATGGTTAGGGACAGCTCGATTTAGCCGTTTAGCCGCTTAGGCCTGGATTTAATTCCTTGGGCCCTCCTATCCATTGATGCTCAAAGTCTTGGATCCTTTTCACCCTTGCCTTTTGGTTTAAGGGGCTATTGGCTTTTTCTACCTCTTTTACTTTTTTTTCACTGCTTTTTCTTGCTTCAAGAATCAATTTCATGATTTTTCAGATCAGCAATAATATTTCTCTTGTTCATCATTCTTTCAAGAGCCAACAATTTTAACATTCATAAAATTCAATATAAAAAATATGCACTATTCAGACATTCATTCAGAAGACAAAAATATTGCCACCACATATAAATAATTAGAATTTTCCTTATTAAGAACTCGAAAAAAATATTGCCTCTTTATTCTAAAAATCTACTATTTTATTCATGTTTGATGATGATGAGAAAAATAAATTATAGCTTAATTGGAGATAAAATCAAAATAGATATACTAATTACTTCTACTCATGTATAATTTCTAAGGTAAATTCCTATAAGAACAACTATCACAGAGTTAAAGCTAAGATTAGGACTCAATAACCTTTATTTTGGGAGGTGGATGCTCCTTTAATCTGTGGGGTGCTTGGCCTTTCAAGAGATAGCTTCTAACGCTTCAGTTGCCTCAGTTCACGCCCTTGCTCCTCTTGTTCCTTAAGCAGTTTGCAAAGCATGCTATTTTGATTTTACTGTTCTTCCTTTAATTGCACCATAGCTTCTTGTAACTTGGTGACAGATGCTTCAAGACGCTCCCAGTATTCAATTCGAGGGATTTTTGGAAGGAACTCCTGTGCTCTCCTCTTGATGGGGTCGTCCTGCACTTATTGTCCTTCCATTGACTTTTTGGTGATTGGTCGCTCAACTGAGATATACTCAGTTACTCCCATCTTCACTCTAGCATCTTTATATAGCATATAAATTAGGCTTGGATAAGCTAATTTGGCATCTTTGGAGTTCTTGTTTGCAATTGTGTAAAGTTCACAAGAAATCAGTTGATGAAGTTCCACTTCTTTTCCCAACATAATGCAATGGATCATTACTGCTCTTTTGATGGTGACTTCAGAGTGGTTGCTAGTGGGAAAGATGGAACGCCCAATAAAGTCCAGCCAGCCTCTGGCAACTAGTTTGAGGTCTTCTCTCTTAAGTTGATTTGGAACACCCTTTGTGCTGGTTGTCCACTTGGTTCCAGGGAGGCATATGTCCTCTAGAATTTCATCCAAGCCCTTATGCGTTCTCATCATTCTCCTATTAAAGGAGTCTGGTTCATCTTTCAGCTGAGGTAGCTTAAAGACCTCCCTAATTTTGTCAGGGTAAAGGTGAACAATCATTCCTCTAACCAGAGTTCGATAGTCATAGAAGGCGGCTCCAGCTAATCTCTGCCTGTCTGTTTGCCACATATTAGAGTAGAATTCCTGACCATGTTCCTTCCTACCTTTGTTTCAGGATTAGCTAAGATTTCTCAGCTCCTGTTTCGAATTTGCTCTTGGATCTCTAGATATTCATCTTCTTTCAGATCGAATTTAACTTCCGGGATCACTGACCTTAGACCTATTATTTTGTAGTAATGGTCTAAATGTTCTTTGGTTAAGAACTTCCCTTGATTCCATAGTGGTTTTGGAATATTCTCTTTCTTGCCTCTTGGAGTGGTTTGTTTTCCCTTAAGAGCTATGATCTTAGTGGGTATGGGTTAGTGATCACGGATAAACACACCAAACTTAGAGGTATGCTTGTCCTCAAGCGAAAGAAAGGAAAGGAAAGGGATAGGAGGAGAGCTAATTTCAAATTGTGGAGGAGAGGGGAGAGGCCGAATGTGGATTTAAAGGGAGGGGTGGGTTTTCGAAAATTTTGAAAAAGATAAGATAGAAGATATGATTTCTGAAAGATAAGTATGATAGGAAAAAGATTTAATCTAAAATTGAAAAGTTATCAAAAATATTTGAAAAAGATAAATCTGAATTTTTATTTAAAAAAAGATTTGAGATGAATTTGAAAAGATAATTGAGTTTTGAAAAAAAATTTGAAAAGAAGTTGGAGGGGATTTGAAAAGGATTTGTGTTTATGAATTAAGATACATTTGATATCTTTGAAAAATTAGGATTAAAATTTTTGGAATTGAAAGATGAGAGTTTGTAACATGTTTATGCAGGAAATCATGAATTGAAACATGAAAAATGGAAAAAATTTGAGTTGAAAACAAATTCACCTCCTCCCCACAATCCTGGTGTTAAACGCCCAAACACTACATGTTTTGGGCGTTTAACGCCCATTTGTAGCTTCTCCTAGGCGTTTAACGCCCAGCTATTGCTTCTGGCTGGCGTTAAAGGCCAGGAACTCCTTTGTCACTGGGTGTTTTTCTGAACGCCCAAGACGCTGTAAATCTGGCGTTAAACGCCTAGAAGATGCTTCTTTCTGGCATTTAACACCCAGATGGCTATCTCTACTGGCGTTGAACGCCCAGTAGATGCTTCTTTTGGGCGTTCAATGCCCAAAACAACTCTTACTGGTTTTTTCGCACCAGTGAGTCTCTTTTTGCTATTTTATTCTCTGAATCCTTCTGTAACTCTGTAAACTCATGTAATTGCCATTTTACCTTGAAGAAAATTAATATGAACCTATAAAAATCAATTAATTAAAAAATAAGCTTTGTTAATGGCTGGGTTGCCTCCCAACAAGCACTTCTTTATTGTTTGGCTGGACTATTACTGAGCTTTAATCAAGTCTCAGTTTTGAGCATTCTTGCTCAAAATTGCTTTCAAGATAATATTTGACTCTCTGTCCATTAACAATGAACTTTTTGTTAGAGTCATTATCCTGAAGCTCTACGTATCCATATGGTGACACACTTGTAATCACATATGGACCTCTCCACCGGGATTTCAATTTCCCGGGGAATAATCTGAGCCTTGAATTAAAGAGCAGAATTTTTTGCCCTTGCTCAAAGACTCTGGATGACAGCTTCTTATCATGCCATCTTTTTGCTTTCTCTTTGTAAATTTTTGCATTTTCGAAAGCATTGAGTCTGAATTCTTCTAGCTCATTTAACTGGAGCAATCATTTTTCTCCAGCTAACTTGGCATCAAGGTTTAGGAATCTGGTTGCCCAGTAGGCCTTATGTTCCAGTTCCACTGGCAAGTGACAGGCTTTTCCATACATAAGCTGGTATGGAGAGGTCCCTATAGGAGTCTTGAATGCTATTCTATATGCCCATAGAGCATCATCCAAGCTTCTTGCCCAATCCCTTCTACGGTTAATCACAATCCATTCCAAGATTCTTTTAAGTTCTCTATTAGAGACTTCAGCTTGTCTATTTGTCTGTGGATGATATGGAGTGGCCACCCTGTGGCTAACTCCATATCGAACCAAAGCAGAGTAAAGCTGTTTATTGCAGAAATGAGTGCCCCCATCACTGATTAGTACTCTAGGGATACCAAATCTGCTGAAGATGTGTTTCTGGAGGAATTTCAGCACTATCTTAGTATCATTAGTGGGTGTTGCAATAGCTTCTACCCATTTAGATACATAATCCACTGCCACCAGAATATAAGTGTTTGAGTATGATGGTGGGAAAGGCCCCATGAAGTCCATACCCCATACATCAAACAACTCAATCTCTAAGATCCCTTGTTGAGGCATGGCATAACTGTGAGGCAGATTGCCAGATCTTTGGCAACTATCACAATTAAGTACAAACACTCGGGAGTCTTTATAGAGAGTAGGCCAGTAGAAGCCACATTGGAGGACTCTTGTGGCTGTTCGCTCACTTCCAAAATATCCTCCATACTTTAATCCATGGCAGTGCTAGAGGATCTTCTGTACTTCTTCTTTAGGCACACATCTACGGATTACTCCATCTGCACATCTCTTGAAGAGATATGGTTCATCCCAAAGATAGTACTTTGCATCCGTGATCAATTTCTTTGATTGCTGCCTACTGTACTCTTTGGGTATGAATCTCACTGCCTTGTAGTTTGTAATGTCTGCAAACCATGGCATTTCCTGGATGGCAAATAGTTGCTCATCCAAAAAGTTTTCAGAGATCTCAATAAGAGGGAGGGACGCCCCTTCTACTTGTTCTATTCGGGACAGATGATCTGCTACTTGGTTCTCTGTCCCTTTTCTGTTTCTTATTTCTATATCAAACTCTTGCAGAAGCAATACCCATCTGATGAGTCTGGGTTTTAAATCCTGCTTTGTGAGTAGATATTTAAGAGCAACATGGTCAGTGTACACAATCGCTTTTGATCCTACTAAATAAGATCTGAACTTGTCAATGGCATAAACCACTGCAAGTAACTCTTTTTTCGTGGTTGTGTAGTTCTTCTGTGGGTCATTTAAAACACGACTGGCATAGTAAATAACATGTAGAAGCTTTTCATGCTTTTGTCCCAACACTGCACCAATGGCATGGTCACTGGCATCACACATAAGTTCAAATGGTAATGTTTAGTCTGGTGCAGAGATGACTGGTGCTGTGACCAGCTTAGCTTTCAGAATCTCAAATTTCTGCAGATACTCCTTATCAAAGATAAATGGTGTGTCAGCAGCTAGCAGATTACTCAGAGGTTTGGTGATTTTTGAAAATCTTTTATAAACCTCCTATAGAATCCTACATGCCCTAGAAAGCTTCTGAATGCTTTAACATTGGCAGGTGATGGTAATTTTTTAATTACCTCTACCTTAGGTTGATCTACCTTTATTCCCTTGTTCGCAATTTTGTGCCCAAGGACAATTCCTTCAGTCACCATAAAGTGACATTTTTCCCAGTTTAAAACCAGGTTAGTCTCTTGGCACCTCTTTAGAACAAGTGCTAGATAGTCAAGACAGGAGCTGAATGAGTCTCCAAATACTGAAAAGTCATCCATGAAGACTTCCAGAATTGTTTCCACCATATCAGAGAAAATAAAGAGCATGCACCTTTGGAAGGTTGCAGGTGCATTGCACAGGCCAAATGGCATCCTTCTGTATGCAAATACACCGGATGGACATGTGAATGCTGTTTTCTCTTGATCTTGGGGATCTACTGCAATTTGATTATAACCTGAATATCCATCCAAGAAGCAGTAGTATTCATGACCTTTTAGTCTTTCTAGCATTTGGTCTATGAATGGTAAAGGAAAATGATCCTTTCTGGTAGCTGTATTGAGCCTTCTGTTATCAATACACATACGCCACCCTGTAACTGTTCTTGTAGGAACCAGTTCATTTTTTTCATTATGAACCACTGTCATACCACCCTTCTTAGGGACGACTTGGACAGGGCTTACCCAGGGGCTATCAGAAATGGGATAAATAATCCCAGCCTCTAGTAATTTAGTGACCTCCTTCTGCACCACCTCCTTCATGACTGGATTCAGCCGCCTCTGTGGTTGAACCACTGGCTTAGCATCACCCTCCAATAGGATCTTGTGCATGCATCTGGCTGGGCTAATGCCCTTAAGATCACTGATGGACCACCTAAGAGCTGTCTTGTGTGTCCTTAGCACTTGAATTAGTGCTCCCTCTTCCTGTAGCTCTAAGGTAAAACTTATGATTACAGGAAAAGTATCACCTCCCAGAAATGCATATTTCAGGGATGGTGGTAATGGTTTGAGCTCGGGTTTGGGAAGTTTCTCCTCTTCCTGAGGGATTTTCAGAGGTTCTATTATTCTCTCTGGTTCCTCCAGATCAAGCTGAGCATCTTTGAAGATATCCTCTAGCTCTGATTCAAGACTCTCAGTCATATTCACCTCTTTTACCAGAAAGTCAATAATATCAACGCTCATGCAGTCATTTGGGGGTGTCTGGATGCTGCATAGCTTTGACAACATTCAACTTAAACTTGTCCTCATTGACTCTCAGTGTTACTTCCCCTTTTTGGACATCAATGAGGGTTCGTCCAATTGCTAGGAAAGGTCTTTCTAGAATGAGAGTTGCACTCTTGCGCTCCTCCATTTCCAGCACCACAAAATCAGTGGGAAAGGCAAATGGCCTAACCTTGACAACCATGTCTTCAATCACGCCTGATGGGTATTTAATGGATCCATCAGCAAGTTGGAGACATATCTAGGTTGGTTTGACTTCTTTAGTCAAACCAAGCTTTCTGATAGTAGATGCAAGTATTAGGTTGATACTTGCCCCAAGATCACATAGAGCTTTCTTGGTACAGGTACCCTCTAATGTGCATGGTATCATAAAGCTTCTGGGATCATTAAGCTTTTCTGGTATGCTTTTTAGAATGACTGCACTGCATTCTTCAGTGAAGTAAACTTTTTCAGTTTCTCTCCAATCCTTCTTATGACTTAAGATCTCTTTCATGAACTTAGCATAAGAGGGTATTTGCTCAAGTGCCTCTGCAAACGGAATATTTATTTCAAGAGTTCTGAGATAGTCTGCAAAGCGGGCAAATTGCTTATCCTGTTCTGCTTGGCGGAGTTTCTAAGGATAAGGCATTTTGGCTTTGTATTTCTCAACCTTAGTTGCTGCAGGTTTATTACCTACAGATGTGGATTGAGAAGCCTTTTTAAAAAGGTCGCTATCAGCATTTGTATGTGTCTGATCCCCCACTAGCATTTGAAGGCCAGGGGTGGAAGCTGGAGTGGCGTTAGACACCAACTCCTTACCTGTTTCTGGTGTCTGAATGCCAGAACTGAGCTTCCTTTGGGCGTTCAACGCTAGCTCTCCACCCTTTTCTGGCATTTGAGCACCAGAAAGGGATTATGGGTAGCAGTTTGTTCATTTCTTGGCTTCCTGCCGCCTTGAAGTGAGGTATTTAATGTTTTCCCACTTCTTAATTGAACTACTTGGCACTCTTTTGTTATTTGTTTTGATAACTACTATTCTGTTTACTTCAATTGCACTTTCATATTCATATTAGCTATTCTTGTGTCTTGTAGTATCTCCTTGAATTTCGGCTAGTTGTTTTGCTAGAAAATCAAATTGTTGATTGAATTCAGTAACTTGTTCTGCAGGACTGAGTTCAGCAGTTACTGTTTTAGCCTCTTCTTTCATGGAAGGTTCACTACTTAGGTACAGATGCTGATTTCTAGCAACTGTATCAATGAGCTCTTGGGCTTCCTCAATTTTCTTTCTCATGTGTATAGATCCACCAGCTGAGTGGTCTAGAGAAATTTGAGCTTTTTCTGTAAGCCCATAATAGAAGATGTTTAACTGCACCCATTCTGAAAACATTTCAGAGGGGCATTTTCTTAGCATCTCTCTGTATCTCTCCCAGGCATCATAAAGGGATTCATTATCTCGTTGTTTAAAGCCTTGGATGCTCAGCCTTAGCTGTGTCATCCGTTTTGGAGGGAAATATTGATTCAGGAATTTTTCTGACAGTTGTTTCCATGTCCTTATGCTAACCTTAGGTTGGTTATTTAACCACCTCTTAGCTTGGTCTTTTACAGCAAATGGAAACAGTAACAATCTGTAGACATCCTGATCTACTTCCTTATCATGTACTGTGTCAGCAATTTGTAAAAACTGCGCCTGAAACTCTATAGGTTCTTCCTGTGAAACACCGAAATACTGGTAACTTTGCTGCACCATGATAATGAGCTGAGGATTCAACTCAAAACTACTGACTCTGATGGAGGGTATTGGTGCACGAAATTGCAATCACACTTTTGCAATCCCGCACAACTAACCAGCAAGTGTACTGGGTCGTCCAAGTAATACCTTGCGTGAGCAAGGGTCGATCCCACAGAGATTGTCGGCTTGAAGCAAGCTATGGTTATCTTGTAAATCTTAGTCAGGATATCAGAAATTATCAGGATTGATTGTGAAAAGCAAAATAACATGAAATGATTACTTGTTTTGCAGTAATGGAGAATAGGTTGAGGTTTGGAGATGCTCCATCTTCTGAATCTCTGCTTTCCTACTGTCTTCTTCAGTCACGCAAGTCTCCTTCCATGGCAAGCTGTATGTAGGGTTTCACCGTTGTCAATGGCTACCTCCCATCCTCTCATTGGAACGATTCCTAATGCCCTGTCACGGCACGGCATTCCATCTGTCGGTTCTCAATCAGGCCGGAATAGAATC
>NC_029780.3:36240539-36241216 GCF_000817695.3 Arachis duranensis
AGCATCTCTTTAAATTCTGCTAACTATTTTGTTAGAGCAAGTAATTGCTGATTGACTTCAGCAACTTGTTCTGGAGGACTAAGTTCAGTGGATACTGCTTTAGCCTCTTCTTTCATGGAGGACTCACTACTTAAGTACAGATGCTGATTTCTGGCAACCGTATCTTTGGGCTCTTGAGCCTCTTCAATCGTTTTTCTCATGTGTATAGATCCACCAGCTGAGTGGTCTAAAGACATCTGAGCTTTTTCTGTAAGCCCATAGTAGAAAATGTCTAACTGTACCTACTCTGAAAACATTTCAGAGGGACATTTTCTTAACATACCTCTATACCTCTCCCAGGCATTTTAAAGGGATTCATTATCCTCTTGTTTAAAGCCTTGGATGTCCAGCCTTAGCTGTGTCATCCTCTTTGGAGGGTAAAAATGATTCAGGAATTTGTCTGACAGCTGTTTCCATGTCTTTATGCTTGCTGTAGGTTGGTTATTCAACCACCTCTTAGCTTGATCTTTCACAGCAAATGGAAACAGTAATAGTCTATAGACATCCTGATCCACCTCTTTATCATGTACTGTGTCAGCAATTTGTAAAAATTGTGCCAGAAACTCAGTAGGTTCTTCCTGTGGAAGACCGGAATACTGGCAATTTTGCTGCACTATGATAATGAGTTGAGGATTTAG
>NC_029780.3:36250942-36251491 GCF_000817695.3 Arachis duranensis
TGTCAGCACTCTCAGGTGTCTGATCTTCCCTTGGCGTTTGAACGCCAGGAATGGGTGAAGTTTGGGCGTTAAACGCCAACTTCTCTCCCTTTTCTGGCGTTTGAACGCCAGAACTAGGCAAGGAATGGGCGTTTAACGCCAGCTTTCCTTCCCTTTCTGGCGTTTGAACGCCAATAGCATTCCTCTCTGGGCTCTTACTGTCCTCAGAAGGATTTTGGGCAGTGGCTTGGTTATCCTCTGTCAATTGTTCCTTATTTGACTTCTTGCTCTTTTGAGTGGTGTTGTTCAGTGTCTTCCCACTCCTCAGTTGAACTGCTTGACACTCTTCTGTTATCTGTTTAGATATCTGCTGTTTTGCTTGATTCAACTGCAGTTCTATGTTCTTGTTAGCAACTTTAGTTTCATGGAGTATCTCTTTAAATTCTGCTAACTGCTCTGTCATCCGGAGCAATTGTTGATTAAGCTCAATTATCTGTTCTTGAGGACTAGGGTCAGTGGCTACTGTCATGACTTCCTCTTTTGGAGAGAACTCATTGCTAGAGTACAAAT
>NC_029780.3:36252066-36252717 GCF_000817695.3 Arachis duranensis
TTGCTTTGATGGGAGGTGTACAGATGCTACTCCCATATGCAGCTGTAATGGGGTTAGCATATGACCCCAGAGTCCTTTTGGACTGATTGATCCCACTTAAGTCCATGATGGACAAAAGGGAAGTGATAATGATTGCAAAGAGATAAATTTTGTTTTTTTTTTGAATTAACGAAAAAAAATAAAATAAAATAAAATAAAATTAAAGTAGAAATTCGAAAATAAAAAAGAAAATAGAATCAAAGCAAATTGAAAACTGAATCAATTAGTTAATTAGAAAGATTTTGAAAACAGCAATTAAAAAGATATGATTGAAAAATTTTTATGAAAAAGATTTGATTTTTTTAAAAAGAGGAAAGAGAAAAACACAAAAAGACACCAAACTTAAAATTTTAGAAAATCAAACACAAAATTTTCGAAAACTTTTTAAGGGAAAAACACAAAGAGGACACCAAACTTAGAATTTTTTATGAATCAAAAAGGGACTAAAAACATGCAGAATCGAAAATTAAAAGAAAAACAAAGGCATGCAATTGACACCAAACTTAGAATATGAAACTAGACTCAACTAAAAGACTCTAAACCAACAAAAATAAAACAGTCCTAATCTAAGCAACAAGATAAGCCGTCAGTTGTCCAAACTCAACAATCCCC
>NC_029780.3:36253782-36265373 GCF_000817695.3 Arachis duranensis
GCCTTGGATGCTCAGCCTTAGCTGTGTCATCCGTTTTGGAGGAAAATAGTGATTCAGAAATTTTTCTGACAGCTGTTTCCATGTCTTTATGCTTTCCTTAGGTTGGTTATTTAACCACCTCTTAGCTTGGTCCTTTACAGCAAATGGAAGCAGTAATAATCTGTAGACATCCTGATCTACTTCCTTATCATGTACTGTGTCAGCAATTTGTAAAAACTGTGCCAGAAACTCTGTAGGTTCTTCCTGTGGAAGATCGGAATACTGGCAACTTGGCTGTACCATGATAATGAGCTGAAGGTTCAACTCAAAGCTACTGACTCCGATGGAGGGTATACAGATACTACTCCCATATGAAGCAGTAGTGGGGTTAGCATATGACCTCAGAGTCCTTCTGGACTGTTCATTTCCACTTAGGTCCATGATGGAGTAAGGGAGATGATATGGATTTATTTTATTTATTTTATTATAAAATTTTTTTTGAAATAATAAAATAAAATAAAATAAAATAAAAACTACAATAAAATTAAAAAAAAGAGATTTGAAAATATTTTATGAGGATTTTCGAAAAATGAAGAGAGAGAAAAAGTGGTTAGGAAGTTTTGAAAAATATGTGAATTTTAAAATGGATAAGATTTGAAAAATTTTGAAATTGAATTTTGAATTTTTATAGAAAATTTCAAAAAATTTGCTTAAAAGTAGTTAGAAAAGATATTTTTTATTTTTAAATTTTATGATGAAAGAGAAAAACACACAAAAGACACAAGACTTAAAATTTTTAGATCTAATGTTCCTTGATTTCGAAAATTTTGGAGGGAAAACACTAAGGAACACCAAACTTAAAAACTTTAAGATCAAAACACAAAGAAGACTCAAGAACACTTTGAAGACTAACAAGAACAATAAGAACATGAAGATAGAACGCCAAACTTAAAATTTTTAGAAAACTAAAAATAAATTTTCGAAAACTAAGGAAAATTTAACAAGAAAACACCAAACTTAAAATTTGGCAAAAGATTTAATCAAAGAAAAATTATTTTTGAAAAAGGATTTTTAAAAGGGGCAACTATTTCCAAGAAAATAGACACATTCAAAAAATGCATGAACTAAACGGAGAAAAACTATTTTTTTTTGAAAAATTGAAGGAACACAAAAAGCATGCAATTGACACCAAACTTAAATCAAGAAACTGGACTCAAAGAAAAACTAACAATTAATGAAGAAAAATAATATTTTTGAAGAAAAAAATTTTAAAGGAATAATAAAAGATGCATATCTAGTGACTCTAAACCAAAGAAAGACAAATTTTTCCTAATCTAAGTAACAAAATAAACCGTTAGTTGTTCAAACTCAAACAATCCCCAACAACGGTGCTAAAAACTTGGTGTACGAAATTGCAATCACACTTTTGCAATCCGCACAACTAACCAGCAAGTGCACTGGGTCATCCAAGTAATACCTTACGTGAGTAAGGGTCGAATCCCACAGAGATTGTTG
The DNA here is from genome assembly GCF_000817695.3 of Arachis duranensis. NCBI lineage: Eukaryota > Viridiplantae > Streptophyta > Magnoliopsida > Fabales > Fabaceae > Arachis > Arachis duranensis. Next base: position 36,255,277 of record NC_029780.3, read on the forward strand.
GCTTGAAGCAAGCTATGGTTATCTTATTATTCTTAGCCAGGATACCAATAGGGTTCTTTAGTTTCAATTGTAAAAAGTGAAAGGGCGTAAAATAAGTAATTGTTACTCAATAATGGAGAAAATGTTAGAGTTTTGGAGATGCTTTGTCTTCTGAATCCCTGCAACATAATGCTTTCTTACTTTCAAACATGCAAGGCTCCTTTCATGGCAAGCTGTATGTAGGACGTCACCGTTGTCAATGACTACTTCCCATCCTCTCAGTGAAAATAGTCCAAATGCTCTGTCACAGCACGGCTAATCATCTATCGGTTCTCGATCATGTCGGAATAGGATCCATTGATCCTTTTGCGTCTGTCACTACGCCCAACACTCACGAGTTTAAAGCTCGTCACAGTCATCCAATCCCTGAATCCTACTCGAAATACCACAGACAAGGTTTAGACTTTCCGGATTCTCAAGGATGTTGCCAATGGATTCTAGCTTATACCACGAAGATTCTGATTAAAGAGTCCAAGAGGTATTCATTCAATCGAAGGTAGAACAGAGGTGGTTGTCAGGCACACGATCATAGGTTGAAAATGGTGATGAGTGTCATGGATCATCACCTTCTTCATATTGAAGTGCGAATGAACATCTTAGATAGGAATAAGCATGTTTGAATAGAAAATAGAAATAATTGCATTAATTCATCGAGACGCTGCAGAGCTCCTCACCCCCAACAATGGAGTTTAGAGACTCATGCCATCAAAGAGTACAAAGTTCAGATCTAAAAATGTCATGAGATATCAAATAAGTCTCTAAAAGTTGTTTAAATACTAAACTAGCGACCTAGGTTTACAGAAAATGAGTAGACTAAGATGGATAGTATAAAAATCCACTTCTGGGGCCCACTTGGTGTGTGATGGGGCTGAGACTTGAGCTTCTCACGTGCCTGGGCTGTTTCTGGAGTTAAACGTCAGGTTCTAACCTGTTTCTGGCGTTCAACTTCAACTTGTAACTTGTTTCTGGCGTTCCACGCCAGAATGCAACATGGAACTGGCGTTAAACGCCAGTGTACGTTGTTTATCTTCGTGCAAAATATGGACTATTATATATTGCTGGAAAGCCCTGGATGTCTACTTTCCAACCCAATTGAGAGCGCACCAATTGGACTCCTGTAGCTCCAAAAAATCATTCCGAGTGCAGGGAGGTCAGAATCCAACAACATTAGCAGTCATTTTTCAGCCTGAATCAGATTTTTGCTCAGCTCCCTCAATTTCAGCCAGAAAATACCTGAAATCACAGAAAAACTCACAAACTCATAGTAAAGTCTAGAAATATGAATTTTTCCTAAAAACTAATAAAAATATACTAAAAACTAACTAAAACACACTAAAATCTACATGAAATTACCCCCAAAAAGTGTATAAAATATCCGCTCATCAGTACGCACCCAAATTTCAAATATTTTATCAATTCAATACCTTCTTATCAACCCAAGTTCCCATAAAATTCCCCACACTTACTTGATACACAATATCTATCTTAAGCTAACCAAGGATTCAACTTGGGATTTTTAATTTGTTTTTCTGCTTAAGGCTAGTAATGTGGTTATAGAACAGAAGGGGATTAAAAGGCTCAAGGGGGCTAACAAGGGTGACGTAAAAGGTAGGTTTATTTGGGATAAGTGAGCAAAAATTTTAAATAATGGCCTCAATCATATGTAGATATGTATCTACATTCTATATTGGACATATAGACTAAAACAAAGTAAAGATTGCAAGCATAGAAAAGAAGTGCGAAACACATAGGAAGGAAATTTATGGTTGAATGTTACCATACAATTAAGCTCAAAAATGCACAGGTTGTGTGTTCTTTGACTCAGAACCATATATCAGTTATGTATGTCATGCAAGTAGAAATTAAGAGTTTCCATTCAACTCAATGTGAATCCTAGATTGGCTCTTATAAAAATAGGTATTTTCCTTGAAAATTGTTGTCAATTAACCAACATTTATTGCTATATATATACAAGGTGTGTGAATTGTTTTGATTCTATTACACTAAAGCTTCTAGTTTACTCTTTTATTTTCAATCAAACCAAATTTTGATATGCTAAAAGGGTAAACTAAACTAATTAATCCACATATTATATATCTCAACTTAATAAGCTAAAAGTGCAAATTAAGCTAAATATCTAGGATATATACAGCCCAAAGTGCAAAATGCAGAAATAAAAATAAAGATACAGCAAAAGCAAAAGAAAAATGTGCAAGTACTAAAAGACAAAATAAGATAAAAAATATAAATATAAAATGAAAATACAAAAAATAAGCAAAATAAGATAGAAGAGTCTAAAAGTGGTTTACCAAAAAGATTCGCAGAGATGGCGACCTCCCCACACTTAAATTATAGCATCGTTCTTGATGCTCAATCAAACTGGGTGTGAAGAAGTGTCATCTCCAGAAGGATGTGCTACTGGTGTCTTGGTGGTAAGCTGAGGGTCTGTAGTCTCTGTGAGTGTCGGAGGAGCTGCCTGCTGAAGCGAAGGCTCTGTCTGTAGGGGAATCTTTGGATCTGCAGGCTGTATCTGATGTGGCTCCTCATGATGTGGTGCAGCTGACGTTAGGATTTTTGCTAGTAAAGAATTTTATAAAAATAGTCGCGTTGTAGATATAGTTTCTAAACCAACAAAAATCCTTTCGTGCAAACATTTTGGTTGTCACAAGTAACAAACCCCTTTAAAATTGATAACTGAGTATTTAAACCTCGGGTCGTCTTCTCAAGGAATTGCAGGGAGGTATGTTCTTATTATTGGCTATGAAAAAGGTAAAATTGGGGTTTTGAGAATGAGGAATAAATATGGCAAATAATTCAAATGACAATTAAAATAAATAAATACAGTAAAGCAAACCCTTTGGCAAGGTAGGAGAAATTGGAAGTCCAGACTTAGTTATTCTTATCAATAATAACGAAAGTTGAATCTTAATTCCACTTAGTCAACCTTTGCTAAAGCAAAGGAAAGTCAAGGGACTAATTAGTTGAACTTCGAATCCTATTAGTTTCCTAAGAAAAGGTTGGGATTATTGAAGTTCAGTTCAATTAGCAAAGATAACAGTTATCAATTATGTTGAGCTAAGATAACTCCTGAGTTACTGAGTTCTCAACCAAGAACAAAAGGAAAAGAAATTAAATCTGCTGGAATAACAATATCTTCAGATTAGGGATAATAAAAAGGAACAATCATAAACTGAAATACCTCAAATATCATTAAATAAGAAAATCATCATGAAAGTGGCATAGGCCAAATAGGCAACATAACTAATACAAGCAAGCATTCAAATGTCTGAAAATAAGAAATAACATAGAGTAAAAAAAACATTGAACCTGGGATCGAGAGTTACTCATAAAACTAAGAGAAGTCTTAAATCCTAAATCCTAAAGGGAGAGAGGAGAGAACCTCTCTCAAAACTAGATCTAAATCATGGAAAGTGACTAAAAAATGCCGAGCTCCCTGAATGGATGCATTTCTCCACTTTATAACCTCCAATCTATGCTGTCTGTACTTGGATCTGGGCCAAAAGGGCTTCAGAATTCGCTGGGCGTATTCTATAAATTCTGGTACGAGGCCTCTGTCACGCGTCTGCGTGGGTCACGCGGTCGCGTCATCTGGAGTTCTTCTTATCACGTGGTCGCGTGGGTCACGCGTCCGCATCGTATGCGATTCGCTCAAGTCGCGCGGTCGTGTCAGTCATCCGGCCGTGTCGCTGCTTCTTCGCTCATGGCACGCGATCGCGTCGTCCATGCGATCGCGTGGATGCCAGTTTCTTCAAAACTCCATTTTGCACTTTCCTTCCATTTTTGTACGTTTCCTTTTCCATCCTTTAAGTCATTCTGCCTTAGAAGATCTGAAACTACTCAACACACTAATCACGGCATCGAATGAAAATAAAGGTAATTAAAATAATTAATTTTAAAGCATAGGAAACATGTTTTTCACATACATCACATAATAAGGAAGGGAAAGTAAAACCATGCAATTAATATGAATAAGTGGGTGAAGGATTGAATAAATCACTCAGATTAAGCACAAAATATGTCATAAAATATGGGTTTATTAGCATCCTGCTCAGGTCCTCCCTGCTCAATCTCTGCACATGCCTCCTCCTCATGATCGTCCGCCTCCTCCTCAAATGGCTATGATGGTGTGTTAGGCTTGGAGGGGATGTCAGGGTGGCCGGACCGGATCATCAACTTTGAATGCTCATAGCGGCGCTTGCTGTGATGCTCAGTCTTCTCGTATCACCGCTGGTTGTGGCGCTCCATCTGGTCTAGTGATAAACCACTATTTTGTGATTCATATTGTATTTAGTTGTGTGGTTTTATCAAATCTTCACCCACTTATTCATATGATTTGCATGTATTTACAATTCCTTCCTAAAAATATTCTATGATTGATAACTTGCTTTCTAAAGACCTTTTAGTTGTATATTTTTATCTTCCTTCGTACCATTCGATGCCGTGATCTGTGTGTTAAGTGTTTCAGGCTTCATAGGGCAAGGATGGCGTAAGGAATGAAGAGGAAGCGTGCAAAAATGGAAGGAACACAAGGAATTAAGGAGATGATCAGTGAGAAGTCACGCGGTCGCATGGCTCACGCGATCGCACGAAATGGAAGAAATCAGAGTGACGCGTTCACGTGCCTGACGCGACCGCGCGGATTGGAAACGGCACGAACGATGCGAATGCGTGGACGACGCGCACGCGTGGTACGAGAAACGCTGAGTGACACGACCGCATGGACAACGCGGCCGCGTAACGTGCGCAATCTGCATAATTTTAGAAGTCGCTGGCACAGATTCTGGGCCGCATTTCAACCCAGTTTTCGGCCAGAAACACATATTAGAGCCAGGGAACATGCAGAGACAGGAGAACAATTAATTCCACACAATTTTCAGTTTTTAGATCTGAATTTACTCCTCCCCTAGGTTTCTCACTTGAACATTCATAATTAGGATTTTGAAGAATTTTGGCTTTAGCTTTTGAGAAGCGTCTACCTCCGGTACTAGTCATTATAGCTTGTTATTTTACTTTTCATCTACTCTTCCATATTCTTACATTGGATTCTTAGTTTATTAATACAAGACTATTTTTACTTTTAATTAATCTCTTCTATTATTATTTATTATGTCTTCTTTCACTTCCCCTATTGATTTTGTGAAATCTATAATTATGATTATTGAGTAGTTCCCCCAACTTGATTGGGAGATGATTAAAAGGAGAAACTTGAGTTAGAATACTCAAGAGTTCAATTGTAATTGGTTCATTGTTGGTTGGCTTGTTAATCACTAACTCTAATCCTTCCCAAGGGAGAGGATTAGGACTCGTGAATAGAAGTTGACTTTTAATTTGACTTTCCTTCATTCGTTGAGGGTTAACTAATGTAAACAATGACTAATTATTAATTGCTCTTGATAAAATTCTAACAAGGATAGAACTTCCAATTAATCTTCTCCCGGTCAAGATTTTATTTAAATCTTATAAATCCTCTAATTTAATTTTCTGTTCATCACATTCAAAACCCCTTTTGAAAACCTCTGATTGATAAAATAGCACATCTTCCTGCAACTCGTTGGGAGACAACCTAGGACTCATACTCCCAATATTTTATTTCTAAAATTTGTGACAACCCTTTTCTAAATTGATGAGTGGATTTTTGCCGGTTAAGAACTGTACTCACCATGCCATTTCTCTAATTAATTCTTAATCTGCCAATTTCCGCTCACATCATCTAGGCGCTCGAATAGGTGGTGCACAAGGTGGTAGACGGGCTCTGAAGCAGGTGGCGGTGCTGTGGTGGTGGCTGGTGCTGTAGGTACTGAAGGGTCAGCAGAAGATGTGGCTGCCTCAGCATAGGCAGTGAGGAAAGGCGGCCTGTAGCCCAAAGCTTGGAACTTCCTGCTGTGAGGGATAATTTTCTTGCAGTCGGCGACACTTGGTTTCTCATCTGCGAGCTCTCAGGGAACCTCAGCTCGGCGGCCTAGCTGACTGATCAGATACGGAAAGGGCGGAGTGCCTCTGACATGGACACTGGCCATGTAATACCGGATGAAGCGGGGAAGATAAAGGTCCTTACACTCCATCACACACCAGATGAAGGTGATCATGGCAGCTGGCACCTCTGTCTCATGAGTGCTCGGCATCACGTAGTTACTCAGAATCTGTTGCCAAAGCCGAGCCTCATCATTCAGATAGAGAAGCTTGATTCCCTTTGGCACCACTATGGACTTGCCCATGACCCATGGGACAGTAGGATTGATGAGCGGATATTTTATACGCTTTTTGGGGGTAATTTCATGTAGTTTTTAGTATGTTTTAGTTAGTTTTTAGTATATTTTTATTAGTTTTTAGGCAAAATTCATATTTCTGGACTTTATTATGAGTTTGTGTGTTTTTCTGTGATTTTAGTTATTTTCTTGCTGAAATTGAGGGAGCTGAGCAAAAATCTTATTCAGGCTGAAAAAGGACTGCTGATGTTGTTGGATTATGACCTCACTGCACTCGGAATGGATTTTTTGGAGTTATAGAAGTCTAATTGGTGCACTCTCAATTGGGTTGGAAAGTAGAGATCTAGTGATTTCCAGAAATATTTAATAGTTCATACTTTGCTCGAAGATAAATGACGTAAACTGGCGTTTAACGCCAGTTCCATGTTGCATTCTGGCGTTGAACGCCAGAAACAGGTCGCAAGTTGGAGTTAAACGCCAGAAACAGGTTACAACCTGATGTTTAACTCCAAAAATAGCCCAGGCACGTGAGAAGCTCAAGTCTCAGTCCCAGCACACACCAAGTGGGCCCCAGAAGTGGATTTCTACACTATCTATCTTAGTTTACTCATTTTCTGTAAACCTAGATTACTAGTTTAGTATTTAAACAACTTTTAGAAACTTATTTTGTACCTCATGACATTTTAGATCTGAACTTTGTACTCTTTGACGGCATGAGCCTCTAAACTCTATTGTTGCGGGTGAGGAGCTCTGCAGCGTCTCGATGAATTAATGCAATTATTTCTATTTTCTATTCAAAGACGCTTGTTTCTATCTAAGATGTTCAATCGCACTTCACTATGATGAATGTGATGATCCGTGACACTCATCACTATTCTCAATCTATGAACGCGTGCTTGACAAACACCTCCGTTCTACATTCGAATAAATGAGTATCTCTTGGATTCCTTAATCAGAATCTTCGTGGTATAAGCTAGAATCCATTGGTAGCATTCTTGAGAATCCGGAAAGTCTAAACCTTGTCTATGGTATTCCAAGTAGGATTCAGGGATTGAATGACTGTGACGAGCTTCAAACTCGCGAGTGTTGGGCGTAGTGACAGACGCAAAAGGATCAATCGATCCTTTCCAGCATGAGTGAGAACCGACAGATGATTAGCCATGCGGTGACAGCGCACCTGGACCATTTTCACTGAGAGGACAGATGGTAGCCATTGACAACGGTGATCCACCAACACACATCTTGCCATAGGAGGAACCTTGTGTGTGTGAAGAAGAAGACAGGGGAAAAGTAGAGATTTAGAAGACAAAGCATCTCCAAAACTCCAACACATTCTCCATTATTGCGTAACAAATACTCATTTCATGCTCTTTTACTTTTTACAGTTAAAACTAAAGAACCCTATTGGTATCCTGACTAAGAACAATAAGATAACCATAGCTTGCTTCAAGCCAGCAATCTTCACGGGATTGACCCTTACTCACGTAAGGTATTACTTGGACGACCCAATGCAGTTGCTGGTTAGTTGTGCAGAACTATATAGTGTGAGCGTAATTTTCGTGCACCAAGTTTTTGGCGCCGTTACCGGAGATTGTTTGAGTTTGAACAACTGACGGTGAATCTTGTTGCTTAGATTAGGAAAATTTTGTCTTTTGGGTCAGAGTCTTTTATTTTCTTTTCAAAAACTTTTCAAAAATATTATTTTTCTTTATTAATTTTTAGTTTTTATGTGAGTTTAGTGTCATGTTCTAAGTTTGGTGTCAATTGCATGCTTTTCTTTACCTTCCAATTTTTGAATTGCATGTTCTTTGTTCATCTTTGACCTTCAAGTTGTTCTTGTTTATTTTCCTTGTTTGATCTTTAGTTTGTCTTGTTTTGTGTCTTTTCTTGTTTTTCTTGTGCTTTTTCAAACTATCAGTTTTCAAAAAATTTTATTTATTAAAAATACCTCTTTAAAACACGTTACATTTATAGCTCAATTGGCTAGAGAATTGTGTTTGTGTTCTTGGTAATTGGGTATCTTCCTTTTAAAACTTTTTCAAAAATAATTTTTTTATTAAATCTTGTGCCAAACTTTAAGTTTGGTGTTCTCTTGTTAATTTTTCTTTAGTTTTCGAAAATTTTATTTTGGTTTTCTAAAAATTTTAAGTTTGGTGTTCTTTCTTTTGTTCTTGGTGTTCTTGTGAGTTTTCAAGGTGTTCTTGAGTCTTCGGGTGTCTTTTATGTGTTTTGCTCTTTCATAATAAAATTCAAAAATAAAAAATATCTTTTCTAACTATTTTTAAGCAATTATTTCGAATTTTTTTATAAAAATTCAGATTTCAATTTCAAAATTTTTCAAATCTTATCCTTTTAATTTCTTTTTTAAAATCATATCTTTTTAAAAAATATCCTAACCACTTTCTCTCTCCTCACCTTTTCGAAAATCCTCATAAAATATTTTCAAAATCCTTTTTATTTTTTTATTTTTATTTATTTTTTATTTTATTTTATTTTATTATTATTTCAAAAATTTTTAAAATATAATAAAATAAATAAAATAAATTCACGTCATCTCCCTTTCTCCATCATGGACCTAAGTGGATATGAACAGTCCAGAAGGACTCTGGGGTCATAGGCTAACCCCACTACTACTTCATATGGGAGTAGTATCTGTATACCCTCAATCGGAGTCAGTAGTTTTGAGTTGAATCCTCAGCTTATTATCATGGTGCAGCAAAGTTGCCAGTATTCCGGTCTTCCACAAGAGGAACCTATAGAGTTTCTGGCATAGTTTTTACAAAATGCTGACACAGTACATGATAAGGAAGTAGATCAGGATGTCTACAGATTATTACTATTTCCATTTGTTGTAAAAGACCAAGCTAAGACGTGGTTAAATAACCAACCTAAGGCTAGCATAAGGACATGGAAATAGGTGTCAGAAAAATTCCTGAATCAATATTTCCCTCCAAAATGGATGACACAACTGGTGCGCGAAATTGTGAACAATACTTTTCACAACTCTCATAATCCCCGGTCATGAACCCCAAAAACTTGGTAGCTCAGTACCATGGCATTACACAACTTCGCACAACTAACCAGCAAGTGCACTGGGTCGTCCAAGTAATAAACCTTACGCGAGTAAGGGTCGATCCCACGGAGATTGTTAGTATGAAGCAAGCTATGGTCATCTTGTAAATCTTAGTCAGGCAGACTCAAATGGATATGGTGATGAACGAAATAAACATAAAGATAAAGATAGAGGTACTTATGTAATTCATTGGTAGGAACTTCAGATAAGCGCATGAAGATGCCTTCCCTTCCGTCTCTCTGCTTTCCTACTGTCTTCATCCAATCCTTCTTACTCCTTTCCATGGCAAGCTTATGTAGGGTTTCACCGTTGTCAATGGCTACCTCCCATCCTCTCAGTGAAAACGATTGCATATGCTCTGTCACAGCACGCGGAATTCAGCTGTCGGTTCTCAGTCAGGCCGGAATAGAATCCATCGATTCTTTTGCGTCTGTCACTAACGCCCCGCCTGCTAGGAGTTTGAAGCACGTCACAGCCATAACGGAGGTGGTTGTCAGTCACACGTTCATAGGTGAGAATGATGATGAGTGTCACGGATCATCACATTCATCAAGTTGAAGAACAAGTGATATCTTAGAACAAGAACAAGCGGAATTGAATGGAAGAACAATAGTAATTGCATTAATACTCGAGGTACAGCAGAGCTTCACACCTTAATCTATGGTGTGTAGAAACTTCACCGTTGAAAATACATAAGAACAAGGTCTAGGCATGGCCGAATGGCCAGCCTCCCAATGATCTAAGATAGCATAAAAATG
>NC_029780.3:36265679-36300427 GCF_000817695.3 Arachis duranensis
GAAGAACCTACAGAGTTTCTGGCACAATTTTTACAAATTGCTGACACAGTACATGATAAGGAAGTAGATCAGGATATCTACAGATTATTACTGTTTTCATTTGCTGTAAAAGGCCAAGCTAAGAGGTGGTTAAATAACCAACCTAAGGCTAGCATAAGGACATGGAAACAGCTATCCAAAAAATTCCTGAATCAATATTTTCCCCCAAAACGGATGACACATCTAAGGCTGAACATCCAAGGCTTTAAACAAGGAGATAATGAATCCCTTTATGATGCCTGGGAGAGATACAGAGAGATGCTAAGAAAATGCCCCTCTGAAATGTTTTTAGAGTTGGTGCAGTTAGACATCTTCTATTATGGGCTTACAGAGAAAGCTCAGATGTCTTTGGACTACTCAGCTGGTGGATCGATACACATGAGAAAGACAATTGAAGAAGCTCAAGAGCTCATTGATACAGTTGCCAGAAATCAGCATCTGTACCTAAGTAGTGAACCTTCCATGAAAGAAGAGGCTAAAACAGTAACTGCTGAACTCAGTCCTGCAGAACAAGTTATTGAATTCAATCAGCAATTAGATTTTCTAACAAAATAGCTAGCCGAATTCAAGGAGATACTACAAGAGACAAGAATGGTTAATATGAATATGGAAGTACAGTTGAAGCAAACAGAACAGAAGTTATCAAAACAAATAACAGAAGAGTGCCAAGCAGTTCAATTAAGAAGTGGGAAGACATTAAATACCTCACTTCAAGGTAGCAGGAAGCCAAGAAATGAACAAACTGCTACCCAAAATCCCTCTGAGGATAGTAAGAGCCCAGAGAGGAATAATTCTGGCGCTCAAACGCCAAAAAAAGGTGGAGAACTGGCGTTAAATGCCCAATCCATGCTCAGTTCTGGCGTTCAAATGCCAGAAACAATCAAGGAGTTGGCATTGAACGTCCAAAGGAAGCTCAGTTCAGGCGTTCAGACGCCAGAAACAGGTAAAGAGTTGGCGTCTAACGCCACTCCAGCTTCCACCCCTGGCATTCAAACGCCAATGGGGGATCAAACACATACAAGTGCTGATAGCAACCGCTCTAAGAAGGCTTTCCCAACCAACTCTATAGGAAATAAACCTGCAGCAACTAAGTTTGAGGAACACAAAGCCAAGATGCCTTATCCTCAGAAGCTCCGCCAAGCAGAACAGGATAATCAATTTGCCCGCTTTGCAGACTATCTCAGGTCTCTTAAAATAAAGATTTCGTTTGCTGAGGCACTTGAGCAAATACCCTCTTATGCTAAGTTCATGAAAGAGATCTTAAGTCATAAAAAGGATTAGAGAGAAACTGAAAAAGTTTACCTCACTGAAGAATGCAGTGCAGTCATTCTGAAAAGCTTACCAGAAAAGCTTAAAGATCCCGGAAGCTTTATGATACCATGCACATTAGAGGGTACTTGTACCAAGCAAACTCTATGTGATCTTGGGGCAAGTGTAAATCTAATACCTGCATCTACTATTAGAAAGTGTGCTTTGACTGAAGAAGTCAAACCAACCCGGATATGTCTCTAACTTGCTGATGGCTCCATTAAATACCCATCAGGCGTGATTGAAGACATGATTGTCAAGGTTGAGCTATTTGCCTTTCCCACTGACTTTGTGGTGCTGGAAATAGAGGAGCACAAGAGTGCAACTCTCATTCTAGGAAGACCTTTCCTAGCAACTGGACGAACCCTCATTGACGTCCAAAAAGGGGAATTAACCCTGAGAGTCAATGAGGACAAGTTTAAGTTGAATGTTGTCAAAGCTATGCAGCATCCAGACACCCCAAACGACTGCATGAGCATTGATGTTATTGACTCTCTGGTGAAAGAGGTCAATATGACTAAGAGTCTCGAATCAGAATTAGAGGATATCTTTAAAGATGCTCAGCCTAATCTGGAGGAACCAGAGAGAATAATAGAACCTCTGAAAATCCCTCAGGAAGAGGAGAAACCTCCTAAACCCGAGCTCAAACCATTACCACCATCCATGAAATATGCATTTCTGGGAGAAGGTGACACTTTTCCTGTAATCATAAGCTCTACCTTAGAGCCACAGGAAGAGGAAGCACTAACCCAAGTGCTAAAGACACACAAGACAGCTCTTAGGTGGTCCATCAATGATCTTAAGGGCATTAGCCCAGCCAGATGCATGCACAAGATCCTATTGGAGGATGATGCTCAGACAGTGGTTCAACCACAGAGGCGGCTGAATCCAGCCATGAAGAAGGTGGTGCAGAAAGAGGTCACTAAACTACTAGAGGCTGGGATTATTTATCTTATTTCTGATAGCCACTGGGTAAGCCCTGTTCAAGTCGTCCCTAAGAAGGGTAGCATGACAGTGGTTCATAATGAAAAAAATGAACTGGTTCCTACAAGAACAGTTATAGGGTGGCGTATGTGTATTGATTACAGAAAGCTCAATACAGCTACCAGAAAGGATCATTTTCCTTTACTATTCATAGACCAAATGCTAGAAAGAGTAGCAGGTCATGAATACTATTGCTTCTTGGATGGATATTCAGGTTATAATCAAATTGCAGTAGATCCCTAGGATCAAGAGAAAATAGCATTCACATGTCCATCCGGAGTATTTGCATACAGAAGGATGCCATTTGGTCTATGCAATGCACCTGCAACCTTTCAAAGGTGCATGCTCTCTATTTTCTCTGATATGGTGGAAAAATTTTTGGAAGTCTTTATGGATGACTTTTCAGTATTTGGAGACTCATTCAGCTCCTGTCTTGACCATCTAGCACTTGTTCTAAAAAGGTCCTAAGAGACTAACCTGGTTTTATACTGGGAAAAATGTCAGTTTATGGTGACTGAAGGAATGTCCTTAGGCACAAAATTTCGAACAAGGGAATAGAGGTGGATCAAGCTAAGGTAGACATAATTGAAAAATTACCACCACCTGCCAATGTTAAGGCAATCAGAAGCTTTCTGGGACATGCAGGATTCTATAGGAGGTTTATAAAAGATTTTTCAAAAATTGCAAAACCTCTGAGTAATCTGCTAGCTGCTAACACGCCATTTATCTTTGATAAGGAGTGTCTGCAGGCGTTTGAGACTTTGAAAGCTAAGCTGGTTACAGCACCAGTCATCTTTGCACCAGACTGGACATTACCATTTGAACTAATATGTGATGCCAATGACCATGCCATTGGTGCAGTGTTGGGATAAAGGCATGACAAGCTTCTGCACATCATTTATTATGCCAGTCGTGTTTTAAATGATGCATAGAAGAACTACACAACCACAGAAAAAGAGTTACTTACAGTAGTTTATGCCATTGACAAGTTCAGATCTTATTTAGTAGGATCAAAAGTGATTGTGTACACTGACCATGCTACTCTTAAATATCTACTCACAAAGTAGGATTCAAAACCTAGACTCATTAGATGGGTGTTGCTTCTGCAAGAGTTTGATATAGAAATAAGAGATAGAAAAGGGACAGAGAACTAAGTAGCAAATCACTTGTCCTGAATAGAACCAGTAGAAGGGTCAGGTAATATCATGGTTTGCAGACATTGCAAACTACAAGGCTGTGAGATTCATACCTAAAGAGTATAGTAGGCAGCAATCAAAGAAATTGATCACAGATGCAAAGTACTATCTTTGGAATGAACCATATCTCTTCAAGAGATGTGCAGACAGAGTAATCCGTAGATGTGTGCCTAAAGAAGAAGCACAGAAGATCCTATGGCATTGCCATGGATCACAATATGGAGGACATTTTGGAAGTGAGCGAACAGCCACAAGAGTCCTCCAATGTGGCTTTTATTGGCCTACTCTCCATAAAGACTCCCGAGAGTTTGTACTTAATTGTGACAGTTGCTAAAGATCTGGTAATCTGCCTCACAGTTATGCCATGCCTCAACAAGGGATCTTGGAGATTGAGTTGTTCGATGTATGGGGTATTGACTTCATGGGGCCTTTCCCACCATCATACTCAAGCACTTATGTTCTGGTGGCAGTGGATTATGTATCCAAATGGGTGGAAGCTATTGCAACACCCACTAATGATACTAAGACAGTGCTGAAATTCCTCCAGAAATATATCTTCAGCAGATTTGGTGTCCCTAGAGTACTAATCAGTGATGAGGGCGCTCATTTCTGCAATAAACAGCCTTACTCTGCTATGGTTCAATATGGAGTCAGCCACAGGGTGGCAACTCCATATCATCCATAGACAAATGGGCAAGCTGAAGTCTCTAATAGAGAACTTAAAAGAATCCTGGAATAAACTGTGATTAACCATAGAAGGGATTGGGCAAGAAGCTTGGATGATGCTCTGTGGGCATACAGAACAGCATTTAAGACTCCTATAGGGACCTCTCCATACCAGCTTGTGTATGGAAAAGCCTATCACTTGCCAGTGGAACTGGAACATAAGGCCTACTGGGCAACCAGATTCCTAAACCTTGATGCTAAGTTAGCTGGAGAAAAACGATTGCTTCGGTTAAATGAGCTAGAGGAATTCAGACTCAATGCTTTCAAAAATGCAAAAATTTACAAAGAGAAAGCAAAAGGATGGCATGATAAGAAGCTGTCATCCAGAGTCTTTGAGCCAGGGCAGAAAGTTCTGCTATTTAATTCTAGGCTCAGATTATTCCCCAGAAAATTGAAATCCCGGTGGATAGGACCATATGTGATTACAGGTGTGTCACCATATGGATACGTAGAGCTTCAGGATAATGATTCTAACAAAAAGTTCATTGTTAATGGACAGAGAGTCAAATATTATCTTGAAAGCAATTTTGAGCAAGAATGCTCAAAACTGAGACTTGATTAAAGCTCAGTAATAGTCCAGTTAAAGACAATAAAGAAGCGCTTGCTAGGAGGCAACCCAGCCATTTTGTTAATTAATTGAATTTTACAGGTTCATACTAATTATCTTCAAGGTAAAATAGCAATTGCATGAGTTCACAGAGTTACAGAAGGATTCAGAGGATAAAACAGCAAAAAGAAGCTCACTGGTGCAAAATAGACAGTAAAAGCTATTTTGGGCGTTAAACGCCCAAAAGGAGCATCTACTGGGCATTTAACACCAGTAGAGATAGCCATCTGGGGGTTAAATGCCATAAAGAAGCAACTTCTGGGCGTTTAATGCTAGATTTGTAGCATCCTGGGTGTTCAGAAAAACGCCTAGTGATAAAGGATTTTATGGCATTTAACGCCAGCCAGATGCTACAGCTGGGCGTTAAACGCCCAAAACATGGAGCGTTTGGGCGTTTAACGCCAGGATTGTGGGGAGGAGGTAAATTCGTTTTTCACTTCAAATTTTTTCCATTTTTCATGTTTCAATTCATGATTTCTTGCATAAACATGTTACAAACTCTCATCTTTCAACTTCAATTCCAAAAATTTTTAATCCTAAACATGTTTCTTAATTTTTCTTCAAAATCTTTTCAAAACTCAATTATCTTTTTGAATTCCTTTCAAATATTTTTAAATTCTTCTCAAATCTTTTTAAACTCATCATATCTTCTTTTTAAAATTCAGATTTATCTTTTTCAAATATCTTTCATAACTTTTCAATTTTAAATTACATCTTTTTCCTATCATACTTATTTTTTACAAATCATATCTTCTATCTTATCTTTTTCAAAATTTTTGAAAACCCACCCCCCCTTTAAATCCACATTCGGCCTCCCTCCTCTCCTCCACAATTCGAAATTGGCTCTCCTTCTATCCCTCTCCTTTCCTTTCTTTTGCTTGAGGACAAGCAAACCTCTAAGTTTGGTGTGTTTATCCGTGATCACTAAACCAATACCCACTAAGATCATGGCTCCTAAGGGAAAACAAACCACTCCAAGAGGCAAGAAAGAGAATATTCCAAAGCCACTTTGGAATCAAGGGAAGTTCTTAACCAAAGAACATTCAGACCATTACTACAAAACAATGGGTCTACGGTCAGTGATCCTAGAAGTTAAATTCGATCTGAAAGAAGACGAATATCCGGAGATCCAAGAGCAAATTTGAAACAGGAGCTAGGAAATCCTAGCTAATCTTGAAACAAAGGTGGGAAGAAACATGGTTCAGGAATTCTACTCTAATCTGTGGCAAACAGACAGGCAGAGAATAGCTGAAACCACCTTCTATGACTATCGGACGCTGGTCAGAGGGAAGTTGTTCACCTCCACCCTGACAAAATCAGGGAGATCTTCAAGCTACCTCAGCTGCAAGATGACCCAGATTCCTTTAATAGGAGAATGATGAGAACAGATAATAGCTTGGACAAAATTCTAGAGGACATATGCCTCCCTGGAACTAAGTGGACAACCAACACAAAAGGAGTCCCAAACCAACTCAAGAGAGAAGATCTCAAACCAGTCGCCAGAGGCTGGCTGGACTTCATTGAGCATTCTATACTGCCAACTAGTAACCTCTCTGAAGTCACCATCAAAAGAGCAGTAATGATCCATTGCATTATGTTGGTAAAAGAAGTGGAAGTTCATCAACTGATCTCTTGTAAACTTTACACAATTGCAAACAAGAACTCCAAAGATGCCAAATTTGCTTATCCAAGCTTAATCTCTATGCTATGTAAAGATGCTAGGGTGAAGATGGGAGTAACTGAGTATATCTTAGTTGAGCCACCAATCACCAAAAATTCAATGGAAGGACAACAAGTGCAGGACGACCCCATCAAGAGGAAAGCACAGGAGTTCCTCCCGGAAATCCCTCAAATTGAATACTGGGAGCGTCTTGAAGCATCTATCACCAAGTTACAAGAAGCTATGGAGCAACTAAAGGAAGAACAGCAAAATCAAAGTAGCATGCTTTGCAAACTGCTTAGGGAACAAGAAGAGCAAGGGCGTGAACTGAAGCAACTGAAGCGCCAGAAGCTGTCTCTTGAAAGGCCAAGCACCCCACGGATTAAAGGAGCATCCACCTCCCAAAATAAAGGTTGTTGAGTCCTAATCTTACCCTTAACTCTGTGATAATTGTTCTTATTAGGAATTTACCTTAGAAGTTATATATGAGTAGTAGTAATTAGTATATCTATTTTGATTTTATCCCCAATTAAGCTATAATTTATTTTTCTCATCATTATCAAACATAAATAAAATAGCAGATTTTTAGAATAAGGAGGCAATATTTTTTTCGAGTTTTTAATAAGGAAAATTGTAATTATTTATATGTGGTGGCAATACTTTTTGTCTTCTGAATGAATGATTGAACAATGCATATTTTTTATATTGAATTTTATGAATTTTAAAATTGTTGGCTCTTGAAAGAATGATGAACAAGAGAAATATTATTGTTGATCTGAAAAATCATGAAATTGATTCTTGAATCAAGAAAAAGCAGTGAAAAAAATGAGCAGTGGAAAAAGCCAATAGCCCTTTAAACCAAAAGGCAAGGGTGAAAAGGATCTAAGACTTTGAGCATCAATGGATAGGAGGGCCCAAGGAAATAAATCCAGGCCTAAGCGGCTAAATCAAGCTGTCCCTCACCATGTGCTTGTGGCATGGAGGTCTAAGTGAAAAGCTTGAGACTGAGTGGTTAAAGTCGTGATCCAAAACAAAAGAGTGCTCTTAAGAACTATGGACACCTCTAATTGGGAACTTTAGTAAAGCTAAGTCACAATCTGAAAAGGTTCACCCAGTTATGTGTCTGTGGCATTTATATATCCGGTGGTAATATTGGAAAACAAAATGCTTAGGGTCACGGCCAAGACTCATAAAGTAGCTGTGTTCAAGAATCAACGTACTAAACTAGGAGAATCAATAATACTATCTGAATTCTGAGTTCCTATGGATGCCAATCATTCTGAATTTCGAAGGATAAAATGAGATGCCAAAACTGTTCGGAAGCAAAAAGCTACTAGCCCCGCTCATCTAATTAGAATCTGAGCTTCACTTGAAACTCTGAGATATTATTGCTTCTTAATTTCTTTTTATCCTATTTTATTTATCTAGTTGCTTGGGGACAAGCAACAGTTTAAGTTTGGTGTTGTGATGAGCGGATATTTTATACGCTTTTTGGGGGTAATTTCATGTAGTTTTTAGTATGTTTTAGTTACTTCTTTTATATATTTATTAGTTTTTAAGAAAAATTTATATTTCTGGACTTTACTATGAGTTTGTGTGTTTTTCTATGATTTCAGGTATTTTCTGGCTGAAATTGAGGGAGCTGAGCAAAAATATGATTCAGGCTGAAAAAGGACTACTGATGCTGTTAGATTCTGACCTCCCTGCACTCGGAATAGTTTTTTGGAACTACAGTAGTCCAATTGGCGCGCTCTCAATTGGGTTGGAAAGTAGACATCCAGGGCTTTCCAGCAATAAATAATATTCTATACTTTTCTCGAAGATAAATGACGTAAACTGGCGTTTAACGCCAGTTCCATGTTGCATTCTGGCGTTGAACTCCAGAAACAGGTTGCAAGTTGGAGTTAAACGCCAGAAATAGGTTACAACCTGACGTATAACTCCAAAAATAGCCCAGGCACGTGAGAAGCTGAAGTCTCAGCCCCAGCACACACCAAGTGGGCCCCAGAAGTGGATTTCTGCACTATCTATCTTAGTTTACTCATTTTCTGTAAACCTAGATTACTAGTTTAGTATTTAAACAACTTTTAGAGACTTATTTTGTACCTCATGACATTTTAGATCTGAACTTTGTACTCTTTAACGGCATGAGTCTCTAAACTCCATTGTTGGGGGTGAGGAGCTCTGCAGCATCTCGATGAATTAATGCAATTATTTCTGTTTTCTATTCAAACACGCTTGTTTCTATCTAAGATGTTCATTCGCACTTCACTATGATGAATGTGATTATCCATGACACTCATCACTATTCTCAATCTATGAACGCGTGCCTGACAACCACCTCTGTTCTACATTCGAATAAATGAGTATCTTTTGGATTCCTTAATCAGAATCTTCGTGGTATAAGCTAGAATCCATTGGCAGCATTCTTGAGAATCCGAAAAGTCTAAACCTTGTCTGTGGTATTCCGAGTACGATTCAGGGATTGAATGACTATGACGAACTTCAAACTCGCGAGTGTTGGGCGTAGTGACAGACACAAAAGGATCAATAGATCCTATTCCAGCATGAGTGAGAACCGACAGATGATTAGCCATGTGGTGACAGCGCACCTGGACCATTTTCACTGAGAGGATGGATGGTTGCCATTGACAACAGTGATCCACCAACACACAGCTTGCCATAGGAGGAACCTTGCGTGCGTGAAGAAGAAGACAGGGGAAAGCAGAGATTCAGAAGACAAAGCATCTCCAACACTCCAACACATTTTCCATTATTGCGTAACAAATACTCATTTCATGCTCTTTCACTTTTTACAATTGAAACTAAAGAACCCTATTGGTATCCTAACTAAGAACAATAAGATAACCATAGTTTTCTTCAAGCTGGCAATCTCCGTGGGATCCACCCTTACTCACGTAAGGTATTACTTGGACGACCCAGTGCACTTGCTGGTTAGTTTTGCGGAATTACATAGTGTGAGTGTAATTTTCATTTACCAAGGATCAAGAGCTATAATCCGCTTTACTGCGTCCCAGTCAAATCGCATGAATCTCATATCCTCTTTAGCCTTTTGGTAACCATCCGGTTGATCTGACTTAGGCTGGAGTTGGAAGATGTCTTCAATAGCTGCCTCAGTAATCAAGATCTGCTTCCCTCTGAGGTGCACTGCATCCAGGGACGTTTTGAAGTAGTTGCAATCGAATTCCCTGACCCAGGATGCATTGACCTTAGTCAAGTTCCTTTCTAGGAAGAACCAGCCTCTCTGTTTTATCTGATCTGAGGTGTATTGTTGTAGTTCTTCTGGAATTTTGAGTGTCCTTTCCAGATATAGGTTCCTGGAAGTGGCAATAACCGGATACTTAAGCTCACAGTATCTGTTGGCAAACTTGACTTGGTCAGTGGCAGGCAGTAATTGATCTGCCTTTTCCTGCGGGGTAAAATGCTTTTCCCGCCAGGAATCGTCATGGAGGATATCTAGGATAGTGGTGGAGGGTTCACCTCTTTTTCTTTTGTCTGTAGTTGCTTTGCCCTTTCCTTTACTTTTGGGGTCAAACGACCTGAAAAGCGGAAGTAGCAGGATATAATTAAAGAAACTAAAGCAGGAAAATAGGTAAGCAATAGCAATAAAAGCATAGAGAGGCAAAAGATGAATAAAAGAGGAATAAAAGCATGAAGTGAGTTAAATATATGTAAATTTTGGACTGTATGCGAGTTAAGAGTCTGAGAGTAAAAATCACAATCCAAAATATATGATATGTGGAATTCTTGTTAATTAGGAAAAACAGTAATCATGCCTTGAGTTAGAAAATGAAATTAGTTAGGGGTTAAAAAGTGAAGTTAAAGTAAGTGGCATGATAATGAGGTTCCTAGTTAACAATAAGTTCACAAACTTGAAAAACAATTAACTCATATTCAAGCAAAGATTGCAGTTTATTGATGATAATTCAGATAAATAACAGAATTGCAAAATGAAACTGAGATCATCAAGAATGCAATTTATTAATCAGGGAACCAGAAAGAATAAGAATGCTAGCCCATTCATCCATGAATTGGTTTGGTTATAGCCAATTAGTGCAAGATTCTAAATTTCCAAAACCAATACATGAATGGGAGTTGAGTGAAACAATTTGCTGAAAACAAAATTAGGCAGCATTCTGGCAAAAATTGGTTATTCCCGGGTGATAAACAGTAGCAAAATTAGTTTATATGATATTAAATTAGTGCAGAATAGAGTAACAAATAGTAATTCACATGAATTCCGGATAAACGAACTCAATCGGCATGAAAGAATAGTAAAGAATAGCATATGAACAGTATCATCAGCACAGCAAATTCAAAATTGTGAATAAGATAAAAACAGGTAACAAGAACGGCGCAATTATCAGGCCTAAATCCACTAACCACATCCTAGCTACCTAACCACCTAAAATCCACTATAATCATGCATCTCTAACTATCCTAATTTGAACGTAAATTGAAAAATATGCAACTAACTAACTAACTGAGAAAGGAATTGGTGTTCGGCGGAACCTGGTATGTCTAGGAACAGAAATTGGGCTCAGAGAGATGGGGGTGGTGCGGCAGTGGTGGCGGTAACGCAGCGGAGCTGGAAGGCGTTGCAGTGGAGGTCTGTGGTTGAGGTTAGGGGCAGTTCGGTGGTTGGGGGTGGATAAGGGTTATGGAGGGGAGGAGGAAAGAAGGAGGCGATGTGGGTGATGGTCGTGTGGGCGTGGTTGTTAATGGTGGCGCGGTGACGGTGGTGGCGCGGTGGTCATTTGGCGAAGGGGCGGCTGTGGAGAAGGTTAAAGGGGAAGAAGAGAAAGAAGAGAAGGGAAGGGGTTTCGGTGGTGGTGGTTGTGTAGGTGAGAAGAGAGAGTGCAGAGGGGGAGGGGAGAAGAGAATGGGTTGACGCGAGGGGGGTTAGGGTTTCACGTGGGTTGTTTTAGTGGATTCAAATCCACGCGAACGCGTAAGGTACCCGAATGCATAAGGCACGCGATTGCGTGATTGAGATGAAAAGGGAATGATGCGGACGCGTTATTGACACGATCGCGCGAGTGAGATATAATGTAAGTGACGCGTACGTGGAAAACACGTGAACGCGTCGCTTGGAATTGTGCTAAACGCACAATTCCAGCGTCGTTTTGGCGCAACTCTCTGTTTCCATTTAGGGGGCCATAATATCCACGCGACGCGTATGCGTCGCTCACGCTTTCGCGTGGTGTGTGTAGTGTAAGTGGTGCGATCGCGTTAGTGACGCGAACGCATGGCCCAATTTGTGCTCAACGCACACCAGCCGCACGATTCCAGCCTAACTTTCTGGGCGTTGGATCTTGACGCCGATTTGCAATCGACGCCCACGCGTGGCCCATGCGAACGCGTGAGGTCCCTTTTTTCTGCAGTATGCAAAATGCAACGCTGATATGGATGTTATGAATAATTCCATGTTCAATAAAATAGAATAAAATAAAATAAAACTTAAAAACAAACACAACAAGATAAAAATTGAAATTGAAGAAGGGACGATCATACCATGGTGGGTTATCTCCCACCTAGCACTTTTAGTTAAAGTCTTTAAGTTGGACATTTGGTGAGCTTCCTGTTATGGTGGCTTGTGCTTGAATTCGTCCAAAAATCTCCACCAATGTTTGGAATTCCAGTAGCCTCCGGGATCCCAAACTAGGCATATAAAGCCTTCAAGCAAGTCAAAGCAGATGACTAGGTCCCAAGAGTGCTGATTGCCAGAATAAATTCTGGGGTCCCAGACTTTACTTTTACACCCGTTTTCGTCTTTACCTGCATTCTTCCAACCGAGTGGTGTAGAGTTCAGATTCTCACTAAAATAACCAAACAGCTTCTGAGACCCACTCGATCGAACTCTACACCAATCCTTGCACCTCAAATTGAAGCGTGGAATCTTATTGGATCTTGTGTACCAGCTCTGAGTACGAACCATTTTTCTCTTACTCTTAAAGCCGCAGAGAGCTCTAAGTTGGCCATCTGTTTCAAGCAAACCATATTCAAGTGGAAAAGTAAATACAAAGGCTAAGGATGTTACCCACTTGAAGTTGGTGTTGGGTGGTAATAGCCTTGGAATAGGTGTTTTCAATGGTCTTGCAAGCTCTGCTCCCATGTATCCTTCTGTGAATTCCTCCATTTTTGTGCAAACTTCTTTAATTTGCAACCACGTCTTGATCAAAGTCTTTGATTTCTTCCTCATCACTCAAGTAATAAGTTGGAGGTTGAGAAAAATCTACCTCAGCATCATCTTCGTATTCACTTGGGGAAGGTTCTTCTGTTTCAAAGAAGTCACTTGCGGATGCAAGTTCGTTACTAGGAGAACTTGACTCGTGATCATCATTATAAAGGAAACTCGCGTCTTGAGTTGTTCTGTCCAGTTCTTCATAGGATACCTGCTTTGGGGGTTGTGCGCTATCCTTCTTAGCATCAACTGCAACTTCTTTGACGGAATTTTCCACAACTCTGGATTCCCATGGAGGTTCAGCATTTCCTAAGTCTTCAACTAATTCTTCTTCTTCGATAATTTTGGCTTCCTCCAATTGTTCCAGTACAAAGTCATGCTCCTTGCTGTCCACCAGAGTTTCTAGTATCTCCTTCATGCTACGTTCATCGTTAGATTGTCCACATGAAGCCATGGGGGTTCCTTGAGTATCCGAATGTCGGGAAGGTAATCGATTGATCACTTTATCCAGTTGGCGAAGGGTTGCATGAAGTCTTTCCACTGTTTCCTTGAAACACTCCCTTGATTCTTGGGTTGATGGATATGGACATGGTGCATAGGGAAGTGGTGGTTCTTGGGAGTAATTAGATTAGAATTGGGGTGGATAGGGATTAGGGTCATACATGGGCGAATATTGATAGGGGACTTGTGAGTGTGGTGGTTCAAAGCTATGTTGAAGAGGTGGTTTGTGGACATATGATGGGGCTTGTTGGTAAATACAAGGGGGTCCACCATATCTATCATCTTGGTACGCACCTTGGAATGGCTCTTAACCATAGCAATTTGGTGGGTGTTGGTTGTCACGAGAGGGTCCACCATAACTATTGTCTTGGCATGCATTGTAGAATGGTCGTCGTCCATGGTATTTTGGAAGGTGTTGTTGCCTAAAGGGTTGATCAGATCCTCGTGGCCCCGTCTATCTTTGATTGTTTTTACCTTGATACATATTCCTGTTATAGCTTCCATTCCTTTCAACAATATTAGAACCAAACTCAAAGCGATGGGGGTGAGAACTCATAGTAACTAATAAAAATTAAAAACAAAAACAAAAGTAAACAAACAAGAAAAAGAAAATATTTACAATAACCAATAATAGGGCACACGTTTGCAATTTCCCGGCAACGGTGCCATTTTGACGATTAGATTATTGCTAGTATAGAATTTCATAGAAATATATTCGCATTGTAAGTATAGTTTCTAAACCAACGGATAATCCTTTCGTACAAAAGTTTTGGTTGTCACAAAACAAAACCTAATAAAATTTATAACCAAAGTATTTAAACCTCGGGTCATCTTCTCAAGGAATTGCAGGAAAGTATGATTTATTATTGGTTATGGAAAAAGTATCTTTGTTTTGGATTTTTGAAATAAGGAACAAGTAATTTAAATTATAAGAAAAATAAATTAATAATTAGAAAATCTCTTGGCAAGGTATGAAAACTGAAAATCCTATCCTAGTTATCCTTATCAGATGTGATGAGAATTAGATTTTGCTCCCACTTAGTTAACCCTTACTAAATAAAGGAAAGTCAAGTGGACTAATTAACTTAATTCCTCAAGTCCTAGTCAACTCCTATGGAAAGACTAGCTTTAGAGGGATCCAAATTAATCAACAACTCCAATTTCCAATCAACTGCTGAGTTTGATAACTCAAGTGTCACCAATTACTCAACCAAAGCCAAAAGGAAAGAAAATCTACTTGAATGAAAATAAGTTGGATTAATTAGAAGCATCAATAACATAAATTAAAGAAGCAATTATAAATCTGAAATACCTCAAATTATATTAAATAGAGATATCAATTCTAACATGGAGTTCATAAACCAATTTGGAAAGATAAATAACAATTAAAGTAATAGAATAAATAAAGTAGAAAATAAATTAAAGGAACATTGAACCTGGAATGAAGAAGATGAAATCCTAAATCCTAAGAGACATCCTAATCCTAAATCCTAACAGAGAGGAGAGAGCCTCTCTTTCTAAAAACTACATCTAAAACCTAAAATTGTAAATTATCAGCTTCTTCCCATTGAATGAATGGACTCCCGCACTTTATAGCCTCTAACCTGTGTTTTCTGGGCTTGGATTTGGACCGAAAAAGGGTCCAGAATTCGCTGGGGGCAACTTCTGGAATTTTCTACACGTGGCGTACGTCACGCGTGCACATGGGTCACGCATTCGCGTCATCTGGAGTTTTTCCTTTCCACGCGTCTGCGTCAGTCACGCGTTTGCGTCAGTTGTGTTTCGCGCTAGTCACACGTCCGCGTCGTTCACACGTACACGTCGATGCCATTTTGCGCGAGGCACGCGTTCGCGTCGTCCATACGTTCGCGTCGCTGCCATTTCTTCAAAAACTCCATTTTATGCATTCTTTCCATTTTTGCGTGTTTCCTTTCTGTCCTCAAAGCCATTCCTGCCCTATAAAGCCTGAAAATACTCAACACATGGATTACGGCATCGAATGATAATAAAGGATAATTAAAATTAACATTTTTAAAGCATAGGAAACATGTTTTCACATATATCATAAAATAAAGAAGAAATTGTAAAATCATGCAATTCATATGAATAAGTAGGTGAAGAATTGATAAAAACACTTAATTGAGCATAAGATAAATCATAAAATAGAGGTTCATCAACCGGCTAGGGTAATCGGGAAAGCCTTGCACCGAACTTCATCGACTTCCCCTTCCAGGTTCATCCTGGTCTCGAAGAACATTAGGTGTTCCTGTGGATCCTTGGTGCCATCGTACTTTATGTTGGTCGGTTTGTCGAAGCCCTTCAGTAACCTGGCATTCAGGATTCTCTAGATGAATGAGGTAGCTCCCATTATCACATGTTTGCCTCTTCTTCGCTTGGAAACTCTCCCGTATCTTCTTTTGTCATCCTCGTGGTGACGTTTAGCTTCCCGGGACCTACTGTGGTTCCAGCGTCGATTGTAACACCCTACCACACAGAATCTTATGCTTAAGTCATAAGACAGAGGTGGTGAGGTAATATGACCTCTAAAAGAAAAATTATATATATAATATAGTTGAAAAAAATTATTTCTAGGAGTCTTTGAAGAAAAGGTAAAAAGAAAAGCATTAAAAATGAAAGGTGATGCAAGTCATCTTATGCTAGTTTTACAAGCATTTTTTATTAGTTTCATTAGGTTTTATGCACTTTCTTACACAATAAGTAAGTAATTGGACTGGATTTTCATGATTATCTTGAATCAATCAAACATCATATATTTTACATAAAATCATAGGTTTCATGCTAGAATTAATTGATTTTATAAATGGTGCAAAGATCTTGTGATTTTGGTGAGGCTTTGATGTATTTGTTTGGTTGATAACAGGTGAAAAGATAAAGGAAAGAAGAAGAAAGCACAAATTAAGCTCAAACAAAGGAAAGAAGAATTTCGGCACACTTTGAATTTTGAGCACGCTTTGGACCTTAGGTCACACTTTTAAAGGTGTTGCCTATGACAATAAAAGCGTTGCATTCGAAGAAGGAACCAACACACCAAGAAGGCTAGCGTTCGAGAATGAGAGCATAGCATTTCCTTTTGGCAACGTTCTCGTACCTCTCATGTCTTGGGGAGAAGGCTCAACTAGGTACCGTTCAACGTTTTGAACGTAGCGCACCAAGAGGAAGGCTCAGCGAAGAGCAGCGTTCAAAGAAGTGAACACTACGTTCACTATATCCACCTTTTTTGTGGATTGTCAAGCCAAGAAAGGAAGGCTCGCAACAACCAAACCAAGGTGGAGTTCAAAAGTTCCAACGCCACTCTCACTCTTGGCAACATTTTCGTGCCTCTCAACCAAGGGAAGCTAGGCTCAAAGCAAACCAAGGAGGTAGCGTTCAAAGAAGTGAACACTACGTTCACTAGCCTTACCTTTTTCGTGCCTCTCAATCAAGGGAAGCAACGCACATCATCAAAGCAACTAGGAGCGCTCAAGAATTACAACGTAGCGCTCAAAGAGGGAGCACCAAGGGAGCAAAGCCAACGTTCAAAGAGTGAACGTAGTGTTCAAAGAGTGAATGCTATGGGCAAGGAGGATTGGCACGTGGCAAGGCACACAATGCTAAGTGAACTTAGCGTTCACAAAAGCCAACAGAGCGCTCCACTGGAGCATGCCTCCAACCCATTTTCAATTAAATGCCATCTGGATCCATTGCTTCTTCAAATCCAAAATCAAAAGGCCCATTCCAAGATCTGAAGACTAAAATAGAAAGTGTATAAATAGGATCAAATTCAATTTGTAAAAGACCTTTTAGCTCATTTTAGTTTTTCACTTTTAATTTTCATTTATTTTGAATTTGGGGAATTGGGATTAGATCTAGTTTGCTTTCTGTTTTCATTTTCTTGCATCTGCAACTTCTACTATCTGTATTGGGTTTTTGAATTCAAATTAATAATTTCTTGATCTGAGAATCATCTTTTCTTTCCTTTCATTTAGTTCTGAGAATTGGAGAATTGGATCAAGAACTTCTCTGCTATTTTCATTTTCATTTCTTCTGCAATTTTTTTTCTGTTTGGTCAAGGGAGTGATTGGGATCCAGATCTGCTTTCTGATCTCATTGCTCTTCTTCAATCTTTAGTTTCTCTTTTAGAATTTCATAATTGAGCTAAGTTTTCTTGCTGTTTGTTCCTTCAAGCAATTTTCCATTTCTGTTTGGCTATTGAGCTGAATCTCTTCATCTCATAGCTCTCTGATTTACTTTAACTTGCATTTTCTTGTTAAATTCTGAATCCCAGCACCCAAATCCTTTTATTCTTTAAGCAATTTACATTTTTCAGCAATTTGCATTTCTTGCACTTTAAGTTTCTGCAATTTACTTTTCTTGCAATTTAAGTTTCAGCTCTTTTACTTTCTTGCACTTTAAGTTTCTGCAATTTATCTCTTCTGTACTTTACTTTTCTATCCAATGTACCTTCTGCACCTTTACTTACTTGCATTTTAGTTTCTATTAATCAAAATCACCCCAATCACCAAATTTTCGCTTAACTAAATTCATCACCTAACTAAAATTGCTCAATCCATCAATCTCTATGGGATCGACCTCACTCTTGTGCGTTATTACTACTTGATGCGACCCGGTACACTTGCCGGTAAGTTTGTGTGGAATCGTTTTTCCCTCATCAAGTTTTTGGCGCTGTTGCTAGGGATCGATTTACATTGACAATGATTAAGTAAGATGATAATCTAGATTAAGCTCTTCTTCTTTTATTTTTCTTTCATTTTTGCTACACACACTAACTGTTTGTATTTTTGTTTAAACTAACCTTAACATAACTCTAGCAATAGAGTGGATTGTGTTTCTTGGTTTCTAGTTTTGTGTGTATGACAGAAGCAAGGAGAGAGGTCTCCACCTCTGGTGACATTGATGAGAGAACTCTTTGAAGACTAAGAAGAGAATCCAGAAGAAAGGGAGTCATTGGTGGAGAGGAATCAGATGAAGAGAACCAAGAGATGGAAGGAAATGTTCCTAATCCACAAGAGGGAGTGGCTAACAACAATGGCCAGCCTCAAAGGAGGGTTCTAGCCTCCTATACTTTTCCTAATCCAAGGCACTATGGGAGTAGCATACTGACTCCAAATGTCAATGCAAACAACTTTGAATTGAAGCCTCAACTCATCACATTGGTGCAAAATAATTGTTCTTATGGAGGAGGTCCCTTGGAAGATCTAAACCAACACCTATCCACCTTCCTAAGGATATGTGACACAGTGAAAACCAATGGTGTGCATCCTAACATTTACAAATTATTGTTGTTTCCATTTTTCCTAAGAGACAAAATTGCTCAATGGTTGGAGGCATTTCCAAGAGAAAGCATCAACAATTGGGAAGATCTAGTGAACAAGTTCTTAGCCAAGTTTTATCCTCCCCAAAGGATCATCAGACTCAAAACAGAGGTCCAAACATTCACTCAGATAGATGGAGAGTCATTGTATGATGCCTGGGAGAGATACAAAGCTCTATTCAAAAAGTGCCCGCCAAAAATATTCAGTGAATGGGATAGACTCCAAAACTTCTATGAAGAATTGACACTGAGAGCTCAAAAAGCACTTGATTATTCTGCTGGAGGCTCAGTACAACTCATGAAGATAGCGGAGGAGGCTCAAAATCTCATTGACACTGTAACAAACAACCAATACTTCTATGGTCATCAAAGGCACCGCCAACCAGCTCAAAGGAAGGGTGTATTAGAGCTGGAAGGTGTGGATACCATCTTAGCTCAAAACAAGGTGATGCATCAACAAATCCAACAACAAATGGAGATGATGGCCAAGAGGATTGATGGCCTCCAAGTTATAGCAGTGAATACAAGTCAACCATCACCTATATGGGGGCAAAATGAGGAAAACTATGAAGAGAGTCAGCAAGAACAAGTCCAGTATGTGCACAATCAAGGTTCCGGTCAGAATAAGTTCCATGGAGACACTTATAACTCATCCTGGAGGAACCACCCAAATTTGAGATGGGAAGACAACCAAAACCAATAGCCTTGGCAAAGAAACTCAGACCAAAACAATTCCAGAAACACAAACCATCAAAACGCTAACCAAAACCAATATAGAAAACCATAAAACAACCAACCTCAACCCAACTACTATCCACCCAACAATTCATCCACTAACCAAAATAACTATCATCCACCATCCATATCCTACAATCAACCACAACCACCCCCAGAAGCTCAAAGGATCTCTAACTTGGAGATAATGATGGAGAAGATGATGAAACATCAAGAGCTAGCCAACAAGAACCATGAAGCCTCACTAAGGAATCTAGTGAGGCAAATTGGTCAATTATCCAAACAAACAGTGGCTGAGAGACCAACCAATGCACTGCCAAGTGACACCATTCCCAATCCCAAGGAAGAATGTAAGGCAATCCAATTAAGGAGTAGAAGAGCTTTGGTGAATGACAAAGAAGCCACCAAGAAGCCAATAGAGGATGAAAAGACCAGCAGTAAAGAGCAAGTGACAATTGAAGAAAAGAACCAAAAAAAGCTCAAGGAAAAAGAGGAACATCAAGCTTCAAACAAGGGGAAGCAAATTATGGAGGAGCCATCACAAGAACAGAGGAAGTTAGTGAAGACTTATACCCCTCCTTTGCCATACCCTCAAAGGATGCAGAAGGAGATCAAAGACCAACAGTTCCCTAGGTTCCTAGAAGTATTTAAGAAGCTGGAAATTAATATGCCACTTGCTGATGCTCTAGAACAAATGCCTCTTTATGCAAAATTCCTCAAAGAGTTCATCAATAAGAAAAGGAGCTGGAATGAGAAGGAGATAATAATCTTAACACAGGAATGCAGTGCTGTCATCCAAAGAGGTCTTCCCCCAAAGCTCAAAGATCCAGGAAGCTTCATCCTATCCTGCACTATATGCAACAAAATATTGGACAAAGCTCTCTATGACTTAGGAGCCAGCATCAATTTAATGCCCCTCTCACTAATGAAGAAGCTTGCAATAGAGGAAGTCAAGCCTACCAGGATGTCACTCCAAATGGCTGACAGATCACTCAAGATACCAAATAGGGTTTTAGAAAATTTATTAGTAAAAATTGGAGAATTCATTTTTCATACTGACTTTGTTATCCTGGACATGGAAGAAGAGGGACACAGTTCAATCATATTGGGATGGCCTTTCTTAGCAACAGCAAGAGCCACTATTGATGTGGAGAAAGGAGAGATGACCCTCAGGGTGCATGACAAAAAGATGGTCATCAATGTCTTCAAAGCCATGTAGTATCCTCTAGAGAAGGAAAAGCACATGAGAGTGGAAATGATAGAAGAAGTAGAGGAGGAGCTACTGGAAGATAACAACCAAGAAGAACACAAAGTGGAAATAGAGGTGGAACAAGGTTTCATAGAAGAGGAAGTGTGATGAGCGGATATTTTATACGCTTTTTTGGGGTAATTTCATGTAGATTTTAGTATGTTTTAGTTAGTTTTTAGTAGATTTTTTATTAGTTTTTAGGCAAAAATCATATTTCTGGACTTCACTATGAGTTTGTGTGTTTTTCTATAATTTCAGGTATTTTCTGGCTGAAATTGAGGGAGCTGAGCAAAATTCTGATTTAGGCTGAAAAAGGACTGCTGATGCTGTTGGATTCTGACCTCCCTACACTCGGAATGGTTTTTTGGAGCTACAGGAGTCCAATTTGCGCACTCTCAATTGGGTTGGAAAGTAGACATCCAGGGCTTTCCAGCAATATATAATAGTCTATACTTTGCGCGAAGATAGATGATGTAAACTGGCGTTTAACGCCAGTTCCATGTTGCAGTCTGGCGTTCAGCGCCAGAAACAGGTTGCAAGTTAGAGTTCAACGCCAGAAACAGGTTACAACCTGGCGTTCAACTCCAAAAACAGCCCAGGCACGTGAGAAGCTTAAGTCTCAACCCCAACACACACCAAGTGGGCCCCAAAAATGGATTTCTGCACTATCCATCTTAGTTTACTCATTTTCTGTAAACCTAGGCTACTAGTTTAGTATTTAAACAACTTTTAGAGACTTATTTTGTATCTCATGACATTTTAGATCTGAATTTTGTACTTTTTGATGGCATGAGTCTCTAAACTCCATTTTTGTGAGTATCTCTTAGATTTCTTAATCAGAATCTTTGTGGTATAAGCTAGAATCCATTGGCAGCATCCTTGAGAATCCGGAAAGTCTAAACCTTGTCTGTGGTATTCCGAGTAGGATTCTGGGATTGGATGACTGTGACGAGCTTCAAACTCGCGAGTGTTGGCCGTAGTGATAGACGCAAAAAGATCAATGGATCTTATTCTGACATGATCGAGAACCGACAGATGATTAGCCGTGCTGTGACAGATCATTTGGACCATTTTCACTGAGAGGATGGGAAGTAGCCATTGACAACGGCGATGCCCTACATACAGCTTGCCATGGAAGGAGCCTTGCATTTATGAAAGTGAGAAAGCATTATATTGCAGGAATTCAGAGGACAAAGCATCTCCAAAACTCCAACATATTCTCCGTTACTGCATAATAAGTATTTATTTCATGCTCTTTTACTTTTTAAAATTAAAACTAAAAATTATTATTGATATTATATCCTGACTAAGAATAATAAGATAACCATAGCTTGCTTCAAGCCAACAATCTCCGTGGGATTCGACCCTTACTCACGTAAGGTATTACTTGGACGACCCAGTGCACTTGCTGGTTAGTTGTGCGGATTGCAAAAGTGTGATTGCAACTTCATGCACCAAAGTGGTAGAAATCTCCTTTGAAAGCAAGGCAGAGGAGAAGCCAAAGCAAAAGTTAAAGCCTTTCCCCCCTCATCTCAAATATGTCTTTCTTAGAGAAGTAGAGGCCCTGCCAGTGATCATAAACTCCTCCTTGAACATAGAAGAAGAAACAAAGCTGATTGAAGTGTTAAAGGCTTACAAGATAGGCTTGGGTTGGACGATTGATGATATCAAGGGCATAAGCCCTGTCATTTATATGCATAAAATTCTATTGGAGGAAGATTCAAGGCCTGTAGTTCAACCCCAAAGAAGACTTAACCCAACCATGAAGGAGGTGGTTCAAAAAGACGTGATGAAGCTATGGAATGCTGGAATCATATACCCAATCTCTGACAGCTCATGGGTAAGCCCAGTACAGGTTGTGCCAAAGAAGGGAGGAATGACAGTCATTTCCAATGAGAAGAACGAATTAATCTCCACAAGGACAGTGACTGGGTGGAGGATGTGCATAGATTATAGAAAACTGAATGATGCTACAAGGAAAGATCATTTTCCTCTCCCATTCATCAACCAGATATTGGAAAGATTGACTAGCCATGCATATTATTGCTTCTTGGACGGGTATTCAGGGTACAATCAAATAGTGGTGGATCCTAAGGATCAAGAAAAGACTTCCTTCACCTGTCCATTTGGAGTCTTTGCTTACAGAAAGATGCCATTTATGCTGTGCAATGCCCCTGCAATTTTTCAAAGGTGTATACTTTCTATATTTTCTGACATGGTGGAGAAGTTCTTAGAAGTCTTCATGGATGATTTTTCTATTTTTGGCAATTCATTTAACACTTTCTTGCATCATTTAA
Organism: Arachis duranensis; assembly: GCF_000817695.3. Classification (NCBI taxonomy): domain Eukaryota; kingdom Viridiplantae; phylum Streptophyta; class Magnoliopsida; order Fabales; family Fabaceae; genus Arachis; species Arachis duranensis. The sequence goes on from NC_029780.3 coordinate 36,288,519, forward strand.
CTCTTGTTTTGAAAAGATGCCAAGAAACTAATATGGTATTAAATTGGGAGAAATGCCATTTCATGGTTCCTGAAAGGATAGTTCTTGGGCATAAGGTTTTAAGCAAAGGTATAGAAGTTGACAAGGCAAAAATCGAAATCATTGAAAAGCTTCCTATACCTATTAATGTGAAAGCAGTAAGAAGTTTCTTTGGACATGCTGGTTTTTACAAAAGATTCATTAAAGATTTTTCAAAAATAGCAAAACCACTAAGCAACCTGCTAGTGATTGATAATCCTTTCATCTTTGATGACAATTGCAAGCATGCCTTTGAAACTTTAAAAAGAAAACTCACTAAAGCACCAATCATCACACCCCCAGACTGGGGTTGCCTTTTGAACTTATGTGTGATGTAAGTAACTTTGCAATTGGTGCTGTATTGGGGCAAAAGAAAGACAAGCTGCATCATGTTATATACTATGCTAGCAAGGTGTTGAATGAGGCACAGAAGAATTATACCACCACTGAGAAAGAGCTTTTGGCAATTTTTTATGCATTTGATAAATTTAGGCAATACTTGATTGATTCAAAGGTTATAGTATATACTAATCATGCTACTCTCAAGTATCTCATGTCTAAACAGGATTCAAAGCCGAGGCTTATTAGGTGGGTGCTGCTGCTACAAGAGTTTGATATTGAAGTAAGAGACAGGAAAGGGAATGAGAACCAAGTAGCAGACCATTTATCAAGACTATCACAAGAAGCTAACCAAGCTCCACATTCAGTGAACGAAAGCTTTCCAGATGAACACCTCTTACAAATCCAACAAGCTCCCTGGTTTGCAGACATTGTAAACTATAAGGTGGGAAAGAAGATCCCTTAAGAGCTTACCAAGCAACAAGTGAAGAAGTTATGTAATGAAGCCAGAAAATTCTTGTGGGATGAACCATTTTTGTTCAAGAGGTGTCCAGATGGGGTGATTAGAAGATGCATCCCTGAAAATGAGATGAGAGACATATTGTGGCACTGTCATGGCTTAGCTTATGGTGGACATTTTGGGCCAGAAAGAACAGCAGCCAAAGTACTTCAAAGTGGATTTTATTGGCCAACCATATTCAAGTATGCTAGAGAGTTTGTTCATCAATGCAATGAGTGCCAAAGAGCTGGAGGATTAACAAGAAGGAATGAGATGCTTCAGAACTACATCTTGGAGGTAGAACTATTTGATCTTTGGGGAATAGATTTTATAGGCCCTTTTTCACCATCATATTCCTTCAAGTACATACTTGTAGCAATAGAGTATGTCTCAAAGTGGGTGGAAGCCATAGCAACAACCACATGTGATGCACAAATTGTCCTTCAATTCCTTAAGAAGCACATTTTTACTAGATATGGAGTGCCTAAGGGTCTTGTCAGTGATGGTGGTAGTCATTTCTGCAACAACAGATGGAGAAACTACTTCACAAATATAGGGTGATGCATAAAGTAGCTACACCATATCATCCACAAACCAATGGCCAAGCAGAGCTTGCAAATAGGGAGTTGAAGAGGATTTTGGAGAAAACAGTGGGGAGTACAAGAAAGGATTGGGCCAGAAAATTAGAAGATGCTCTCTGGGCATATAGAACAACATTCAAAACCCCCATTGAAAAGTCTCCTTTTCAGTTGTTATATGGAAAGTCTTGTCACCTTCCTATAGAGCTTGAGCATAAAGCTTTTTGGGCTACCAAAATCCTCAACCTTGATTCTCAAGCAGCAGGAGAAAAGAGGTTATTGCAATTAAATGAGTTGGATGAGTTTAGACTGGAAGCCTATGAAATTGCTAAGATATACAAGGAAAAAGCTAAGAGATGGCATGACAAGAGGATCTCAAAGAAGGAGTTCAAACCATGACAGAAAGTACTCTTGTATAACTCCAGACTCAAAGTTTTCCCTGGCAAACTCAAGTCTAAATGGACTGGTCCCTACTTGGTGAAAAAGGTTCTTCCTTATAGAAGCCTTGAACTACTAGATGAAGTAACAAAGAACAGTTTTACAACAAATGGTCACAGGGCAAAGCATTACTTGGGAGGCCATTGGGACAAAGAGAAGGAGATTCAAAAATTAAACTGAGCAAGAATGAAGGATGTCAAGCTAGTGACATTAAAAGGGTGCTTGTTGGGAGGCAACCCAACCAAAGGTAGTTTTCTTTGCTTAACTATTTCAATAAGAGGGTTGAGTAGATTTATCTATATTGCAAGGAGCTAAGTTTGGTGTTGCACACCAAAAACAATTTAAGGGTGAATGAAGGATGCTATGTTTGGTGTTCCACTAAAATTCTCATTTAAAATTCAACCCTCTGCATAAATGAGTACTAGCTCCAAGCAATCATGAAAACCACTCAGCCATTTTCTGCTTTCTAGTTTTTAGTTCTATTACTTTTATCAAAAGCACAAGGTTTCATGTATATGGATGATTTGTTGCATAAGAGATGTTGGCAAAGGACTAAGTTTGGTGTTCACACACCAAAGTAAGTTCAAAAGTTTGCAAACATTCATGCATGCTAACTATTTTTTTAAGTGTTTGGGGGACAAGCAACTTCCACTATCAGTACAGTACAGAGAAATACTCAACTTTTTCGAAGGATTATACATCATGAGCAAAGATGACATAAAAGCTGAAAAAGAAGATGAAGGACTAAACAAGAAGATACCAAAAGGTTGTATTATTACTCAACTGTCTCTCTCTGCTATGCTTCAGTTGGAAGTCAAATTATTCTCCCTTTTGATAAAGCTTACCTTATTTGCACTCTATTGGTTAGCTGTCATGTGTTATTCAAAATAGGTGATTTGCATAATGCTTGTTGTCATTTTCATCTGCCTTAAATTCATTTCTTGTTTCCCTTTTTGCATCAATAAGAGAAAATATTTAAAATGGAAGGTGATTGTCTAATGTTGTAGGAATTAGAATAAAGATTTGTGGTGATAATTTCTTGATTTGATGACTAGCTCAATTATAAAAGCTGCATAATAGAATGTTCTATGTAGTGTGAGCTTAGTTGTTGTCATAAAACCTTTTATTAATGAATATCCCTACAAAATGAAGAAAAGTGAGAAAGAAAAGAAAAGAAATGCCAAGAATTGGCAAATGACACAAATAATAAGGCTAGACACCAATAGCTTGGACCTTAGGACATATGCTTGTGGTGCTTCATGCTTGGACAATTAGGTTCTGAAGAGTCTTTTAAAACTTGGTAACTTGGATTAACTAATCTGGGATTACCAACCGAAAGTCCATTATCAAGAGCAACCTAGCTACAAAGCATTTAGTAATCCAAAGAGATGATGGGAATCAATGTTCCTAAGAAGATTTGTGAGCCAAGTGTTTGTAGTGAAGAAGTGTTGAGAAAAATTAAGCTAAAGGCTGCTCCAACACTTGACACAAAGCTGTCACTGAGAAATAAGCTTTCTAAGCAAAAAGAAAGAAAGAAAAAGCTAACAGGGGTCAATCAAAGAGCAAGGAATTATAACAGCAACTCTAGTGAACCTTCAAGGAAACATTTCTTATCTATCAGCAAAGAATAAGTGAGCTGCATCTTGTCTGCATAAAATCCCACAGTCTTAATTCAATTACCTACTAAATAAAGACCTATATACTTCTTTGTCTCACTTCATTTCTTCTCATGTTTAGTGCTTGCTTGGGGACAAGCAAGATTTAAGTTTGGTGTTGTGATGACAAGTCATCTTATGCTAGTTTTACAAGCATTTTTCATTAGTTTTATTAGGTTTTATGCACTTTCTTGCACAATAAGTAAGTAATTGGAGTGGATTTTCATGATTATCTTAAATCAATCAAACATCATGTATTTTACACAAAATCATAGGTTTTATGCTAAAGTTAATTGATTTTATAAATGATGCAAAGATCTTGTGATTTTGATGAGGCTTTGATGTATTTGTTTAGTTGATAACAGGTGAAAAGATAAAGGAAAAGAAGAAGAAAGCACAAATTAAGCTCAAACAAAGGAAAGAAGAATTTCGGGCACACTTTGAAGTTTGAGCATGCTTTGGACCTTAGGCCATGCTTTTAAAAGCGTGGCCCAAGACAATAAAAGCATTGCATTCGAAGAAGGAACCAACACACCAAGAAGGCTAGCGTTCGAGAATGAGAGCGTAGCGTTTTCTTTTGGCAACGTTCTCGTACCTCTCAAGTCTTTTGGCAACGTTTTCTTTAGGCTCAACTAGGTATCGTTCAATGTTTTGAACGTAGTGCACTAAGAGAAAGGCTCAACGAAGAGCAGCGTTCAAAGAAGTGAACGCTACATTCACTATATCCACCTTTTTCGTGCATTGTCAAGCCAAGAAAGGAGGGCTCGCAGCAAGCAAACCAAGGTGGCGTTCAAAAGTTCCAACGCCACGCTCACTCTTGGCAACGTTTTCGTGCCTCTCAGCCAAGGGAAGCTGGGCTCAAAGCAAACCAAGGAGGTAGCGTTCAAAGAAGTGAACGCTACGTTCACTAGCCTTACCTTTTTCGTGCCTCTCAATTAAAGGAAGCAAGGCACAACATCAAAGCAACTAGGAGCGCTCAAGAATTGCAATGTAGCGCTCAAAGAGGGAGCACCAAGGGAGCAAAGCCAACGTTCAAAGAGTGAACGTAGCGTTCAAAGAGTGAACACTATGGGCAAGGAGGATTGGAACGTGACAAGGCACACAATGCTAAGTGAGCTTAGCATTCACAAAAGCCAATGGAGCGCTCCACTGAGCATGCCTCCAACCCATTTTCAATGAAATGCCATCCAGATCCGTTGATTCTTCAAATCCAAAATCAAAAGGCACATTCCAGGATCTAAAGACCAAAATAGAAAGTGTATAAATAGGATCAAATTCAATTTCTAAAAGACCTTTTAGCTCATTTTAGTTTTTCACTTTTAATTTTCATTTATTTTGAATTTGGAGAATTGGGATTAGATCTAGTTTGCTTTCTGTTTTCATTTTCTTGCTTCTGCAACTTCTACTGTCTGTATTCAGTTTTTGAATTCAAATTGAAGAACTCCATTGAATTTCTTGATCTGAGAATCATCTTTGCTTTCCTTTCATTTAGTTCTGAGAATTGGAGAATTGGATCAAGATCTTCTCTGCTGTTTTCATTTTCATTTCTTCTGCAATTTCTTTTCTGTTTGGTCAAGGGAGTGATTGGGATCTAGATCTACTTTCTGATCTCATTGCTCTTCTTCGATCTTTAGTTTCTCTTTTAAAATTTCATAATTGAGCTAAGTTTTCTTGCTGTTTGTTCCTTCAACCAATTTTCCATTTCTATTTAGCTACTGAGCTGAATCTTTTCATCTCAAAGCTCTCTGATTTACTTTAACTTGCATTTTCTTGTTAAATTCTGAATCCCAGCACCCAAATCCTTTTATTCTTCAAGCAATTTAGATTTCTCAACAATTTAGATTTAGCAATTTACATTTCTTGCACTTTAAGTTTCTGCAATTTACTTTTCTTGAAATTTAAGTTTAAGCTCTTTTACTTTCTTGAACTTTAAGTTTCTACAATTTATCTCTTCTACACTTTACTTTTCTATCCAATTTACCTTCTGCACTTTTACTTACTCGCAATTTATTTTTTATTAATCAAAATCACTCAAATAACCAAATATTCGCTTAACTAAATTCATCACCTAACTAAAATTGCTCAATCCATCAATCTCTGTGGGATCAACCTCACTCTTGTGAGTTATTACTACTTGATACAACCCGGTACACTTGCCGGTAAGTTTGTGTGGAATCGTTTTTCCCTCATCAAAAGGCACAACACTCATGAAGCGATAACGTAAACGAAACAAGGCAAGAGTAAGCCAACATGGATCTATACAAAAGAGTTCCAAAATACAGGAACCAAGGCTCAAGATAAACCGGCCAAAGCACATAAGTATACATATACATATATATAAGAGAACCCAAAAGACATAGTTTTACATAACCTGTTTCTCCAAAGCAAAGATCTTCACTATCAAAAGCTTCCAGCATGCCTTAGCGAGGTGCCTCACGTCCTGCATCTAAAAACCACAAAATATGTATGGGGTGAGAACCAGAGGTTCTCAGCATGGTAATAGTGCCCACATATCTAACATATAATGTCCCAAGAAAGTAGAAGGAAATATAGGACTCCCGATATATAAATTAACCTTATAAAACATAAATAACCAAAAGTAAATTAGGTCATTAAATAAGTATCTTTATTCTATCTAATACTCCCCTTTTCAACTCCTCCGAACCTCCGAACCTCCACTGGAATCATTTGTTCAAAAACAATTATTACATTCAAGGAAATCACAATTAGGATTCAGATATAGAAGATAAATAGGTAGCAAGTAGTTTATGCAGTCAGTTAGGAAATCCAAACAAACATCTAGATGCATATGATGCATGCCTGTCCTATGGCTGATGAGTCTCATCTGTCAGTTATATAGCCAACCCGATAAGTTCTAGTAGTTAACCATTGGACTGTCCCTCTGTCATGCATCCGCAAAACTCAAATAATTCTCAATTATAATCATATAACACACATCGGTGTCTATCCACGGGGGCGAGCTCATCCGGAACTTTCACATTGTCCGGCCACACTTACGACATAAGGTCAGTAGAGTATCGAGTCTTAACCCAAAACACGTGGTGGCAAGCCACTGCTTTCACCCAAGGAAACTCGTATATCAGATATTTAGAAGTACAACAACCACATTATCAATCTATAATCATATATTCATAATCAGCCGTAATTCAATATCAATATAGCCATCCGGCTCATAAAATAATTCATAATTATCCACAATTCATTACCAATATAGCCATCCGGCTTATAAGATAAACAACACTTCTGCCATCATCCTCAGTAAACTCATATAATCAATATCGAACATGATTCATCATTAATTCACCCCTTACTTCATCAACAAGTTACCTTTCTCACAGCCCTAAGAATACTTCACTATCCAAGTTCCACCTACGAAGCTTTAAACAAGAGTATAAGGGATTTTGAAAGTTGGAGGAATGCATTAAAGTTGAAAAATCATAGTTTTGGAAAAACAGGAGCTCGTATACGCGACCCCTGCTCGTGTACGCGAGGTGTGTAACCTACAACGTATGCTCACGTCGCGAGTATCATTTTGTGTACGTGACCTTGAAGGATTTGACATCTCGTGTACACAACACTGGTTTGCGTGTGCAAGCTCTTCTACTAGAACTCCTTGCTCGCATGACGTACTGATGAGCGGATATTTCATACGCTTTTTGCTGGTATTTTTATGTAGTTTTTAGTATGCTTTAGTTACTTTTTAGCATATTTTTATTAGTTTTTATGAAAAAATCACATTTCTAGACTTTACTATGAGTTTGTGCATTTTTCTATGATTACAGGTATTTTCTGGATGAAATTGAGGGACCTGAGCAAAAATCTGATTCAGAGGCTGAAAAAGAACTGTTGATGCTATTGGATTCTGACCCTCCTGCATGCGAAACGGATATTCTGGAGCTACAGAAGCCCAATTGGCGCACTCTAAATTGCGTTGGAAAGTAGACATCTTGGGCTTTCCAGCAATGTATAATATTCCATACTTTTTCTGAGATTTGATAGCGCAAACTGGCGTTTAAACGCCAGCTTTTTACCCTTTTCTGGCGTTAAACGCCAGAACTGGAATAAAAGTTGGAGTTAAACGCCCAAACTGACACCAAAGCTGGCATTTAACTTCAGGAATAGCCTATGCATGAGAAAGATTCAATGCTTAGTCCAAACACACACCAAGTGGGCCCCAGAAGTGGATTTCTGCACTATCTATCTTAGTTTACTCATTTTCTGTAAACCTAGGTTACTAGTTTAGTATAAAAACCACTTTTAGAGATTTATTTTGTACCTCATGACATTTTACATCTGAATTTGTATATTCTACGACATGAGTCTCTAAACCCCATGGTTGGGGGTGAGGAGCTCTGTTGTGTCTCAATGGATTAATGCAATTATTTCTGTTTTCTATTCAATCACGCGTGTTTCTATTCTAAGATAATCATTCGCACTTCAACATGATGAATGTGATGATCCATGACACTCATCACCATTCTCAACTTACAACCACTTCCGTTCTACCTTAGATTGAGTGTGTATCTCTTGGGTTTCTGGTTCACGAGTTTGATTACTTCTCCTTACAACAGAGCGTTCAGATCCGTGGAACCAGAGTCTTCGTGGTATAAGCTAGAATCAATTGGCAGCACTCTTGAGATCTGGAAAGTCTAAACCTTGTCTGTGGTATTCCGAGTAGGATCTGGGAAGGGGTGACTATGATGAACTTCAAACTCACAAATGCCGGGCGCAGTGACAGTGTGCAAAAGGATCAAGGGATCCTATTCCAACATGAGTGAGAACCGACAGATGATTAGCCCTACGAAACCCGTAGTTGGACCATTTTCACTGAGAGGACGGATGATAGCCAATGACAATAGTGATCCACCAACATACAGCTTGCCGTGGAAGGAGCCTTGCGTGCGTGAAGAAGACAACAATAGGAAAGCAGAGATTCATAAGACAAAGCATCTCCAAAACCTCAACTTGTTCTCCATTTCTGCATAACAAGTATTATTCATTTCATGTTCTTTTACTTTTTACAACAAAACTCTCTTCATTATTAATCTCCTGACTAAGGTTTACAAGATAACTATAGATTGCTTCAAGCCGACAATCTCTGTGGGATCGATCCTTACTTACGTAAGGTATTACTTGGACGACCCAGTGCACTTGCTGGTTAGTCGTACGAGTTGTGAAATGTGTGATTTACAATTTCGTGCACCAAGTTTTTGGCGCTGTTGCCGGAGATTGTTTGAGTTTGGACAACTGACGGTTCATCTTGTTGCTTAGATTAGGAATAATTTATTTTTGTTGGTTTAGAGTCACTAAATTTGAGTCTTTTGTTTGTGTTTTTCCTTTTAATTTTCAAAAAAAATGTGTTTGGTTTCCTAAAAATGCTAAGTTGGGTGTCTTTTGTTGCTTATTATCTTATACATTTTTGAATTATTAGTGTACCAAGTATAAAAATTTTTAAGTTTGGTGTCCTTTGTGTTCTTATGTTCTTCAAAATTTTCAAAATTTGTTCTTGGTGTTCATCTTGATCTTCAAAGTGTTCTTGGTGTTCATCTTGACATTCAAAGTTTTCTTGTTTGTTTCCATTGTTTTAATCTAAAAATTCCAAGTTTGGTGTCACTTTGTTGTTTTTCTCTCCGCTTTAAATTCAAAAATAAAAAATATCTTTTCCTTTAATTCCTCATAAAATTTTGAATCCCTTGGGTTGACTTGGTGAAAATTTTTAAATCATATCTTTTTCAAAACTTCCTAACTACTTTCTCTCTCTCTATTTTTCGAAAATATTTTACAAAATTTTTCAAAATCTTTTTAATTAATTAATTATTTTAGTCTTAAATTTCCTTTTATTTCATTTTTTTAATTTTGGTATTTAAAAAAAAAGAAAAAAATAATAAATAAATAAAAGAATAATTTTTTTTACAATCCACATCATCTCCCTTTCTCCATCATGGATCTAAGTTGAAATGAACAGTCCAGAAAGACTCTGGGGTCATATGCTAATTCCACGACTGCTTCATATGGAAGTAGTGTATACCTCCCATAAGAGCTAACACTTTTGAGCTAAATTCTCAGCTCATTATCATAGTGCAGCAAAACTGCCAGTATTCTGGTCTTCCACAAGAAGAGCCTATTGAGGTGATAAGGAAGTGGATCAGGATGTCTACAGATTATTGCTATTTCTATTTGTTGTAAAAGACCAAGCTAAGAGGTGGTTAAATGACCAACCCAAAGCCAGCATAAGAACATGGGAACAGTTATCAAACAAATTTCTGAATCAATATTTCCCTCCAAAAAGGATGACACAGCTAAGGCTGGACGTCCAAGGCTTTAACCAAGAGGATCACGAATCTCTTTATCATGCCTGGGAGAGGTACAGAGAGATGCTAAGGAAATGCCCCTCTGAAATGTTTTCAGAGTGGGTGCAGTTAGACATCTTCTACTATGGGCTTACGGAAAAAGCCCAAATATCTCTAGACCACTCAGCTGGTGGATCTATACACATGAGAAAAATAATTGAAGAAGCTCAAGAGCTCACAGATACAGCTGCTAGAAATTAGCATCTGTACTTAAGTAGTGAGTCCTCCATAAAAGAAGAAGCTAAGGCAGTATCCACTGAACTTAGTCCTCCAGAACAAGTTGCTGAATTCAATCAGCAATTATGTTATCTAACAGAACAGCTAGCAGAGTTTAAGGCAATGCTACAAGAATCCAAGGATGCTAACCAAAGTTTGGAGAAACAATTGAATCAAACAAAACAGCAGTTATCCAAACAAATAACAAAAGAATGCCAAGCTGTTCAATTAAAGAGTGGGAAGACATTAAATTCCTCAATTCAAGGCAACAGAAAGTCAAGGAATGAACAACCAATAGAGGACGAGCAAACCACTGCCCAAAATCCCTCTGAGGACAGTAATAGCCCCGAGAGGAATAATTCTGGCGTTCAAACGCCAGAAAAGGGTGAAAATTGGCGTTAAATTCCCAGTCGATGCCCATTCCTGGCGTTTAAACACCATAAAAGGGTGAAAAACTGGTGTTAAATGCCCATTCCATGTCCTGTTCTGACGTTCAAACGCCAGAAAAGGGGGAAAATCTGGCGTTAAACGCCCATCCAGCCCCCAATCTTGGCGTTCAAACGCCAATGAGGGATCAAACACCTGCAAGTGCTGATAATAACCCCTCTAAGAAGGCTTCTCTAACCACCTCTATAGGAAATAAACCTGCAGCAACTAAGGTTGAAGAATACAAAGCCAAGATGCCTTATCCTCAAATACTCCACCAAGCGGAACAGGATAAACAATTTGCCCGCTTTGTAGACTATCTCAGGACTCTTGAAATAAAGATTCCGTTTGCAGAGGCACTTGAGCAAATACCCTCTTATGCTAAGTTCATGAAAGAGATCTTAAGTCATGAGAAGGATTGGAGAGAAACTGAAAAAGTTCTCCTCGCTGAGGAATGCAGTGCAGTCATTCTAAAAAGCTTACCAGAGAAGCTTAAAGACCCCGGAAGCTTTATGATACCATGCACATTAGAGGGTACTTGTACCAAGACTGCTCTATGTAATCAAGGGGCAAGTATCAACCTGATACCTGCATCCACTATCAAAAAGCTTGGTTTGACTGAAGAAGTCAAACAAACCCGAATATGTTTCCAACTTGCTGATGGCTCTATTAAAATACCATCAAGCGTGATTGAGGACATGATTGTCAAGGTTGGGCCATTCGCCTTTCCCACTGACTTTGTAGTGCTGGAAATAGAGGAGCACAAGAGTGCAACTCTCATTTTAGGAAGACCTTTCCTAGCAACTGGATGAACTCACATTGACGTCCAAAAAGGGGAAGTGACCCTGAGAGTCAATGAGGATGAGTTTAAGTTGAATGATGTCAAAGTTATGCAGCATTGATGAGCGGATAATTTGTATACTTTTTGGCATTGTTTTTAGTATGTTTTTGTTATGATCTAGTTAGTTTTTAGTATATTTTTATTAGTTTTTAGTTAAAATTCACTTTTCTGGACTTTACTATGAGTTTGTGTGTTTTTCTGTGATTTCAGGTATTTTCTGGCTGAAATTGAGGGACCTGAGCAAAAATCTGATTCAGAGACCAAAAAGGACTGCAGATGCTGTTGGATTCTGACCTCCCTGCACTCGAAGTAGATTTTCTGGAGCTACAGAAGCCCAATTGGCGCGCTCTCAACGGCGTTGGAAAGTAGACATCCTGGGCTTTCCAGCAATATATAATAGTCCATACTTTGCCCAAGATTTGATGGCCCAAACCGGCGTTCAAAGTCACCCTCAAGATTTCCAGCGTTAAACGCCGGAACTGGCACAAG
>NC_029780.3:36302741-36303748 GCF_000817695.3 Arachis duranensis
GATACTTACTATCAATTAATGATTTGATTCAACATTTCAAGTATGTTGCCTTTTCTGTTGAGAAAGGTTTAATGTTTGAATCATATCTTTTCTTGTTAGTCAAGTTTTTAATTTTCAAATCAAATCTTTTTACAATGTTTTTCAAATCATATCTTTTCAATCACATTTTTTTAAAACTAATCATATCTTCCTAACAACATCTTTTCCAAAATAGTTTTCAATCAAATCTTTTTGATTTCTAATTTCAAAATCTTTTTCAAAAATCACTTGATTTCTTTTCTATTTTCATTTTCGAAAATTAAGTAATGTTTTTCAAAAATGTTTTCAAAATTTTTCACTTAATTTTCGAAAATTACTTCCCTCCTTCTCACATCCTTCTATTTCTGGATTAACACTATCCCTTAATGCAAAATTCGAACTCCATCTCCTTTGTTAAGTTCAAATTTTCCACTTCTGTCTTCTACTCTTCTATTCCTCTGACACCTAAAGGAATCTCTATACTGTGACATAGAGGATTCCACATTTTCTTGTTTCCTTCTCTTTCTTATGAGCAGGAGCAAAGACAAAGGCATTCTTGTTGAGGCTAATCCTGAACCTGAAAGGACCTTAAAGAGAAAGCTAAGAGAAGCCAAAGTGCAACTCTCTTTAGAGCACCTGAACGAACTCTTCAAGGAGGAAGAACAAATGGCAGCCGAAAACAACAACAATGCCAACAATGCAAGGAAGGTGCTGGGTGACTTTACTGCACCTACTCCCGACTTCTATGGGAGAAGCATCTCTATCCCTGCCATTGGAGCAAACAACTTTGAGCTTAAGCCTCAATTAGTTTCTCTAATGCAACAGAATTGCAAGTTCCATGGACTTCCAATGGAAGATCCTCATCAGTTTTTAGCTGAGTTCTTGCAAATCTGTGACACAGTCAAGACTAATGGGGTTGACCCTGAGGTCTACAGACTGATGCTATTCCCTTTTGCTGTAAGAGACAGAGCTAGAACATGGTTGGATTC
>NC_029780.3:36310377-36329968 GCF_000817695.3 Arachis duranensis
AGAGCATATGCAATCGCTTTCACTGAGAGGATGGGAGGTAGCCACTGACAACGGTGAAACCCTTGCTTAAGCTTGCCATGGAAAGGAGTAAGAAGAATTGGATGAAGGCTGTAGGAAAGCAGAGAGACGGAAGGGAAGGCATCTTCATACGCTTATCTGAAGTTCCTACCAATGAATTACATAAGTATCTCTATCTTTACCTTTGTGCTATTTTCGTTTATCACCATATACATTTGAGTTTGCCTGACTAAGATTTACAAGATGACCATAGCTTGCTTCAATACTAACAATCTCCGTGGGATCGACCCTTACTCACGTAAGGTTTATTACTTGGACGACCCAGTGCACTTGCTGGTTAGTTGTGCGAAGTTGTGTAATGCCATGGTATTGAGCTACCACGTTTTTTGGAGCCATTACCGGGGATTATGAGAGTTGTGAAAAAGTATAGTTCACAATTTCACGCACCAAGCATCCAGACACATCAAAAAACTGCATGAGAGTTGATATTATTGACTCCCTAGTGGAAGAAGTCAATATGACTGAGAGTCTCGAAAAAAAGCTAGAGGACATCTTTAAAGATGTTCAGCTCAATCTGGAGGAATCAGAGAAAACAGAAGAACCTCTAATAGCTCCTCATAAGGAGGAGAAGCCTACTAAACCCGAGCTCAAACCACTACCCCCATCCCTATAATATGCATTTTTGGGAGAAGATGACACTTTTCCAGTGATCATAAGCTCTGCTTTAGATCCACAGGAAGAGAAAGCACTGATTCAGGTGCTAAGGACACACAAGACAACTCTTGGGTGGTCCAAAAGTGATCTTAAGGGCATTAGCCCAGCCAGATACATGCACAATATCTTATTGGAGGATGATGCCAAGCCCGTGGTTCAACCACAGAGGCGGCTAAATCCAGCCATGAAGGAGGTAGTGCAGAAAGAGGTCACTAAATTACTAGAGACTAGGATCATTTATCCTATTTCTGATAGCTCCTGGGTGAGCCCTGTCCAAGTTGTTCCCAAGAAGGGAGGCATGACAGTGGTTCACAATGAAAAGAACGAACTGGTTCCTACAAGAACGGTCACAGGATGGCGCATGTGTATTGACTACAGAAGGCTCAATACAGCCACCAGAAAGGATCATTTTCCTTTACCATTCATAGTCCAAATTCTAGAAAGACTAGCAGGTCATGACTATTACTGCTTTTTAGATGGCTATTCAGGCTATAACCAAATTGCAGTAGATCCTCAGGATCCAGAGAAAACAGTATTCACATGTCCATCTGGAGTATTTGCCTATAGAAGGATGCCATTTGGTCTGTGCAATGCACCTGCAACCTTTCAGAGATGCATGCTCTCTATTTTCTCTGATATGGTGGAAAAAATTCTGGAAGTCTTCATGGATTACTTCTCAGTATTTGGAGACTCATTCAGCTCCTATCTTGATCATCTAGCACTTGTTCTGAAAAGGTGCCAAGAGACTAACCTGGTTTTAAACTGGGAAAAATGTCACTTTATGGTGACTGAAGGAATTGTCCTTGGGCATAAAATTTCGAACAAGGGAATAGAGGTGGATCAAGCTAAGGTAGAGATAATTGAAAAATTACCACAACCTGCCAATGTTAAGGCAATCAGAAGCTTTTTGGGGCATGCAGGATTCTATAGGAGGTTTATAAAGGATTTTTCAAAAATTGCAAAACCTCTAAGCAATCTGCTAGCTATTGATACACCCTTTGTCTTTGACACAGAGTGTCTACAGGCATTTGAGACTCTGAAAGCTAAGCTGGTCACAGCACCAGTCATTTCTGCACCAGACTGGATATTACCATTTGAACTAATGTGTGATGCCAGTGACCATGCCATTGGTGCAGTATTGAGTTAGAGGCATGACAAGCTTCTGCACGTCATTTACTATGCTAGCCGTGATTTAAATGATGCACAGAAAAATTACACAACCACAGAAAAGGAATTGCTTGCAGTGGTTTATGCCATTGACAAGTTTAGATCCTATTTGGTAAGATCAAAAGTGATTGTGTACACTGTCCATGCTGCTCTTAAATATCTTCTCACAAAGCATGATTCAAAACCCAGGCTCATAAGATGGGTGTTGCTTCTGCAAGAGTTTGATATAGAAATAAGAGACAGAAAAGGGACAGAGAACCAAGTAGCAGATCATCTGTCCCGAATAGAACCAGTAGAAGGGGCGTCCCTCCTCTACTGAGATATCTGAAACCTTTCTGGATGAGCAATTCTTTACCATTCAGGAAGTACCATGGTTTGCAGACATTATAAACTATAAAGCGGTAAGATTCATACCCAAAGAGTACAGCAGGCAGCTAACAAAAAAAATAGTTACTGATGCAAAGTACTACTTGTGGGATGAACCATATCTCTTTAAGAGATGTGCATACGGAATGATCCGTAGGTGTGTGCCCAGAGAAGAGGCACAGAAGATCCTATGGCATTGCCATGGATCACAATATGGATTGGAGGACATTTCGGAAGTGAGCGGACAGCCACAAGAGTCCTCCAATGTAGTTTCTACTAGCCTACTCTCTATAGAGACTCCCAAGAGTTTGTACGTAGCTGTGACAGTTGCCAAAGAGCTGGTAATCTACCTCACGGTTATGCCATGCCTCAGCAAGGGATCTTAGAGATTGAGTTGTTTAATGTATGGGGTATTGACTTCATGGGGCCTTTCCCACCATTATACTCAAACATTTACATTCTGATGGCAGTAGATTATGTATCTAAATGGGTAGAGGCAATTGCCACACCCACTAATGATACTAAGACAGTGCTGAAGTTCCTCTAGAAGCATATCTTCAGCAGATTTGGTGTCCCCAGAAGACTAATCAGTGATGGAAGAACTCATTTCTGCAATAAACAGCTTGACTCTGCTCTGATCCGATATGGAATTAACCACAAAGTGGTAACTCCATATCATCCACAGACAAATGGATAGGCTGAAGTCTCAAATAGAGAATTAAAACGAATCCTGGAACGGACTGTAAATACCTGTAGAAAGGATTGGGCAAGGAGTCTGGATGATGCTCTATGGGCATACATAACTACATTCAAAACTCCTATAGGGACCTCTCCATACCAGCTTATGTATGGAAAAGCCTGTCACCTGCCAGGGAAACTGGAACACAAGGCCTACTGGGAAACCAGATTCCTAAACCTTGATGCCAAGTCAGCTGGAGAGAAAAGATTGCTCCAGTTGAATGAGCTAGAGGACAGAAGGTTCTGCTGTTTAACTCTAGGCTCAGATTGTTCCCCGGGAAATTAAAATCCCGGTAGAGGGGACCATATGTGATCACAAGTGTGTCACCATATGGATATGTAGAGCTTCAGGATGTTAACTTTGACAAAAAGTTCATTGTTAATAGACAGAGAGTCAAACATTATCTTGAAAGCAATGTTGAGCAAAAATGCTCAAAACTGAGACTAGACTAAAGCTCAGTAAAAGTCCAGCTAAGGACAATAAAGAAGCGCTTGCTAGGAGGCAACCCAGTCATTAGTAAAGGTTCTTGTTATTTAAATAATAATTATAGGAGTTTGATATAAATTATCTTTAAGGTTGATTGTCTAAATGTAGAAGTTCACAGAGTTACAGAATAATTCAGAGCATAAAGTAGGGAAAAAGAGCTCACTGTCTTGAAAACGCCAGTAAGAGCCATTTTGGGTGTTAAACGCCAGAATGGGTATCATTCTGGGCGTTTAATGCCAGTAAAGATACCTTTCTGGTGATGACAAGTCATCATATGCCTATTTTTCAAGCTAATTTCACTTGTTTCACTAGTTTTTATGCACTTTCTTGCATTATAAGTAAGTAATTTAGAGTGGAATTGCATGGTTTATTTGAATCAATCAACCACCCTTTAATTGATGCTAAATCATGAGGTTCAAGCTAAATTTAATTGATATTTGAATGAATTATGAATCTTGTAAATTTGGTGATACTTTGATTGGTTGTTTTGATTAATTGTAGGCGAAGAAAAGAAGAAAATAAGAAAGTGTGGCTTAAGAAGCGTGACTCAATGAAGAAGAAAGTGTGGCAAAGAAAATGAGGAAGCGTGGCGCATGGAAGGAGGAAGCACACTGCTCTCCCCAAGAGCACAATGCTCTCCAAGGGAGCACAACAATGAACCAAGCAAGCAAAGCTTCAATGCTCTGCCCTCCCTTGAGAGCGGAGCACAAACTTAAGCCAAGAAACAAGGAAGAGCAAAACATTGCTCTGCTCTCCTTGAGATCATTATCGGGCTTCACTCTCAAATAAATCCAAGGAAATATTTGCCAAATGCCACCCCAAGGATTCGAACCAAGCACCTAAGGGGAAGTGGGGAGCGCTACTCACAAGGAAAATAAGCCAAAAATTGGCCAAAAGCATCCTCCAAGGTTTGAACCAAGCACCTCAAGGAAAGGAGGAGAGAGGCACTACTTCACTCACGAAGAAACAGGGTCAGCGCATGCCTTCAGCCAGGATCGAAGCAGGGACCTCCCCTTGGAAGCACTACTGTGCTGCTCACAAGGAGAGTAGAGCACTCCCCTTGGTGCTTGGTGCGCGCATCATACGGTCCAGGAAGCTTGGCGCGCACACTGACACGGACTTGGTGCGCGCATTATACGGTCCAGGAAGCTTGGCGCGCACACTGACACGGACTTGGAGCGCGCAAGACACACGCACAGGCCACTGCTTCACTCTCCACAAGAGCAGGGCAATCTCCTGATGCCTCTCCAAGCCTTGGCGCAACAAGGATCTCCATCATAAGCCACTGCTCCGCTCTCCACAAGAGCAGAGCAGCCTCCTGGGACCAATATGGGCTGAAATTCACTTAAAAATCCAATTTAATTCAATTCTTCACCCATCTTTCAAGCCCACTCAAAATTCTTAGATCCAAAATAGAAAGTGTATAAATAGGTGTTAGTTAGGATTAGAAGGGGGAACTTGATTTTTAATTTTCATCTTTTGTCAACTTGAGAGCTCACTTTTCATTTTCTGCTTTTGAACTTCTGGTTTTCACTTTTCATTTTCTGTTTTCTGCAATTGGCTTGAGAATTGGAAGAGAGAATTCACTTCTTCTTCTTCTGATCTTTTTGTTTTCTTTACTGGGTTTTGTTTGAGTCTTAAGTGTGTAGAATTGAGGAACTTCTGTCTCAATCTCCATTTAAGATCTCTTTGATTCTCCTACTGCAGAATTGAGTTGAATTCAATTTCTTTTACTGCTTCAATCTTTACTTTCTCTTTGATTGCTTTGTGACTTTGGATCAAGGAAGGATTTGAGATCTAGACTTGCTTTCTAGTCTCTTCCACTCCTGAGATCTTCAACCATCTTTATATTTCAAAGCATTCTATCCTTACTTTTTGAGATCTGTTTCAATTCAATTCATCTTCTACTCTTCTGTTTAATGCAATTTACTTCTGCTTGTTTAAATTCTGAAATCCCAGTCCCTCAATCCCTTTATCATTCAAGCAATTTATATTTCTTGCACTCTAAGTTACCGCAATTTACATTTCTTACACTTTAAGTTTCAGTCATTTAATTTCTTGTTCTTTAAGATTCAGCACCTTTACTTTCAGTTCTCTTTAATTTCTGTAATTTATCCCTCTCCCTTTACATTTCTTGCAATTTACCTTCTGTCTGCTATAAATCACTCAACCAATACTTGATTCGCTTGACTAAATCAACCACTAAACTAAAATTGCTCAATCCTTCAATCCCTGTGGGATCGACCTCACTCATGTGAGTTATTATAACTTGATGCGACCCGGTACACTTGCCGGTGAGTTTCGTGTTGGATCGCTTTCCACACATCAAGTTTTTGGCACCGTTGCCGGGGATTGAAATAGATTGACAATGATTAAGTGAGGTGGTAGTTTAGATCAAGCACCTTTTCTTTAATTTTGATTAATTTACTAACTGTTAGAGATTTTGTCTCAACTAACTGCACTCAATTTTTAAGAGTTCTGCTGTTTGTTTCTTGTGATTGTGTGTATGTCACAGGTAAGAAGAGAGAATCCTCACTTCTCTGAGCAAGACGAACGAACTCTCAGGAGGTTGAGAAGAGAAGCTAGAGGAAAAAGTGTTGTTGGAGAAGAAGAAGGTTCAGAGGAAGAAGAGTATCACGAAATGGAAGGGAATCCCTCAAATTCGAATCCAACAGGGGGAGTGACCAACAATAATCCTCCTTAAAGAAGAGTTCTAGCTTCTTACACATTTGCAAACCCAAGACACTGTGGGAGTAGCATTTTCACTCCCAATGTCAATGCAAACAATTTTGAGTTGAAGCCACAACTCATTACACTTGTCCAAAACAATTGTTCCTATGGAGGAAGCCCATTGGAAGATACAAACCAGCACCTATCCACCTTCTTGAGGATTTGTGACACTGTCAAATCCAATGGTGTGAATCCTGAAACTTACAAGCTTCTGCTGTTCCCATTCTCATTGAGAGACAAGGCTGCACAATGGCTTGAGACCTTCTCCCAAGGAAGTATCACTAGTTGGGATGATTTGGTGACCAAATTTCTAGCCAAATTCTACCCACCCCAAAGGATTATCAGGCTGAAAACTGAGGCGCAGACATTCACCCAATTAGATGCTGAATCTTTATATGAATCATGGGAGAGATACAAAGCTTTGATCAGAAAGTGTCCTCCAGAGATGTTCAATGAATAGGATGTGCTGCAGAATTTCTATGAAGGCTTAACATTGAAATCCCAAGAGGCATTAGATCACTCTGTTGGATGTTCATTACAACTGTTGAAAACTGCTGAAGAAGCACAGAATCTTGTAGATATGGTGGCCAACAACCAATACTTCTTTGCTCATCAAAGAACCCGACAACCATCACAGAGGAAGGAAGTACTAGAACTGGAAGGAGTGGACTCAATTTTGGCTCAAAATAAGATGATACAACAATAAATTCAACAACAATTTGAGCAGATGGCCAAGAGAATTGACAGTCTTCAAGTAGCAGCTATGAATACAAGCCAATCATCAACTACATGGGTGCAAAATGAAGAGAGCCAAGAAGAACAGCAACAGGAGCAAGTATAGTACACGCATAACCAAAGTTCCGGACAGAATGAGGTCTATGGCGATACTTACAATCCTTCCTGAAAAAACCACCCCAACCTTAGGTGGGGAGATAACCATAACCAAAGCCAACAGCCATGGCAAAGAAACACAAACCAAAACAACTCAAGGAATAACCAGCAAAATAACAACCAAAATTCACTCAGAAAACCACAAAACACTTACCCTAACTCTAACCATTATCCAGCCCATAACCAGTCCACCAACCAAAATGCTTACCATCCACCACCCACATCTCACAACCAACCACAAGCATCACCAGAATCACAAAGAATCACCAACCTAGAAACTTTGATGGACAAAATGTGGAAGCACCAAGAGATGATAGCTAAGAATCAAGAAGCCTCCATAAAGAATGTGGAGAGGCAAATTGGCCAGCTCTCTAAACAATTTGCAACAGAGAAGCCATCAAGTTCCTTGCCAAGTCACACAATTTCCAATCATAAGGAAGAGCGCAAGGTTGTGCAGTTAAGAAGTGGGAGAACATTAATAAGCAACAATGACACTATAAAGAAGCAAGTGGAGAGCAACAAAGGGCCAATAGAAAAGGAAAAGTCAACAGACACAGAAGAAACCAATGATCAAGATGTGATACCAAACAAGAACACAGAAAAGCAAAAGAAGAAAGAAGACAAGCCAACCAACTTACAAGAGAGAGTGGAGAAATTAATTC
This sequence comes from Arachis duranensis, assembly GCF_000817695.3. Taxonomy (NCBI): domain Eukaryota; kingdom Viridiplantae; phylum Streptophyta; class Magnoliopsida; order Fabales; family Fabaceae; genus Arachis; species Arachis duranensis. The sequence goes on from NC_029780.3 coordinate 36,318,151, forward strand.
AAGGACAACAACAAAAGGAGAAAGCATTCACTCCTCCATTGCCATATCCACAGAGGTTCAACAAAGAAACCAAGGATCAACATTTCCACAAATTCCTGGAGACTTTCAAGAAATTGGAAATCAACATCCCCTTGGCTGAGGCATTGGAGCAGATGCCCTTATATGCCAAGTTCCTAAAGGAGCTCATCAACAAGAAAAGGAGTTGGAGTGAGAAGGAGACTGTAATGCTCACTGAAGAATGCAGTGCACTAATCAGAAAAGGACTCCCTCCCAAGCTTGAAGATCCTGGAGGTTTCTTCCTACCTTGCACCATTGGAAGTCTATTCATTAATAAGGGAATGTGTGACTTAGGAGCAAGCATAAATCTAATCCCATCCTCTTTAGTGAAAAAGCTTGGCATAGGAAAGGTGAAGCCAATACAGATGTCCTTGGAATTGGTGGACCAATCAGTGGTACATCCCAAAGAGGTGATTGAAAACCTTTTAGTTAAAGTTGACAAGTTCATCTTTCCTACAGACTTTGTGATCCTGGATTCAGCAGAAAATGAGAATGACACTATAATACTTGGTCGACCATTTTTGGCCACTGCTAGAGCCATCGTAGATGTAGAACAGGGAGAGCTAACCCTCAGGATGCATGAGGAAAGCATTACCTTGAAAGTGTTTCCAGAATCATAAATTAATGAAGAGACAAGCAAGACAAGTAGTGACTGTTTTCCAAGGCAAGCAACCAACAACACAGTAGAGCAGAAGAATGAGCAGGTACAAGGAGGAAAAGGAATTCAAAAAGAAGTCGGGATGATAAACAAAAAGGGAGGTATCACAACTAAAGCCACTGTCAAGGAAGAAAGATTAATAAGAAAAAAGAAGAAAAACAAGAAGAAGGCTTACAAAGGGTGGAAGAATAAAAAAATTCCAACTGAAAGATTTTCCAAAGGTGACAAGGTGCAACTAGTATATCAACAGCTGGGAACAAAAGATCACTATCCTGTTAACCAAGTACTCTCTCTCGAGCTCATTGAAATTAAGCATCAAGGCACACAAAGGAGGCTTACACTGAGGGGGGACAAGCTCCAACATTTCAGCCATCAACCACCCTAAGGGGATCAATGTCAAGCTAGTGACAATAAAAGAGCACTTGTTGGGAGGCAACCCAACCTGAGGTAGTTTTCTTTTCATAAGCTTTTCAATAAAAAGGTTGTATGATTGGTATGTATTGCAAGGAGCTAAGTTTGGTGTTTCACACCAAAATAATTTAAGAGAGAATGAAGGACTCTAAGTTTGGTGTTCCACCAAAAATTTATCTAAAAACACGTTCTCACTTTCTGCCTAATGCTAGCTCCAAGCAATCAGACAAATCATTTAACCATTTAGCTGTTTTCTAGTTCATAGTTACATAACCTTTGGCAAGGCTAAGAGAATCTATAATTGGTTAACTTGTTGCATTAGAGGTAATGGCAAGGAATTAAGTTTGGTGTTCCCACACCAAAATAAATCCAAGAGACACATTCAATTTATGCATGCTAACCATTCATTTAAGGGCTTGAGAAGCAAGCAACTTTTGAGAATTATGCAGGAAATTAGCCAACATTTGAACACAAATTGCATTATGACTCAAAAAGGGATACAACAAGAGGAAGAATGAAAAGCTGCAACCCAAAAGGTTGTATCTACACTTAATCCTTGTTGCTGAAGAAGCATTTTAATTTGGAAACTCTTGTATGTCTTGCTGAAGTGTTTATTTGGTTGCAAGTGGAATTATTTGTCAAGAATGCTTATCCACATGATACTTGTTATCCATCACTTAGCTTTGAATGTTGTTTTGTTTCCCATATGCCTGAATAAAAGAGAAATGTTTGAATTAGAAAGTAAATATCCAATGTTGCATAAGTTAGAATGGAAGTTAGTGGTGGTATGTGTTTGACTAAATGTATAACTCATGAAATAAATGCTGCATAATGTCATTTTCATTAAAGTGTGAACTAGCTTGCTGTCATAAAGGCTTGTATAAGTCATGATCTCTTGAGAACAAAATAAAACAGAAAGAAAAGGAAGAAGAAAAAGCCAAAAGTGACAAAGAGAAAACAAAGAATAAGGCTAGGCACCAATAGCTTGGACCCTAGGACACATGCCTGTGGTGCTTTTGTGCTAGGATATGCTTGGGCAAGTAGGTTCTGAGGAGTATTTCAAAACTTGGCCACTTAGATCAACTGATTTGGGATTGCCAACTGAAAGCCCACAATAAAGAGCAACCTAATTACAAAGCATTTAGTTATCCAAAGAGATGCTGGGCATCAATGATCCTAGGAGGAAAAAGGTGAGCCATGTGTCTGTGGTGAAGAAATGTTGGGCAAAAATAAAGCCAAAGGCTGCTGCAACATTTGCCACCAAGCCTTCAATGAATAATAAGCTCTTTAAGCAAAACGAAGAAAGAAAAGTTAGCAAGGGAACAAGCATAAATGAAGCCTTGTAGCAGCAAGCTTAATAAGCCTTTAAGGGAAACACCTCTTATGTAACAGCAAACAATAACTGAGTTATCATTATCTGCATAAAAACTCCATGAACCAAATTCAACTATCTGCCTAATAAGGACATATATACTTCTCTATTTCATTCTATCTTCTCTTATGTTTAGTGCTTGCTTGGGGACAAGCAAGATTTAAGTTTGGTGTTGTGATGACAAGTCATCATATGCCTATTTTTCAAGCTAATTTCACTTGTTTCACTAGTTTTTATGAACTTTCTTGCATTATAAGTAAGTAATTTAGAGTGGAATTGCATGGTTTATTTGAATCAATCAACCACCTTTTAATTGATGCTAAATCATGAGGTTCAAGCTAAATTTAACTGATATTTGAATGAATTATGAATCTTGTGAATTTGGTGATACTTTGATTGGTTGTTTTGATTAATTGTAGGCGAAGAAAAGAAGAAAATAAGAAAGTGTGGCTTAAGAAGCGTGACTCAATGAAGAAGAAAGTGTGGCAAAGAAAATGAGGAAGCGTGGCGCATGGAAGGAGGAAGCACACTGCTCTCCCCAAGAGCACAATGCTCTCCAAGGGAGCACAACAATGAACCAAGCATGCAAAGCTTCAATGATCTGCCCTCCCTTGAGAGCGGAGCACAAACTTAAGCCAAGAAACAAGGAAGAGCAAAACATTGCTCTGCTCTCCTTAAGAGCATTATCGGGCTTCTCTCTCAAATAAATCCAAGGAAATGTTTGCCAAATGCCACCCCAAGGATTCGAACCAAGCACCTAAGGGGAAGTGGGGAGCGCTACTCACAAGGAAAATAAGCCAAAAATTGGCCAAAAGCATCCTCCAAGGTTCGAACTAAGCACCTCAAGGAAAGGAGGAGAAAGGCGCTACTTCACTCACGAAGAAAAAGGGTCAGCGCATGCCTTCAGCCAGGATCGAACCAGGGACCTCCCCTTGGAAGCACTACTGCGCTGCTCACAAGGAGAGCAGAGCACTCCCCTTGGTGCTTGGTGCGCGCATCATACGGTCCAGGAAGCTTGGCGCGCACACTGACACAGACTTGGTGCGCGCATCATACGGTCCAGGAAGCTTGGCGCGCATACTGACACGAACTTGGAGCGCGCAAGACACACACACAGGCCACTGCTCCACTCTCCACAAGAGCAGGGCAATCTCCTGATGCCTCTTCAAGCCTTGGCGCAACAAGGATCTCCATCATAAGCCACTGCTCCGCTCTCCACAAGAGCAGAGCAGCCTCCTGGGAGCAACATGGGCTAAAATTCACTTAAAAATCCAATTTAATTCAATTCTTCACCCATCTTTCAAGCCCACTCAAAATTCTTAGATCCAAAATAGAAAGTGTATAAATAGGTGTTAGTTAGGATTAGAAGGGGGAACTTGATTTTTAATTTTCATCTTTTGTCAACTTGAGAGCTCACTTTTCATTTTTTGCTTTTGAACTTCTGGTTTTCACTTTTCATTTTCTATTTTCTGCAATTGCCTTGAGAATTGGAAGAGAGAATTCACTTCTTATTCTTCTGATCTTTTTGTTTTCTTTACTGGGTTTTGTTTGAGTCTTAAGTGTGTAGAATTGAGGAACTTCTGTCTCAATCTCCATTTAATATCTCTTTAATTCTCCTACTGCAGAATTGAGTTGAATTCAATTTCTTTTACTGCTTCAATCTTCAATTTCTCTTTAATTACTTTGTGACTTTGGATCAAGGAAGGATTTGAGATCTAGACTTGCTTTCTAGTCTCTTCCACTCCTGAGATCTTCAACCATCTTTTAATTTGCTGCAATTAAGCACAAGTCATTTTCTGTTTTATGTTTCAAAGCATTCTATCCTTACTTTTTGAGATCTATTTCAATTCAATTCATCTTCTACTCTTCTATTTAATGCAATTTACTTCTGCTTGTTTAAATTCTGAAATCCCAATCCCTCAATCCCTTTATCATTCAAGCAATTTATATTTCTTGCACTCTAAGTTACCGCAATTTACATTTCTTGCACTTTAAGTTTCAGTCATTTAATTTCTTGTTCTTTAAGATTCAGCACCTTTACTTTCAGTTCTCTTTAATTTCTACAATTCATCCCTCTCCCTTTACATTTCTTGCAATTTACCTTCTGTCTGCTACAAATCACTCAACCAATACTTGATTCGCTTGACTAAATCAACCACTAAACTAAAATTGCTCAATCCTTCAATCCCTGTGGGATCGACCTCACTCATGTGAGTTATAATTACTTGATGCGACCCGGTACACTTGCCGGTGAGTTTCGTGTTGGATCGCTTTCCACACATCATCTGGGCGTTAAACGCCAGAATGGGCACCATTCCGGGCGTTAACGCCAGAATTGCAGCATCCTGGGCATTTAGAAAAACGCCCAGTGATAAAAGATTTATGGCGTTTAACGCCAACCAGGGTACCATTCTAGATACCATTCTGGGCGTTTTACGCCAGAAAGGACAGGGGGAGGTGATTTTGTTTCCACTTCAATTTTTTTCAAATTTTCATGTTTTAATTCATAATTTCATGCATAAATGTGTTACAAATTTTGATCTTTCAAATTCAATTTTTAAAAATTTAATAATTTTCTAAATTCTTTTTAATTTTCTTTAAAAATCTCTTTCAAATATTTTTCAAAAACTCATTTATCTTTTCAATTTCTTTCCAAATCTTTTCCAACTCATCATATCATCTTTTAATTCTTAGATGCATCAACAAAAATTCAGATTTAACTTCTTTATATCTTTTCCATATCTTTTGAATTTTAAAATCTCATCTTTTTCATATCATGATTCATCTTTTCCAAATCATATCTTTCTATCATATCTTTTTCAAAATTTTCAAAATCCACCTTCTCCCTTTTAAATACACTTTTGGCCATCCCCATACCTCCACCATTCGAATCTGGATCCCCCTCTATTCCTCTCCTTTCCTTTCTTTTGCTTGAGACAAGCAAACCTCTAAATTTGGTGTGTTTTTCCGTGATCACTGAGCAAAAATTTACTAAGATCATGGCTCCTAAAGGAAAACAAACCACTCCAAGAGGCAAGAAAGAGAATAATCCAAAACAACTTTGGAATCAAGAGAAGTTCTTAACCAAAGAACATGCAGACCACTACCACAAAATAATGGGTTTGAGGTCAGTGATCCCAGAAGTTATGTTTGATCTGAAAGAAGAAGAATATCCGGAGATCCAAGAACAGATTCGAAACAGAGGATGAGAAATCATAGCTAATCCTGAGACAAAGGTGGGAAGAAACATGGTCCAGGAATTCTACTCAAATCTGTGGTTAACAGATAAGCAGAGAATGACGGGAATTGCCTTCCATACCTTTCGAACTATGGTCAGAGGGAAGACTATTTACTTCCACCTTGACAAAATAAGAAAGGTCTTCAAGCTGCCTCAACTACAAGATGATCTAAAATCCTTTAATAGGAGAATGGTGAGAGTAGATAAGCATTTGGACCAATTTCTAGAGGACATATGCCTCCCTGGAACTAAGTGGATAACCAACTCAAAAGGTGTCCCAAACCAACTCAAGAGGGGAGATCTCAAACCAGTCGCTAGGGGCTGGTTGGACTTCATTGGGCATTCTATACTACCCACTAGCAACCGCTCTGAGGTCACTGTCAAAAGAGCAGTAATGATTCATTGCATTATGCTGGGAAACGAAGTGGAGATTAATCATCTGATTTCTTGTGAGATTTACACAATTGCAAATAAGAACTCCACTGAAGCCAAATTGGCTTACCCAAGCTTAATCTCTCTGCTCTATAAAGATGCTGGGGTAAAGATGGGAGTGGATGAGTTCATCTCGGTCGAGCATCTAATCACTAAAAAGTCAATGGAGGGACAACAAGTACACGACAACTCCATCAAGAGGAGGGCGCAGGATTTCCTCCCAGAAATCCCTCAAATTGACTATTGGGCCTGCCTAGAAGCATCTATCACCAAGCTGCAAAAAGCTATGGATCATGTTAAGGAAGAACAGCAAAATCAAAATAGCATGCTCTGCAAGCTGCTTAAGGAACAAGAAAAGCAAGGGGCGTGAGTTACAGGAGCTGAAGCGCCAGAAGCCCTCCCTTGAGGAACCAGACACCCTACAGATTGAAGGAGCATCCATCTCCCAAAATAAAGGTTGTTGAGTCCTAATCTTAAATTTGTGATAACTTTTATTATTAGAAACCTATCTTAAGAATTATATGAGTATTAGTAATTAGGGTCTTTATTTTTATTTTTATATTTATTATCTCCAAGTAAGCTATAATTTGTTCCTCTCATCATCACTAAACATGAATAAAATAGTAGATTCTCTTTAGAATAAGGAGGCAATTATTTCAAGTTTTCAATAAGAAAAATTCTAATTATTTTTATGTGGTGGCAACACTTTTTGTCTTCTGAATGAATGCTTGAACAGTGCATATTTTTTATAGTGAAGTTTATGAATGTTAAAATTGTTGGCTCTTGAAAGAATGATGAAAAGAAAGAAAAATGTTATTGATAATCTGAAAAAATTATAAAAATTGATTCTTGAAGCAAGAAAAAGAAGTGAAAAATACAAAGCTTGTAAAAAAACAAAAAAATAAAGAAAAAGCAAACAGAAAAAGCCAATAGCCCTTTAAACCAAAATGCAAGGGTAAAAAGGCTCCAAGGCATTGAGAACTAATGGATAGGAGGGCTCAAGGGAATAAAATCATCGCCTAAACGGATAAATCAAGCTGTCCATAACCATGTGCTTGTGTCATGAAGGTCCAAGTGAAACATTTGAGACTAAGTGGTTAAAGTCGTGATCCAAAGCAAAAGAGTGTGCCTAGTAAAACTCTGGGCACCTCTAATTGGGGACTCTAGCAAAGCTGAGTCACAATCTAAAAGGTTCACCCAGTTATGTGTCTGTGGCATTTATGTATCCTGTAGTACTACTGGAAAATAAGATGCTTAGGGTCACAGCCAAGACTCATAAAGTAGCTGTCTTTAAGAATCAACACATTAAAATAGGAGAATCAACAACACTATCTGAAATTATGAGTTCCTATGGATGCCAATCATTCTGAACTTCAAAGGATAAATTGAGATGCCAAAACTGTTCAGGAGCAAAAAGCTACTAGTCCCGTTCATCTAAGTAGAATATGAGCTTCACTTAAAACTTTGAGATGTATTGCCTCTTGATTTTCTTTTTATCCTATTTTATTTATCTAGTTGTTTGAGGACAAGCAACAGTTTAAGTTTGGTGTTGTGATGAGCGGATATTTTATACACTTTTTGGTGGTATTTTTATGTAGTTTTTAGTATGCTTTAGTTACTTTTTAGTATATTTTTATTAGTTTTTACGCAAAAATCACATTTCTAGACTTTACTATGAGTTTGTGCATTTTTCTGTGATTTCAGATATTTTCTGGCTGAAATTGAGGGACTTGAGCAAAAATCTGATTCATAGACTGAAAAAGAACTGCTGATGTTGTTGGATTCTGACCCTCCTGCACGCGAAACAGATTTTCTGGAGCTACAGAAGCCCAATTGGCGCGCTCTTAATTGTGTTGGAAAGTAGACATCTTGGGCTTTCTATCAATGTATAATATTCCATACTTTTCCGAGATTTGATAGCGCAAATTGGCGTTTAAACGCCAGCTTTTTACCCTTTTCTGGCGTTAAACGCCAAAACTGGAATAAAAGTTGGAGTTAAACGCCCAAACTGGCACCAAAGCTGGCGTTTAACTCCAGAAATAGCCTATGCACGTGAAAGCTTCAATGCTCAGCCCAAACACACACCAAGTGGGCCCCGGAAGTGGATTTCTGCACTATCTAACTTAGTTTACTCATTTTCTGTAAACCTAGGTTACTAGTTTAGTAAAAAAACCACTTTTAGAGATTTATTTTGTACCTTATGACATTTTACATCTGAATTTATATCTTCTACGACATGAGTCTCTAAACCCCATGGTTGGGGGTGAGGAGCTCTGTTGTGTCTCGATGGATTAATGCAATTATTTCTGTTTTCTATTCAATCACGCTTGTTTCTATTCTAAGATATTCATTCGCACTTCAACATGATGAATGTGATGATCCGTGACACTCATCACCATTCTCAACTTATGAACGCGTGCCTAACAACCACTTCCGTTCTACCTTAGATTGAGTGTGTATCTCTTGGTTCCTGGTTCACGAGTTTGATTGCTTCTCCTGACAACAGAGCGTTCAGATCCGTGGAACCAAAGTCTTCATGATATAAGCTAGAATCAATTGGCAACACTCTTGAGATCCAGAAAGTCTAAACTTTGTCTGTGGTATTCCGAGTAGGATCTGGGAAGGGGTGACTATGACGAGCTTCAAACTCACAAATGCTGGGCACAGTGACAGTGTGCAAAAGGATCAATGGATCCTATTCCAGCACGAGTGAGAACTGACAGATGATTAGCCATACGGAACCCATAGTTGGACCATTTTCACTAAGAGGATGGATGGTAGCCATTGACAATGGTGATCCACCAATATACATCTTGCCATGGAAGGAGCCTTGCATGCGTGAAGAAGACAACAGTAGGAAAGCAGAGATTCATAAGACAAAGCATCTCTAAAACCTCAACCTGTTCTCCATTACTGCATAACAAGTATTATTCATTTTATGTTCTTTTACTTTTTACAACAAAACTCTCTTCATTATTAATCTCCTGACTATGGTTTACAAGATAACTATAGATTGATTCAAGCCGACAATCTCTGTGGGATCGACCGTTACTCATGTAAGGTATTACTTGGACGACCCAATGCACTTGCTGGTTAGTTGTACGAGTTGTGAAAAGTGTGATTTACAATTTCGTGCACCACGTACCATGTGGTCATCTACACAACCAAAGAAAGCGAAATGCTCGTGTATGAGACGCACATCTCGTGCACGCGAGTCCTTGAGGCAATAACAATCGGTCGCGTTGCGCGTGTATCTCACTGATGAACGAATATTTTATACGCTTTTTGGCATCATTTTCATATAGTTTTTAGTGTGTTTTGTTTAGTTTTTATTAAGTTTTTATAGGTTTTAGTGTTAAATTCACATTTTTGGATTCTACTATGAGTTTTGTATTTTTGTACAATTTCAGGTATTTTCTGGCTGAAATTGAGGAGCTGGAGCAGAAGTCTGATTCAGAGACAGAGAAAGCACTGCAGATACTGTTCGGATCTGACCTCCTTGCACTCAGAAGAGCTTTTCTGGAGCTATAAAAGTCCAAATGGAGCGTTCTCAACAACTATGAAAATCTTACTTCTAGAGATTTCCAGCAATGTATAATAGGCCATACTTTGCTTCGGATTAGAAGGCTCAAAACTGGCGTCCAATGCCAGCTTCCTGCCCCCTTCCAGGCGTCCAGCGCCCAAAAGCAGAGACCAGCGTCCAAACACCCAATGAGGACCCCGTAGCTTGCGTTCCACGCCCAAGAGACCTCATAGCACATGGATCTCATCAAAGCTCAACCCAAAAATTCACCAAGTGCGCCCCAGAAGTGGATTTTAGCACTAAAAAGACTATTTTACCCTTACTAGTCATCTGTTTAGTATTTAAAGTGTATTTTACATAATCATTGAGGACATCACGCACATCATTTAGCATATTTTCAATTTTACTTTGTATTTTTACATTGGTATGAGTTTCTAAACCTCCTAGGTTGAGGGGAGGAGCCCTGCTAAGTCCTATGAATTAATAAAAGCATTACTATTTCTTCTCCGATCCGCGTTTGATTTACTTCTAAGATGTATATCCGCTCTTCAATGTGGTGAATAGGATGATAGAATAATCAACCCTATTTATCATACTAAGACGAACGTGCCTGACAAACACCCGCGTCTACTTAGGTTCGTGTGAATACGTGACTGGAAAGCACGAGCCAATAACTATGTTTATATATCTCGCAGACGGTTAATCAATGATTTTGTTGGGGACTTCTCGAGACACTAGTTCAGCCGATTTCTGGGGAGATTAGGGTCTCCGTGGTATAGGCTAGAATCCAAAGAAGAAGCATTCTCTTACCGGAAGATTCGACCTTGTCTGTGGCACTTTGAGTAGGATCACCAAGAGAATGACTTGCTAGCGCTTCACCCTTCGTCAGATTGGATGACCACAGCCAATGGCGTTCAATCTGTAGTAGAGGAGATCAATGATCACGGCCCATGGTGTTCATCACAGACAGCCTGCCATAGAAGAAATCACTCACAAGCAGAGAAGATAGTAATACTAGAATTAATTCTGAAAGGCTAAGCAACTTCAAACCTCAACTATTCTCTTTTCATAGTTTACACAACTTCTGAGTTCTAATTACTCTTTTTCTCTATTTCCATTACTGACTCTATTTGATATAAAAAGTACTTTATACAATATTAAAACACGTTAAATCCTTCTGATCTGTCTGACTAAGACCTGCAGGATAACCATAGCTTACTTCAAACCACAATCCTCGTGGGATCGACCTTGACTCGCTCAGGTATTACTTGGACGACCAGTGCACTTGCTGGTACAACAGTACGAAGGTGTGGGGATTCGTGCTACCAAGTTTTTTGCGCCATTGCCGGGGATTGTTGAGTTTAGATAAATTGACGGATTGTCTTGCTCCCTAGATCAGGTATTGTCTTTGATTTTTGCAAGAGTATAACTTTCTTTTTGGGTTGAGTTTTTTATTTTTATTTTCTTTTTCTCTTATTTTTCGTAAAATTTTAAAATCTTTTCAAAAATATTTTTCTTTTCTTTGTTTAATTCTTGTTCTTGATTTGAGTCTTGTATGTTCTTGTTTTTCAATTCCAAAAAAAAAATTGAGTGTCTTCTTTTTTGAGTCTTTTGTGTTTGTTATTGGTTAAATTTTCGTTTCCTTCAAGTCTTCCTTTCAAAAAATTTTCAAAAATAATTTTTTATTTGAATTCTGTGTCAAATTTTTAAGTTTGGTGTCTTTTTATTTATTTTCTTTTATTTTTCGAAAATTTATGTTTGGCTTTTTAAAAATTTTAAGTTTGGTGTTCTTTATGTGTTCTTGTGTTCTTTAAATTTCTTGAGTCTTGTTCTTTGTATTCTTATGAGTCTTCAAAGTGTTCTTGAGTCTTCCTTGCGTTTAATCTTAAAATTTTTAAGTTTGGTGTCCCTTAGTGTTTCCCTCCAAAAATTTTCGAAAAGCTAGGGACATTTTTTTCTATAAAAAACAGCAATAAATTAGTTATTTTGAAGTTAAAAAAAGATTATTAAAATTTTCTACTATTTTGATTTAATTATTAAAAATCTCATGTCATTCAAAATTTAAAGAATATTATTTTAAAATTATTTCTTTTTGTGAAATTATTTATTTCTTGTCATATTTCTAAC
>NC_029780.3:36330103-36331810 GCF_000817695.3 Arachis duranensis
AGCTTTAAGAATAATTTTATTTATTAAATGCATTATATATTTTTTATGTTAAAATTTTGTTGTTAGCCTAATTTTTTTATAAATCCTAGTTATCTATCGTGCTACGCATTGCTATACTCTCCTACCTCTACATTAATACACTTTTTTTTTTCCTGGTAATTTCTACATTAATACACTATCTGCTGAGCTTAGTAGTAGTATACCTAATGTTTCGTTTGGTTTCGTTGACGAAATCTTTGGACGTTAGGCCCGTTTGAATGAAAAGACATACTGTCTCTACATTCTTTTTTTTTTTTTGCGTTTCTTGTGTCAAAATTCTTTTGGATTCCATTAGAAGGCTGAAAACTAAACATAAAGCTCAATAATTAGTTAGAAGAGAAAGACAGATAATACCAAGAAGCGTTTGGTCTCGAAGCCCAATTTATTTTATGTTCTTACTTTATAAACCTTTATATTCAAATTTTAGGATACTACACATGCCTAAAGTCCAATTATTTTGATCCATTACAACTCTGAAGCTTAGGCCACTCACGATACATTTAATACAATGTCCAAAAATAATTTCATTATGCAACGCCCAAAAATGAAAAAGTTACATTGACAACAAACAAAGGAGTTAGATTTATACTTCCAACAAAAAACAGATTAGAAGACCAAACATTTTATCAAATGAAAAAAGAGCTTTTCTTTGAACAAACAAAAAAGAAAAAAAGAGCTTCTCCCTTTTCTGGGAGCTTCTGGTTGTACCACGAGTAGCAGAACTTCTTGTTAGTTAATTCTTAAGCATTAGTAATTTCATTACCAAAAAAAAAAGCATTAGTAATTTCTTTTTTTGGTATTAAGCATTAATAATTTACAAGCCTTCGATCATAGCTATCCAATTTAAGGTTTTCAATTTTTGAACCGCCATTATAAATAGAATCAAAGTATTTCTTATGATAGTAAATTAGAAACTCAAATAAAAACCTTGTATATGTTCTCTCTATAAAACAAAGTCTAGAATATTAATTTTCAATGCGGTTAACAAAAAAAAAAATAGTTACTCAATAATTAATAATATCACATTATCACTAAAACTAATTTTTAAATTTAACTAACGTTTCTTTCAAATAGGATAACTTAAGCCACTGCTAATGACTTCTTTGCATCTTTTATTTTCTTAAAAAAAATATACTTTTTATTTTTAACGTTTATATTTTATTTTAAAAACATTTTTTAATGTTTAATTATATTTAATTTTATTTTTTAATTTTTAATTTTAATTAAACAATGTTTCTTCTAAATCATTAACGAATGTGAGTGACATAGTAATGAGAGAATATGATGTGGCAACCAATGAATACAAAATTATTAAATTAACCCTCAAATTAAATCTTACATCTTCAACTGATTATTCCCACTCTCAAACACACTAAACCTTAAACCCAAAACACACTAAACCCTAAACCCGAAACGAGGAAGCACGAATGACAGCTCCAGACCCTCAAGTCGCACCAACGGCTTCACTAGTTTTGTGGTTTTTGATGATATGGTTTATGGTTTTTCATACATATTTAATCACAATAAAAAAACCTTCGAAATAAAATTGAACGAAATAAATCTTTTAAAAAATAACAAATAAATCTTTAAAATACTTCTAAATGTAATAAAAATAACTAAATATTAAATATATATTTTTAAAAAGTTTTAGATATTAAATTTTGATGT
>NC_029780.3:36331877-36348256 GCF_000817695.3 Arachis duranensis
ACCAAATTTTTTTAAAGGAAGTTTTGCCTAGAGATCGAATTTTGCACATTGTTTTTGTATGCACGTTATAAATAATTATTTAAATATCTAACAAAATTAAAATTAAATGGATAAATTATTTACTAAATAAAAAATTTGGACCACATATAAAAAATGGTAACTTTACTATTTTTTTACATGTTTTTAAATTGTTTGAGAATTTATTTGTCATTTATATTTTTTAAAATTATTTTTGTCAACCCGTTAGATTTTTTAGTACTATTTTAATAGTTTATTCTAAATTTATTATATTTATTACAAGTTTTACAACCAAAATATATCACATGTCATTTTTTTTATTGCAATTATAATATTCTAACTATTAAAATGCCACGCTTCCAGCTGCGCCACTCTGATAGCTCGGATATTACGACGACTTTTATAATATTTAATACTAGAATATGAACCTGTTTAAAACTTAAACCGAATTTTTTAAACCATACATTCATACTTAAAATATAAATTACAATACTCACAGGAAATACATATATATATATTCATATACATACATATTAATTTACAAACATCTCATATCAAAATCATATCCCTCTTACAAAACTTACAAAGTTAAAGGCGAGGGAAACATAAATACTAAAACAATACAGAAATATCGTCTAACAGAAAAGAAATAAGCTCTTTCGAACTTCGTCATCCGTAACCTGAAAAAGAAAAGACATGTACGGGAGTGAGAACATCATCCTCGAAAGGGTTCTCACTATAGGATTGCAGAATTACTATAATAGAATATGCGAGATAAAATTGTTACAGTGATTAATAACCACCTTATGCATCTTTTTAAAAGCAAAGGTTTACTATAAAAAAATCTAAAATCTTTTCTGAAAGAGGAAATTGTTCATTTCTTAAAAAATCAAAAGCCTTTCAAAGGTTTATCTACGATGAACCAGATTAGTTTTTCATACTTTTCTAAACCAGAAACATCAATCAAACATGGCCTTCGGCCCACCTCATGATCAACCACGGCCCTAGGCCCAAACAATCTAAACAGCAGCCAATCCACCACAATACAACCAACTTTTCAGTCACAAACACAAGTAAAAGGTTCAAGCACAATCAAGCAGTTACTTCAAGTAGAGCAATTAGCAATTAAACGCAATTAATCACATAGGCAAACCAAGTACAATATGCACACCCAAACAATGTCACATAGATGCATATGATGAATGCCTGTCCTAGTGGCGATGAGTCTTATTTGTCGGTTATAAAGCAAACCCGACAAGTCCTGGTAGCTAACCATTGGACTGTCCCTCTGTCGTGTATCCCCAACTCGAGTTATTCACAATCATAATCATAATTACACAACACCCACATTGGTGTTTATCCACGGGGGCGAGCTCATCTGGAACTTTCACAGTGTTCGGCCACACTTACGACATAGGATCAACAGAGTGTCGAGTCTTAACCTGGAGCACGTGGTGGCTAGTCACTGATTTTACCCAGGAAACTCGTATCTCAGATAATTGGAAGTGCA
Organism: Arachis duranensis; assembly: GCF_000817695.3. Lineage (NCBI taxonomy): Eukaryota > Viridiplantae > Streptophyta > Magnoliopsida > Fabales > Fabaceae > Arachis > Arachis duranensis. Next base: position 36,333,406 of record NC_029780.3, read on the forward strand.
ACAATCACTTTATCAACTCAAAATCATCCATATTCATATTCATCCATCCGGCTCATAACATATTCCACAATCATCCATAATTTATTATCATATACAGCCATTCCGGGCTCATAACATAACAACACTTCCACCATCCAATATCATCAAACTCATAAAATCATCATCCAAGCCATAAATCACTTTTTCTCAGTTCACTTTACTTTGAAGTCAAAATCAATCCTTCCCAGCCTTGGCTTTAAAAATCTCCATTTCACAAATCTTTTCAGGCTCAGCCACTTTTCTTCAAATGTAAATTTCTCTTTTCTAAAACAAAGTCACCCTCAGTCTTATCTTTCCAAAATTTCAAAATCAGGCCAAATTAAAATCTCCTTTGAAGGATTCAAAATTATTCATCCTAATATAGGATTCGGTAATAAAATTCCTCAGTCGAGTCTCAAGACTTTAGGGGAGAATAACATAACTCATTTTCTCAAATTCATTTAAAATCTAAAAAGCCTTAAATTCTTGATTTGAGTAATAAAAAGCCTTAAATTCTTAAATTCTTGAATCTAAACCAAGCCGAATCGTGTAATCACTTACTCCAACCACATTTTCAAGACCATCTCGTTCACTTGAACCAAAACCAATTTCAACCCCTTGATAAAAATCTGAAGTGTTTCTAATAGCTCGGAAATTATTTTTGTTTTGCTAAACAAGAATTCAAATGATACTTTAAAACTTATCTAAAACGTAAAAAAAAAGAGATTTGTCAATCGAAACCCAACTTCTTTCAAAGTCACTAAAACTCCTCCAAGTGACAGTCTTTAAGTTAAATTAAAAAAAAACATAAACCTTCTTCATCTTTAAAATAGCCTTAAAGCATAAATCTCTTTCGAATGACTTGCACCCTAAGACATAATATTTTTCTTAGGAAATAAGGAGAAGTCATAATTCTCTTTTCAACAATTCTTTTCAAAACATAGCTTCATCACTTTCATAAATGATCCAAGTAAAGATAATAAAAGTCTTAAATTCACAATCCTCCAAGTAAAATAGTAAAGGCATTAAATTCATGATTTTCCAAATAACAGTTCAAACAAAGACTCAGATTTTATAGGAATTTTGATAGCATCTCCCCTAAATTTTGGACTTTGCCACCCTTTTCGGGTCCCAACCAAACCATTCCACAACCTTCTTTTACAAGTTTCAAAACCAAATCAATTAAAGCAAAACCAGGCTGAATCCAAAAGTGTATTCCATTTTCACATTTTCAAGAAAATCAACTCAAACTCAAATCAATATCCAACGGATTAAACTCGATTTCAAGTTTTTAAAAGAAACAACTTAAAAAACATCCCGCTTTGCAAAACCAAACAATAATCCAGTCAAACAAACATTCGTATTCATTCGAGACAACCAAACAATACATAAGACTTATACAGTCACCAAATATACATTTTCTCCCATCAAGAATCATACATAATAATTCCAATTTACAAAGTATAATTTTCAAAAAAGACCCCTACCTCGATTGTCGAAACTCGAAAACTCAAAAATGCGCCACAAACTCATTCTCTCTCGGCCCGCAACGGCGGCAGCCGCAACCTCAGCTCCAAACCATTTTTTCAGCAACCACAACGACTCTAATCGCAGCATATAATAACTGATACTCAATCTTATAGCAATTTACGCCATAAAACCTCAGCATAAGATAATAGAACAGTAACTAAAGGGCTTTCAAAATGAAAACACTTACTGAAACTAAGAAGGAACGACTAAATTAAGCAGTGACAGCCCCAGCGGTGGCTTCGACAACACCCGTGCTATATCCAGTGACCAGGACGGTAGCAATCCTTTCTGTCCTCTCTCTCCCATTCGAGCCCCTCTTCCTGACAACCCCAACAGTGACATTGGCATTCTGGTCAGATTCTAGAAACTAGAAGTAGAAGCAGATTTGGCGAGCTTCAATGGTGATAGTGGCGGCAGTATCAACAGCAGGATTGGATGCAGCAGTGATGACTGGACACACAAAAGTGACGAGAACTCCTCCTTTTCCTCGCGTTCTACTCGTTTTTCCCCCTCTCAAGCCTGCGGCGGTCCTTAGACGATGACGCGCGCGACGGGACGCAACGGCCTCCCTCTTCCCGCGGCTTTCTCTCTCTCTTTGCATGAATGTTCCCCTCTCGGGACTCAGTGGATACAACACTTCTTCTCTTCCAACTCGGCGATGATGGTGACGTGGTGGTGCGACGGCTGGACGGCAATGGGCCTGAATGACGGCGCAAGCAATATGCAACGACAACGTTGAGCTGGATGGTGGCGGTACCCAGTAGGCAGCGTAAAGCCCTTCTCCCTCTCCTTCTCTTCTTCTGGCTCAGTGTGTATTCCGCAACATTGATGACAGTAGCCTCTAGTGAACCCTCCTCTTCCAACGGCGGCTCCTTCGATGGCACCGGGGCACGACGACTGGCAGCGGTCACAGCGCGGCTCCTCCCTCTCTTTCCGATCTCTTTCCTCAAGCTCGTTTTTCTCTAACTTTCTGCTTCTAAAGTTTTAGGAGAAGGGGATGAAAGGGGCAGGGTGCGGCTGAGTGTGGTGAGGGGGTTATGGTTAGGATTTTTCCAATTTGGGAATTAGGGTTTAGGTGAAATTAGGTTTAGCGGTAATTTTATAATTTCAAATAAAAATAGGGATAATATAGTAATTAGAAATAAATTTTAATCCAACAATAATAATATATAAAATACTATTTGTTTATCAATTTCACAAATTAATTTTAATAAAATGTTCAAATCCGATAATTAGAGATGATAAAATTAGTTTCTTTATTTTCCAAAACAGCAGTATTAATATTTTAAAATATTAACTATTTAGTCCAAATCATATAAAATTCTTATTATTTCATAACTACTAACGTTATAATTTAAATATAAAAAATAACTCAATAATTATGAAATTAAGTAAAATCTTCGTTTTAATTATCAAAACTTGATTTAATTATTCTCAATGAAATAATTTCTGAAAGTAAATTCTCTAATAATAAATAAATTTGAAATAAGCTCATAATAAAATTCTTCAAAAGTTCCGAGTCTTACACAATTGAAATTAAATCTTTTTTTCTAAAATTAAAGAGTTCTATCCTCCTCTCTACTATTTTTATAATTAAAATACGTCACATGTCACCCCTTCATTGTAATTAAAATCAAATCTTGTTTTCCAAAATTAAAGAGTTCTCCCCACCTCCCTCTCCTTTTATCTGTCCCTCTCATTCCTTCAACCTCTCAATCTTTTTTATATCTCATTATCAATGATTAATTACAAATTTAACAATCAAAATGTGCAACATGACATTCTTTAATTATATTAATATTAAAATTAAAATATTAAAATTGAAATATAACTATATTATTTATATTATATATTACTATCTAATTTAATAACAAAATGTGTCACATGATATTCTTATTACAATTGAGAGAAAATATTTTCTTCCTAAATTAATAAACTCCCTTCCTAAATTCTCTTATCTATCTCTCTCCCTTTTTTTATTTCCTTCTACCGTTCTCACTCTATTTATAATTTATTATATATTTATATCTTATTATCTAATTTAATAATCAAATCTGTCCGACCAACATCGGTCGCTATTTTGAATTTAGCGACCAAGGTTTTAGCGACTACCAGAATCGGTCGCTATTCCGGTAATTTCTTGTACTGTTATCTTTCTAATTTATATTTTTACATCCTTTTTTTAATTTTTATTAAATATAATTTAGAGAAAATATTAATATTATGATTAAAAGTTAAAATCAAGATTCAATTATTTAAAAGAAATTGATTTTGAGTTAATTTTATAACTATTAATATAATTTTTTTATATTAATATCTAATTATATTTTTATATACATAGAGAGAAAAAATATTATTTTTAAATTACAAGTATAAACATTAATTAGTTCTATTTGTGTAATAGACTTAACACCTAATAAAAAAGATACAAGTTAAAATCGTTTCAAATTTTAGATAACAAATATTAAAATTAATTATTAGTAATAAATTAAACTCTTTCACATGAATAACTAAAAATCTTATTATTTGATTTTTTATCTACGAAGATCATAGTCTTCTTAGTCGACAGAAACTTTTATTCCTATGATTTTTTTGTAAAAGTAGTTTGATTTTATAAATCTTTTGTACCATAATCTATAATGTCAGAATATATAAAATCGACTTAGTTTTAATAAAAATACTAGTTATATTATAAGTTTTATGTGCTGGTTATAAGTTAGGAAAAATTTCAAGTGTACCGAAAATATTGGTATTTCAGTTGTTTTAACCGTTGATTTTAATTAATATATATTGTATATATCTTTTATAATTCAGATCAATAGTTAAAATAACTGAAACATCGAGATTCTCGGTATATTTGAAACTCTCCTGTAAATTATTTAGCTTTAACTAGTCGTCAGCAATATGGGGAATCTAGTTGGTATAAAATTTGCTTGAAAAACTTGTAGAGATTCCTACTTATTTGCAGGCTTTGCGTGTAAATCTTTAAAATCAGAAGTTGAAGTTAAAAGCGAAACCAGAATGAATGTTGAAAGTACCATTTTGCTCATATTGGGTTCAATAAAAACAGTAAGGTCATGAGTTTGTTGGTGGTGATGTGTTTGGATCTATGACTGCCTCGATTGAAGATCTAGGACTTCAACATCTTCTTAAGTCAAACATATAAACTTCTAGCACCGATAATTTTGGCGACCACACTAGAGTTTGACAACTACAAGTTAGTTAGTTGTTCTTGGTGACTATACATACACCAGAGGAAAAGGACTTTGATCAAAGATTCACTTGTGTTTCTATAGATATGATTAGTAGTGTCGCCTTAAGTCTCTTCAACTTTTATTGCTTATAATTTCAATTGGGTAACATTGTAGGTTTAGTTTATGTTCTTTGGTGTTCTATATGTATGAATTATTAACATATGCATTCTATTGGAATTCTACTTTAATCAATAAATCTGTTTTGATAGGTAAGTTCCATGAGAAAATCCGTCAAAAGATATGGTGAATCAGTTGAATCGGTTGAGTTTTTTTATTAGAATGCTTAAAAAACTTTTTTTTTGAAAAATATATTATTTTATTATATTTAATTTAATTCATCGATAAAATTTTAATTAAATTTTTAAAGTTTTAAATTTTTAACTTTGTCAGTTAAATGATCATTTTGGTTTTTAACACCTTGATAAATGCCTAACCTGATTCCTGTTTTAATTTTAGGTAGGATTATGTATGCAGCTCCCTAACCATTCACCTTTTAACACATTTGGGTCCTTTATAACTCAAAAGGACATCATTCTTGTGAAAATTAAGGATTATGTAACCCCCTCAAAACAATCGGTTTTAAAAAAACATGTATTTCATAATTAAGATGAAGTAAATCAAATTATGCAGAAATGTGTTTCTGTATTTTGACATTAATTAAGATCCTCTAAATTTTAATTTTTATTTTAGAGGATAAAATGTGATCTCTCACTATTTATTTTAAAAGTAGGACTAAAAAAAAATATGAGAGAGAAATTATTTAAGGGTGAGAGATCACATTTTATCCTCTAAAATAAAAATTCAAAATTTAAAAAATTTAAATTCAATTAAGACATTAATACTGATATTTGACCAAATGTTTCTCAAAATTTAATATTTTCATTTTTATTATTAGGAAAGAAAAGGGAACGGACAAAAAAAAAAATGCTCACAACAGATACCATTTACTTAAAACGGCGTTGATAGCTGTATTAGATTCTCATCATAAGCTTAGCTTGAAGACCTATATATTAACATTGTTGCCTATTTCACTGGCAGCAGCATCTCTAGTTCCTGAAAATTCCACCACATTATGCACAATTTCACACAACTAAAATTTTTTATTAAAACATCATTATCATGGCAATAATTGTCAAAATGGGAAAATTAAAATAAGAATGAATTCTCTTATAGGAAAATTTCACATGATATTATGTAAATGGTAAATTCTATTGTACTCTTTCTAAAATAAAGGGTAAATTATTTCTTGTAATATATATATTAAAAGTGATTTACCAGATGAGTTTTATGACATGGAAGAAATCTTTACGAATGCAATTGATGTACTTGAAGGTAGAGAAGAGCTTATGGGCCGTGATGATAGAAGTCATAAAAATATTTGAAAAGATTCTTTAGATCCTCAAGTCATAAATACAGTTAAAGACATTGTTGTTGATGATGTCAAATACAAGTTTCAAGGGATAGTAGATTCGAATCCTCATGACATTAAAGACATTGTTGTCGATGAGGTGGCGATCAATAGGATTTGCAAGATGAGGTGACAATTATGCACAAAATTTAATCACTTTCATGAGATAAAATTTTTGCGGATAGTAAACTTCGAAAATGTTATCACCATACAAAAGAGGTGGAGGAGGCACAGTGGGTGTACGCTGATGATGGGAAGGAGTTGTGCCTATGTAGCAGAAATTCTCCGTACCTCGGTAGCTCAAATGTTACCACGTGTAACGAGCTGAATACGTACTTGTACTTTGTTGATGGGTTTGTGAGTTCACTGCAAAAAATTTTTTTCAGCGGTGACAGTCGCCACCACCACCATAAACTAGTGGTGCTAAACTAAATTTAAATAATCACAAGAGAGAAAAAGAAAAATAGAGAACATATATTTAATTATTATGGTTAATATTTAACTTAATTATAATTATAGGTACTATATATATCACAGAGAATAATTTACATTTTATTTTAGAGAAAATATAATAATATTTATCTATTTAAATATAAATTTTTTTATTGATTAATTTTTTTTTGGAATCTAAATTAAGATTTATCTCAATTTATTATAAAGTTTAGCATACGAAAATAAGATCATGTAAAATTTTCAGACAGAAGAATCTACTTTCTTATAAGATAGGAAAGTGAATAACGTGTTTGTTTGTCTTATTGGTATGTAACAAGATCCAAGGTGGATGCAATGGAAAGTATGAAACCATAAGTGGTTTTCTTAAATATCTATGCAGCCGTTGGTTTTAATTGAAGGCTATTATATTGTTGTGTCCCTGAAGGACCCAGCATGATTCATGAGGGGGGATATGTTCCTGTATTAATAATGTGACGTAGTTGCTCTCACAACAAGGTAAAATTTGTATGGTCCATATGGATTCATGAGGAGGTGGTACTACTACTACAACTACTAATACTCTAAGCATATTATTGATGGCTATGGCATATAGCAAAAGAAGCCCTTTAAGTCCGATCCAATAGGCCACTTGAGCAATATAGCAAAGAAAATATGACATTGCTAGACGTGTTAGTTCTTCATAGGGCCACTAACATTAGGTATTTATGGTTTTCTTAATCTAGAGTGTGAATCTTTAGTTAGAGTAATTATTTTTATGCTTTCAAACGTAAGCACATGCATGCACGATGGTTCTAGAATTTCAGGCCTTCCGGCTCCGGACTATTTGGCTCACCTAATGAAAAGTAGCGCCTTTCAAGCATGAAAAATAACGGGATTATACTATATAATTAACGACTTTTTTAACCAACATAAATAACGGATTTTAAATTTAATTATTATTAGATATTAATTATTTATGCTACTAATTAAATTTAAAATTAATTTATTTTTTTAATTCCATTACTGACATTATTCAACAATATTATTATCTACTTATATTTTTTTAAAATAATGGACATCAACACATTTTATCAATATTATAGTCGGTATTTGTGACCAACACTTTTACAATAAAAATTACATATTTTATCGACGGCTATAATGTCGATAAAAGATCGTTGATAAAATTATCTTTAATAAATTTCAATTAATTTATCTATGGTCGATAGCTATCGGTAAAATAAAGCATAAGAAAATATTTATTTTTAATATATCGATGAAGTAGCTATCGATCGATAATAATAACGTTAGAAAAAATAATAAAATATTAATTTAATATTACCGAGAGTTAATATAAGCCATTGGTAAAAGTATATATATAATGTTGTAAATAATATATACATACATATATAAAAGATTTTTTAACCAAACACAAATTAAATAAAAAAACTTTTTATTCAAGATAAAAATTGAATAAATAGTAAATTTTCAAGTTTATTAGAAATTAAAATATATCGAAACAAGGAAAATACAAATTAAATATCATCAAAACTAAAAATATAAATACACTACATATAATCCTTTGAGATGAAGCCATCATCGTCAGCAACTTCAAGGACCAAACGATAGAGGAGGACGTTTAGGCAGTGGAAGAGACGACATAGCTAGTGCACTGTTGAATGAGCCACTCTCTAACTTCTTCCATATGAAGGAGTAAATGTCCATGGTTGTATTCTTCCATTGGTCTGGATCGGACTGTTGGTGGACGGCGGTCTTCTGGAGGTCTTGATCTCCCACTTATATCTCTGATGAGAATGTCTTCACTCATCTCGCTCTTGCTGGTAGCATGCCTCCAGCTCCGTATATCTTGTCTGATGTTGCTGCAACTTTCACTCCATGTCTTGCTATAGCTTCATATTGAGTAGTAAGTTGTTTTTGATATCCACACCTCTGCTGGCAATGGACTCAACATTGAAAAATTATAGAGTAGTCGTGGTGGATTGACGTCCCATGCCATAGATCTTTCCCTGCTTGCTGTCGCTAACTATCTATGTCCATATCTCATCCTCAGATATGGGCAACGGCTCAGGACCCCTAGTGCAATCTTAGTCGCACACTCATCTTAGGCCTGGGCTAACCGAATGTCAAACTTAATCTGAAATAAAATAATATTGATGAAACAAAGTTAAATAAGCGAACAAATATAACTTATTGAAATATATCTGTGCTTGTTGTACTTACAAAAGTGTCCTTAAACCACTTCCTCGTATGTGTTCTCTAAAAGACCACGCTCTAACGAGTTTTGCAACCTAGCTCGATCTTTTGTCCATAGGGTTTACAGTTTCTCAAGAAACCGTTATATTAGTTTCAACTTTATTAATAATTAAATAAACAAATTAAGTTAATAATTAAAACTTTGAATGATACAAACCATCTTTTCCTTAGTTGCCCTATAGGTGGTGGACCTTTTGGTGTGCATGGATCCACTGATCTTGGATGCCCGACTAGCTCGGGCCATAGCTCGGATTGCCCAATATTCCCCTTTGTTCCAATACTCATTCAGTCGAGCGAGAATATCGTCCGGAATCTAGTCTGCAGGAGCACCCTTGTTACGGATGTCTACTAGTATCTCCTAGAGGCACTTGGAGGCTCTTCCCTGCCAAGTATTATACATCTTCTGCTCCTCCGCATGGATGAACTCAAAGTGATCTTGCAATAGCAAACACAAGTAAATCAGATAAACAAGTTTATAATTTGAAGTAAAAAAAACAATTATCCTAAAAAGTCATTACCGAAGATCACAGACGCTATCTAGAGCCATACTAAATTTGGGTATGAACCACCTATAGTGGTTCTTGAAAACCCAAGTAATCCTGTCCAACCCTAATCTCGGAAGGTCTCAACTGTCATTAGGCAAATAATTCTCACTATATATGCATGTTATACTATGAATAAACCCGTAAATGTAAAACATACAAGTCACTTCCTTCCGACACTACCTTCTGTTTAACAGGCTATGAAGATAAGGCACCTTTTATGGCTTTAGCTGTAGACTGTGTCGGTTGTGACTGCGGATTAGGTGATGCCTGGGTCTGTGGTTGTGGAGGTGTTTAGTGTATGCTACTGTCTCTAAGGATAGATCCAGGGTTGGTATCATCCTGACAGGATCCAACCCGTAAGATAGTTGTGCTTGCACGTCAACCACAGGATCGGTAGTAGGCACGGTCGTCGTAGGCTAAGTGTGTGATGACGACGCACCTTCCTGGGCCGTCCCCTACTACAACCACCCTCCTTGTCATCAGCTCATCCCCTACTTCTGTAATCTATCATGTCATCTAAAGCAAGTGAAATTAAATGAAGTTAGACCGTTAGTGCTTAATTCCTCCACATTATTGCCAATAAAAGAGTTTGTATTTAAATTTTATTAATTAAATGTTTTAAAAATTCTAAGAACATTTGATAAAGTCTCCTTTATAATTAGGGAACTCCAAATTTTCCAATTATCAACCACATCCAACACATACAATAATCAACATGAAAAAATATTTAATTTGTTAATAATCCTAACCATTCTAATCACATTATACCCCGGCATAGAATCATTTTCTTTCTCCAACACTATAAATCTATCTTAAGGTTCGAATATCTATCATAACATGCATAATTGGCAATCAAAATTATTTGATTATAATTTTAATTACATTTTCATAACACTAAAATTAATAAATTTTTATAACATACTTGAAAGTAATCAAAATCTACTGACTCCTTTATCTTCTGATAGTAGATACAATACTGGCAGCAACAACAACCTATATTTTGATCAAGATTGTTTCAAATTAACCCAAAATGCAAAAAATAGGAAGGTCAAGAAGTGTGAAAAACTACGAAAAAAAGGTAAATCGATCAAATTGAAGCTCTTTTTCCCATGAACACGGTGGTGATCCTAAAACGACGAATAGAGCTCTGATAGACGAGCAAACGGCCCTACAACAAGGTGTGGGAGAGAGAGAGAGAGAATTAGAATTGAAGGAGGGTAATGTGTTTTAATTTGGTTATTATTTTTACCGACGTCCTTAAACATTGCATTTCATTTAACTGAATTTTAGTGAACACGCGAAATTAAAAATTTTAAAACATCACTTTTACCAACGGTTGGTTGAACCATAAACCGATGGAAAATTTGATCCAATTTAATGAACAACTGTTTAAATAAAAAGTACTAGATGAGAATTGGAAACTAGCCAAGATCGGGTGCATTCCCCATCGCTGTTGCTAACCTCTTCTGTTGTCACATTCTCTTCACTGGTGCTAGCCCTTTTCGCCACCATCTTCCTTGTCATTGCCTTTGCCCTTACTTTCCTTGTCATTGCAATCCTCTCCCTCCAACATCCTTGTAGTCATTATTGTCGTTGCTGCCTCCCACATGTATTCCTGTCATTGTGGACATTCTATAGTGACCAACCGACATTTCAAGTAGTAATCTTAGTTTATTTTGTAATGGCAATTTTTTGTTATGAAATACTTGAGTTTAACAATAGTGATAACTTGTGATTTTAGCTACTTACGCTCTTTGTATTTGTAACGTTTAATTAATACTTTGAATATCGTTATTCATTTCATAGCGCATTTTAAATATCATAACTCATTTATCTTGTCTTTAAAGCAGTTTTTGCTCAAAATTAAAAATGAAGGAAAACTTACCTTCACAAATATTTAGTAAAAACTTTGTTAATTAGCAAACCATCTAATCAAAGTACTTAGTTTCTTGGAGGTAAATTTTAATTATAACAAACTAATTCAAATACTTTCATAAAACACAAGACTTTTGATCAAGCCTCACTAAAATCATTTACCAAGGAAAAGAATATCCTTTACACTACTCTTATTATGAATAATATCTTCTAAGGTGAACTGTATTCCAACATCTAAGGACCTGAGTATCCTGAATAGTCTTCAACTTGTATGCTCCTTTTCATAGTACTACCTTAATTTAAAAAGGCCCATTTAGTTCAAAGCCAAATTCCCATATCAGTTTACCATGATTCCGTAGACCTTCTAAGAACCAGATCCAGTTTCTACCACAAATCTTCCAAATCTAAAATGCTCGTTGGATAACTTTGGAGTTGTATCTCCTTGTAACTTGTTGCTTAAGGGGTTATTCTGTGAGGTTGGCTATTAACCCAAAATTCTTCAATTAGATCCTTTTTTACCTCTTCTCCGAAGGTACTGAGGAGCATCCGAAGACTTGCCTTACCAATCCTTATAGGAATTGTAACTTCCTCATTTAAAGCTAACCAAAAAGGAGATTCTTTGGTGCTAGATTGTGGGGTAGTTTGATAAGACCACAAATTGGCTCCTAATTCATTAAGCCACTAGCATTTAGATGATCTAGCTATTTTTTCAATGCCTCTAAGAATAAGCGGCACTTGCTCGTGTGTGTGTGTGTGTGGAATGGGGCTCTGTGTGCAAATATGAGTGAAGTTGACATTTCCTACATTTTTAACATAGTCCATGGAATCTCGAACTACCGTGAGCTAGTAGTAGTAGTGCACAAATTCCCACACTTTGTACAACTAAACCAGCAAGTGCACTGGGTCGTCTAAGTAATACCTGAGTGAGTCAGGATCGATCCCACGAGGATTCTGATTTGAAGCAAGCTATGGTTATCTTGTAGATCTTAGTTAGGCGAATAAAAGAGTTGTTTGGTTGTTTAATTTTCATGAAAAGAAAATATATAAAACGTTACTCAATTGATGGTAAAAGCAATGATATGAAGATAGTTAAGGCTTGGAGATGCTTTGTTCTTTTGGATTACTCCGGTCTTACTATCTACTCCAAATGTGAATGATTTCTTTTATGGCATGCTATATGTGATTGACGTTCTTCTTAAGAGATCGGCAATGCTCCTCCAGATCTGAACCCCAGGGTTAGTGCGGATCCATTCTGATTGAAGGTGAAGCTCCTGCAATTCATTCTAATTTGTGATCCTACTTAAAATGCCACAGACAAGGTCGACTCTTCCAGATCAAAGAATGCTGCACCTTTGGTTCTAGCCTCTAGGGGTGTTCATGGGCCGGGTGAAACCGGGTTTGATGTGACCCAGAACCTGCCCGAAATATATACCGGGTCTATTTATTAGACCTGAACCCGACCCTAGACCCGATGAAACCTATACACTTTCGGGCCACGATTATACCGGATAAAAACTAGGTAAAAACCGGGCCATTAACATTATATTACCTTGATACCTTCTTATAAGCTAGCATGTAAAAATATCCAAATTTCGAAGACTCCAACCATTATTTGACATGGTAAAATTCACTTGGAAAAATATAACAAGAACCAACTCTTCTCTAAAATTAAAGCATAACCATAATCAATACTAATATTGTCTAATAACACCAAATATTTAAATCAATACAAATAACACAATATTATGCATTAATTAGTTTAAAATCTTATGCATTTTAAACATAAAACATTAACTTATAGTCTTATAATAACTAATAATACAAAATATTAAGGTTTACAATACTTAAATTCCATATAAGAATAGCCATCATCCATCACTAATAATATAAAATATTAATTATGTATGATGACCGGGCCACCGGGCCGATTTCAAGTGACCCGATCCATGGCACGGACCCGACCTGAAATAATGACCGGGTCTATTTTAAGACCCTTACCCGGCCCACAAAGACTCTACCACAAAGAATCTAATCTCCTTGTACCTCGGCTGAACTGGTGTCTCGAGAAGTCCCCAACAAAGTTGTGGATTAGCCGTCTAAGAGATGTATGATCAAGCTGGTGGTTCATCATTGTCCGATGAAAGACTCACTCTGAACCCCTTTAGAATGAGATAACCTTGTGCCGGTTCAACGCATTCATAATGATGAAGAACGGATATACATCTTAGAATAGAGAATCAAACACGAATTGAGATAGAACAGTAGTACTTTACTAATCCATAAAACTCAGCAGAGCTTCTCCCCTCAACCTAGGAGGTTTAGAAACTCATACTGATAGAAAATACAATGATAAATGAAATATGACAGGTCCTCCTTAGAATGTAACAGTTCTTAATTAAATACTAAGCTAATGACTAAGGATTACATAAGTGGTGGACGAAATTGTGATTCCTTTGTTATTATATTCTGTAAAATTCATTGCTTTTTCAACTATGTGTGGACACAACTCCGTTCAACTTAACCAGCAAGTGTATTGGGTCATCCAAGTAATACCTTACGTGAGTAAGGGTCGATCTCACAGAGATTGTTGGTATGAAGCAAGCTATGGTCACCTTGTAAATCTCAGTTAAGTGGATTCATAGGGTCAAATGTAATTGGATTAGATAATTTAAAAGATAAATAAAATAAAAAGGGATAGAAATACTTATGTAAATCAATAGTGGGAATTTCAGATAGGTGTGTGGAGATGCTAGAATCCTTTCGAAACACTGCACGGCTAATCGTCTGGAGGCATCACCCTTGTTGATAGCTACATCCCATCCTCTCAGTGAAAATGGTCCAAATGCTCTGTCACAGCACGGCTAATCATCTGTCGGTTCTCAATCAGGTTGGAGTAGAATTCATTGATTCTTTTGCGTTTGTTATCACGCCCAGCCTTCAGGAGTTTGAAGCTCGTCATAGTCATTCAATACCGGAATCTTACTCGGAATACCACAGACAAGGTTAGACTTTCCAGATTCTCAGAATCCTACTCGGAATACCACAGACAAGGTTAGACTTTCCGGATCCCCATGAATGCCGCCATCTATCTAGCTTATACCACAAAGATTCTGTTGGGAAATCTAAGAGATATGCGCCCGGCCTAGAGTAGAACGGAAGTGGTTGTCAATCACGCGCATTCATAGGTGAGAATGATGATGAGTGTCACGGATCATCACATTCATCAAAGTGTTGTGCAACGTATATCTTGGAATAAGAATAAAAGAGAATTAAATAGAAAGTAATAGTAATTGTATTGAATCTTGAGGTACAGCAGAGCTCCACACCCTTAATCTATGGTGTGTAGAAACTCCACCGTTGAAAATACATAAGTAAAAGGTTCAGGCATGGCCGAATGGCCAGCCCCTATGAAGGTGATCAAAAGACTGAATGGCCAAAAGATAACTAATACACTAGTAAAAAGTCTTATTTATACTAAACTAGCTACTAGGGTTTACATGAGTAAGTAATTGATG
>NC_029780.3:36348364-36353009 GCF_000817695.3 Arachis duranensis
TGAGGCTTTTCTTGGAGTTGAACTCCAAGTTATGACGTGTTTTGGGCGTTCAACTCCGGATCATAACGTGTTTCTGGCGTTTAACTCCAGACAGCAGCATGTACTTGCCGTTCAATGCCAAGTTACATCGTCAATTTTCGAATAAAGTATGAACTATTATATATTGCTGGAAAGCTCTGGATGTCTACTTTCCAACGCCGTTGAGAGCGCGCCATTTGGAGTTCTGTAGTTCCAGAAAATCCATTTCGAGTGTAGGGAGGTTAGATTCCAACAGCATCAGCAGTCCTTTTGTCAGCCTTTTTCAGAGTTTTGCTCAAGTCCCTCAATTTCAGCCAGAAATTACCTGAAATCACAGAAAAACACACAAACTCATAGTAAAGTCCAGAAATGTGAATTTAACATAAAAACTAATGAAATCATCCCTAAAAGTAGCTTGAACTTACTAAAAACTACCTAAAAACAATGCCAAAAAGCGTATAAATTATCCGCTCATCAATAAGAAGGGTAAAATAGTCTTTTAGTGCTAAAATCAACTTCTGGGGCCCACTTGGTGAGTGTTTGGGCTGAGCTTGATTGAGATCCACATGCTAGCAGGCCTCTATGGCGTTGGACACTGGCTAGGGGGTCCTTCTAGGGCGTTGGACGCCAGAATAGGGCAGGAGGCTGGCGTTGAACGCCAGTTTTGGGCCTTCAATTCTGAAGCAAAGTATGGCCTATTATACATTTCTGGAAAGCTCTGGATGTTAGATTTCCATAGTCGTTTCGAATTGCAAGGAGTTCAGATCCAGACAGCATCTGCAGTGCTTTCTCTGTCTCTGAATCAGACTTTTGCTCCAGCCCCTCAATTTTAGCCAGAAAATACCTAAAATTGCATAAAAACATACAAACTCAAAGTAGAATCCAAAAATGTGAATTTTTCACTAAATCCTATGAAAACTTAATAAAACTTAAACAAAACATACTAAAAACTATATGAAAATGATGGCAAAAAGTGTATAAAATATCTGGTCATCAAAACATCAAACTTAAACTGTTGCTTGTACCCAAGTAACCAAAAACAAAGTAGGATAGAAAGAAGAGTAGGATGTAATAAATCTTTGAGTTGTTAATGAAACTCAGTTTTAATTAGATGAGTAGGACTTAGTAACTTTTTGCTTCTGAATAGTTTTGGTATCTAACTATCCATTGGAACTCAGAAGTGTTGGTCTCTTTAGGAACTTAGAATCCAAATGATATTATTGACTCTCCTAGTTTAGTTCTTTTTTATTATTGAACACAGCTTTTTAGAGTCTTGGCTGTGGCCCTAAGCACTTTGTTTTCCAGTATTACCACCGGATACATAAATACCACAGACACTTAACTGGGTGAACCCTTTCGGACTATGACTCAGCTTTGCTAGAATCCCCAGATAGGGGTGTCCAGAGTTCTTAAGCACACTCTTTTTTCTTTGGATCACGACTTTAACTGCTCAGTCTTAAGTTTTTCACTTGACACCTTCACACCACAAGCATATAGTTAGGGACATTTTTTAATTGAAGTGCTTAGGCTAAGATTTTATTTCTTTTAGGCCCTCCTAACCATTGATGCTCAAAGCCTTGGATCCTTTTACCCTTACCTTTTGGTTTAAAGGATTATTGGCTTTTTGCTCTTGCCTTTTGGTTTAAAGAGCTATTGGCTTTTTCTGCTTTTTATATCTTTTTTTCTCTCTCTTTTTTTTAGCATGCATATATATTATTTTTTTCTTTTGTAACATGCTTTTTTGCTGCTTTTTCTTGCTTCAAGAATTAATTTTTTTGATTTTTAATATTACCAATAATACTTCTCCTTTTTCATCATCTTTTCAAGAGCCAACATTCTAAAATTCCAACTTCAAATATGCACTGTTCATTCATACATTCAGCAAACAAAAGTAATGCCATCACATCAAAATAATTGACTATTCTTATTATAAAACTCGAAATTCATGTATCTCTCAATTCGTTTCAAATAAAATTTCTTTTAAGTATGGTGAGAGATATATGGAACATTTTATAACTTTAAGACATAGATGATCATGCAACAAGAACAAGAGAACATACAACAAAAATAATAGAAAATAGAAAAATAACATAAGAAAAGGGGATTAAGAGAACGAATCCACCTTAGTAATGGCGGCTACTCCTCCTCCTTGAGGATCCAATGTAGTGCTTGATCTCTTTAATGTCACGCCCTTGTCTTTGTTGTTCTTCCCTCATAGCCCTTTGATCTTCTCTTAGTTCATTGAGGATGTGGGAATGCTCTTGATGCTCCATCCTCAATTGCTCTATATTAGTGTTTAATTCTCTAAGAGAATTATGCAATTGGTTCCAATAGCCTTGAGGAGGAAATTGCATCGCCTAAGGTATCTCCGAGATTTCTTACTGAGGCGGTTGCACATGCTCACATGTATGCTCTCTAGTTTGCTCCATCTTCTTCTTAGTGATGGGCTTGTCCTCCTCAATGAAGATGTCCTCCTCTATTACAATTCCAGTTGAATTGCATAGGTGACAAATGAGGTGAGGTAATGCCAACCTTGCTTGGGTGAAAAGCTTCTCATCTATCTTGTACAGTTCTTGAGGTATCACCTCATGTACTTCCACGTCACTCCCAATCATGATGCAATAGATCATGATGGCTCTGTCAATGGTCATTTCTGACCAATTGCTAGTAGGGATGATAGAGCATTGGATGAATTCCAGTCATCCTCTAGTTATGGGCTTGAGGTTAAGCCTTCTCAGTTGAATGTGCTTGCCTTGGGAATCCCTTTTCCATTGTGCTCCTTCCACACAGATGTCTAAGAGCACTTGATCCAATCTTTGATCAAAGTTGACTCTTCTAGTGTAAGGATGTGGGTCTCCTTACATCAAAGGCAAGTTGAATGCTAACCTAACACTTTCTAGACTAAAGTCCAAGATTTTTCCTTGGACCATGGTGCTCCAATTCTTGGGATCTGGATTAACACTAATGTTATGGTTTCTCGTGACCCATGCATTGGCATAGAACTCTTGCAACATTAAGATCCTAACCTCTTGGATGGGATTGGTTAGGACTTCCCAACCTCTTCTCCGTATCTATCTTGATTTCGGGATACTCATTCTTCTTAAGTCTAAAAGGGACTTCGGGGATCACCTTCTTCTCTGCACTACTTCATAAAAGTGGTCTTGGTGGGCTTTGATAATAAATCTCTCCATCTCCCAAGATTTAGAGGTGGCGGCTACAACCTTTCCTTTCCTCTTTCTAGAGAGTTCTCCAACCTTGGGTGCCATAAGTGGGAATAGAAAGAAAAAAGTAACTTTTTTCCAACACCAAACTTGAAAGCTTTGCTCTTCCTCGAGCAAAAATAAATAAAAGAGAAGAATAGAGTAGAAGAAGAAGAAAATAAATGGAGATGGAGGGAGAGAAAGCAATTCGGTCAATGGGGCTTTGATGTGTATGAGAAGTGTGTGCATGAAGGGTTAGTGAGAGCGATATTTATAGGAGTGGGCTGGGGTTGGGTTCGGTCATGGGTGGGATAAATGGGAGGGAAATTTGATTTTAAAGTGGGTGGAGATTAGCGGGGAGTTATGATGGTTTTGGGAAAGTGATATGGATGTGATTAAGCAAGGGTTTATAGGCAAGAGTGTATAGGGAAGTGTGAAAGAAAGAGGGAAGAAGTGAGGTAGGTAAAGATGCTGCTTGACCCACTGGTCCAAAGAGGCTAGGGAATTCAGATTTCCTACCCTCTGCATCGGTGTTGAACGCCCAACACTATGCCCAACGCCAGCTTTGTTGCCATTTGGGGCGTTGAATGCCTAGCCAGTGCTCCCTAGCTAGCATTCAACGCCATCAACACTCCATCCAGAGTGTTCTGTTTTTACTGCTGAACATTTCTGTCTCTGTTCTAACTGCTGCACATGATCATGAACCTAAAGAAATAACTTAAAGAAAATAAATTCAAAGAAAAAACATAAACATAAACAATAACTATGGTTGGGTTACTGATAAACCACTATTTTATGGTTTATATTGTGTTTAATTGTGTGGTTTTATCATGATCCTTACCCACTTATTCATTAATTTAGCATGCATTTATATTTTCTTCTTGAAATTATTACATGATTAAAAACTGCTTCCTAGAGACTTTTTAATTATGCATTTTAGTTCTTCTTTATCCCATTCGATGCCATGATCTGTGTGTTAAGTGTTTCAGGCTTTATAGGGTATGGATGAGTTGGAGATTAGAAAGGAAGCTAGCAAAAATGGAAGGAACACAAGAAATTGAGGAGATAATCAGCGAGAAGTGACGCGGCCGCATGGCTCACGCGTTCGCGCGAAAGAGGAAAAATCGCAGTGACGCGGCCGCATGGCTCACGTGACCGTGCGGAATGAAAAAGCACAAGTGACGTGGAGGCGTGGACGACGCGAACGTGTGGCAGGGAAAAACGCGAATGACGCGTCCGCATGGATGACGCGATCGCGTGACGTGCGCGATCTGCATAATCTGCAAATTCCGCTGGGGGCGATTTTGGGCCCTATTTTAACCTAGTTCTCGGCCCAGAACAGTAGACTAGAGCCAGAGAACATGCAGAAACCAAGAGACAACATTCATTCTACACAGTTTTAGTTTTAGATCTAGTTTTTACTCCTC
>NC_029780.3:36353202-36410035 GCF_000817695.3 Arachis duranensis
TTTTAATTTTACCATTGGAATACTATTAGGATTTATTTAATACAAGGATTACTTTTATTTTTATTTGATTATTTTGATTTTTATTTACAATGTCTTTCTTTAATTCCTTTTCATATGTTATGAACTCTACATTCACAATGAGCGAGTAGTTCCCTAACTTGATGGGGAGTTGATTGAAAGGAACCAATTGAGTTGGAAGGCTTGAAAGAAAGATTGTAATTGGGTTATTGTTGGCTTGCCCTCTAGTCACTAATACCAATCCCTTTTAATTAAGTGGGTTGCAACTTGTGAACAGGCATAGAATTCCAACTTGTTTGACTTTCCCTTACCTAGTAAGAGATAACTAAACAGGATAACCTTTTATTATCAATTAATCTAGAAAGTAATCCAACAACAGCGGGACTTCCAACTAATCAACTCCCAGTCAAGGCTTTTATTTACATTATTCAAATTCTCCAATTTAATTCCCTGTTTACTCAACTCAAACCTTTTTGAAAACATCTGATTAATAAAATAGCACACTTTTCTGCAACTCGTTGGGAGACGACTTGGGATTCATACTCCCAGTATTTAAAATTTAAATTTCTGTGACACCTTTTTTAAATTGATAAGTGGATTTCTAGTGAATTAAGAACTATACTTGCAACGTATAAATTTTAATAAATTTTAATTCACTAATTTCCGCCGCATCAATTTTTGGCACCGTTGCCGGGGAGTTGCAATAGAGTGCTAAAGTTATTAATTAGAATTTATTTATTTGCATTTTATTTTATTTTTGTCACTATGAACTATACGTTTCTTTCGTTAAATGACACGTTCACTTCCTGATCCAAGCTTGCCAGCATTTGACCCTGAGATTGAAAGAACTCTTTCACATATAAGGCAAGCTCGGCGTAGGCGACTCCTCTTTGAGGACGAACCTGAATCGTCATCTAAGGAAGAAACAAACCCCCTTTCTACTAATCCAGTTCATTTATGTGCAGGTGACATGGCAGCGCCCAGAAGAGTCACCATCCAGGAGGAAGGAGCCCCTGATTTTACGCTCCAACCATTCCAGGCGCACCACCCAGCAGTAGCTGTAGATTTTGAAATAAAGTCTTCACTACTCAACGTGATGCCCAAATTTCATGGCTTACCTGCTCAAGAGCCTATCAAGCATCTTAGGGATTTCCAGACCGCTTGTTCTACTGTTAAGCGTGATGGCGCTGATGAAATCTCTATTCTATTGAAAGCCTTCCTATTTTCTCTGGAGGGAAAGGCAAGAGAGTGGTACTACACTCAGCCCCAAGATACTGTTTTCAACTGGGATACACTTAGGAGAGAATTTCTGGATAAATTCTTCCCAACTGAGGTTGCCGATAAGCTGAGGAAGGACATGTCTATGATCATTCAGGATGAATCTGAGACCCTCTATGAATACTTGGAATGCTTCAATAAATTTCGAGATGCATGTCCCTATCATATGATTGACAAGATAGTTTTGCTCGGTTACTTTACACAGGGTTTGAAATCTCAAGATAGGACCACACTGGAAGGTGCTTGCAATGGTTCTATGAAAAAGTACAAGACTACGGACGAAGCATGGCAATTGATCAGAGACTTAGCTGACTCTACTAGGAATCATAAGCAGAGACAAAGTCGGTCAAGAGCTGTTGCGGAGGTATCCACTAATACAGAGACTACTGCTATAGCCTAGAGTCTATGTGAAATGACTAACTTGCTGAAGCAGATGCAACTGAATCAACAACAACCTCAGCAAGTTCAGCCTTTTCCACCACAGCATAGCCAGCATTTAGTTCCACAAAGAGTGTGCGGAATCTGTGCAGTTTACAGTCACTATACCAATGAGTGTCCGCAGCTCCAACCAGAAGACAACACTGTAGCAGCCACTCACAACTTTCATGATCGCCCCAATCAAGGGTACAATCAAGGTGGCAACTATAACCAAGGATGGCAGGATAACTCTAACCAAGGCTGGAGAGACAATTCTAACCAGGGTTGGAGGGACAATTCTAACAGAGGAGGCAGAGATAACAATGAAAATCAGAGGTGGAATAACAATAACAATTTCAGGCAGCAGAATCAGACTCAATCCTACAGAGCACCTCATTTAAGACAACCTCAAGCCTCTCAGCAGACTTCTCAGACCACTTGCTCCTCTTCATCTCCTAATGATGAATTACTACAAGCCATTGATCGGAGACAACAGGCTATGGAGAATAATATTAATGTTTTGACTTCTACTTTACAAACTCTTATCTCACAGATTGGATCAATGAACAACTCCAACAACCAGTCCTCAAGCTCTGGTGGACTCCCATCTCAACCATTACCCAACCCAAAGGGTGGTATTAATGCCATCAACCTAAGGTCTGGAACCACACTGCAGGAGATAAATCAGGAGGAGCCAAGCCCACCAAAACACGCCTCAGCTGAAGAGGTAGTAGAATTAGAAGATGTTGAAGAGGAAGAGGACATACAGGACATAGTTGAGAAAGAAGAAGCACAACCACAGGAGGAAGCACCAAAAGGCGCAGACACTGCAGAAAACACCACTCCCATTCCAATTCCATAACTTGCAAGGAAGCCTAGGAAGCAGTTGGAACCTGACTCCACAACTTGTATAGTTAGTTGTACTATCGGTGGTGTCGTAATTTATGACTGCATGTGTGATTTGGGAGCATGCATTAGCATAATGCCTTTATCTGTATATGATGTTTTAAGGCTCCCTCCATTAAAAAGGTCGGTAGCTCGTTTTGTGTTGGCAGATAAAAGCATTATTACAGTAGCTGGAGTTGCTGAAGATGTTTTGGTGAACATTAAAGGGCTCACATTTCCCACTGATTTCTATATCTTGGAGATGCCCAATAATGACTCAGATAAGCCATCATCAATCCTACTTGGCAGACCATTCCTGAAGACATCAAGATTCAAATTAGATGCTTTTTCAGGAACATATTCTTTTGAAATAGATGGCCGAATAGTAATCTTCAATTTGAATAGAGTCACAAACAACCCTCCAGAAGATCATTCTATCTTCCAGTGCGATATCATAGATGAAACTGTAGCTGAAATTTACCAGGAAGAGTTGGAAGGAAGGTGCACAGAACAATGTCCAAGTGTAGGGACTCTATTAACTGACAATAAGGATACTTCGGCATTTTCACAAGCTCCAGACAATCTAGAGCCTGCCCATGACCAAAAGATAGAGTTGAAACCTCTCCCTCCACATCTCAAATATGCTTATCTTGAAGATGAGCAGAGGTTCCCAATTATCATTGCACAGGACCTCACTCCTGAAAAGGAAGAGCAGTTACTTAATGTGCTGAGAAAGCACAAGAAAGCAATTGGGTGGAGTTTGGCAGACATAGTAGGCATCAACCCTCAAGTATGTGAGCACAAAATATTTTTAGAGGAAGGAGCAAGACTTGTCCGCCAACCCCGAAGAAGACTGAATCCCACTATTTTGGAAGTTGTCAAAAAGGAAGTGACCAGACTATTGGAAGCAGGTATCATTTATCCCATTTCAGACAGTGAATGGGTTAGCCCAGTACAAGTGGTGCCCAAGAAGTCTGGAGTCACTATAGTGAAGAATGAGCATGGAGAGCTCATAGCAACCAGAGTACAGAACGCTTGGAGAGTCTGCATTGATTACAGGCGTCTCAACCAAGCCACCCGTAAGGATCACTACCCACTTCTATTCATTGATCAAATGCTAGATCGCCTGTTAGGTAAATCACATTATTGCTTTTTACATGGTTACACAGGTTATTTCCAGATTCATATAGCTCCTGAGGATCAGGAAAAGACTACTTTTACATGTCCTTTTAGGACTTATGCTTACAAGAGAATGCCCTTTGGCTTGTGCAATGCACCAGCAACTTTCTAGAGGTGCATGATGAGTCTTTTCTCTGATCTTATTGAGGACTGTATGGAGGTTTTTATGGATGATTTTAGCGTTTATGGTGATTCTTTTAGCCTCTGCTTAGATGGATTATCTAGAGTATTAGATAGATGTGTCAGTACAAACCTTGTATTAAATTTCGAAAAATGTCACTTTATGGTAAAACAAGGGATTGTACTAGGACATGTTGTATCTAATACTGGCATTTCTGTAGACCCAGCAAAGGTGAATGTTATTTCTAGTTTACCTTACCCCTCTTCTGTGAGGGAAGTCTGTTCGTTCCTTGGCCATGCAGGTTTTTACAGGAGATTTATTAAGAACTTTAGTAAGGTAGCACTTCCCTTATCCAGATTACTATAGAAGGATATTGAGTTCGAGTTCAGTGAGGATTGCAAACAAGTGTTTGATAAGCTGGAGACCAACCTGACTCAAGCTCCAATTGTGAGAGGACCAGACTGGAGCCAGCCGTTTGAAATCATGTGCGATGCTTCCAACCATGCAGTAGGAGCAGCGTTGGCCCAGCGTGAAGGTAAGGATCCTTTTGTTATTGCTTATGCATCTAAGACTTTAGACGCTGCCCAATCCAATTATACTACTACTGAAAAAGAGCTTTTTGCTATTGTTTTTGCTCTGGATAAATTCCGAGCTTATTTACTTGGTACTAGAGTAGTAGTGTATTCGGACCATGCAGCTTTAAAGTATCTATTAGCTAACAAGGAGTCCAAACCAAGGCTCATACGTTGGATACTGCTATTACAAGAATTTGATTTAGAATAAAGAATAGGAGTGGTAACCAGAATCTAGTGGCAGACCACTTGAGTCGCCTTGAGCACATTAAGGATGATTCTACTCCTATAGATGATAATTTTCCATTGGATAACCTACAAGCAGTATCTGAAGTAGCCCCTTGGTACGCACCTGTAGCTAATTATCTAGTTAGCCGCACATTTCCTCCACACTTTTCTAAGCATCAAAGGGACAAGCTGAAAAGCGAGTCTAAATATTATATATGGGAATACCCATATTTATGGAGATGTGGCGCTGATCAGGTAATTAGACGTTGTGTGCCTCAATCAGAATTCCAGTCCATTTTAGAGGCCTGTCACTCGTCTGAGAGTGGAGGACATTTTGGCCCTCAAAGAACAGCTAGAAAGATCTTACACTGTGGATTCTGGTGGCCTACTCTTTTTAGAGACGCTGCTGAGTTTTGTAAATTTTGTTCTCCATGCCAAAAGTTTGGTAATATATCCAGAAGGGATGAGATGCCTCAACAAATTATGCTTTTTTGTGAAATTTTTGATGTTTGGGGCATTGACTTCATGGGTCCGTTCCCAAATTCTAATGGTCATTTTTATATATTATTAGCTGTGGATTACGTTTCCAAATGGGTGGAAGCAATTTCTACCCGCACTGATGATGCTAACACTGTTGTTTCCTTTGTGAGAAACCATATTATTTGCCGCTTTGGATCACCACGAGCAATCGTGAGCGATCAAGGCACCCATTTTTGTAACAGGAGACTCACAGGATTAATGAAGAAGCATGGGATAATTCATAAGGTTGCAACAGCATATCATCCTCAAACCAATGGGCAAGCCGAGGTGTCAAACAGAGAGATAAAGCGTATCTTGCAGAAGATAGTCAAACCTCATAGAAAGGACTGGAGCACCAGGCTACAAGATGCACTATGGGCATACAGGACAGCATATAAAACTCCCATTGGGATGAGTCCTTTCCGCTTAGTTTATGGAAAAGCTTGTCATCTCCCAGTTGAAGTAGAGCATAGAGCATTTTGGACGGTCAAGGAGTGCAACATGGGATTTGAGAAAGCCGGAGCTGAAAGAAAGTTGTAACTGCAAGAACTGGAGAGCCTTCGCCTAGAAGCCTATGAGAACTCAAGAATATACAAGGAGAAGATGAAGGCTGTACATGATCAGCACATCAAGAGAAAAGAGTTCCAACCTGGGGATTTAGTCCTCCTTTACAAATCTCGACTAAGGCTCATGCTAGGCAAGTTGAGATCAAGATGGGAAGGTCCATACAGAGTAGAGAAGGCCGAACCATACGGATCTTATCACCTAAGCCACCCCTCAAGCTCTGAACTTATCAAAGTTAATGGACAACGTCTGAAGCTGTACCATGGAGAGAAGATGCAGGAAAACAAAGAGCTTGAGATCTTCCTCTTGGAAGATCCCCACATAGCAGAAGTTTGAGCTAGTGGAGCGTCCAACTTACGGACGTTAAAGTAAAGTGCTAGGTGGGAGACAACCCACCATGGTATGATTGTTCTTTTCTTTCTATCTTTAGTTTTTTCTAGTCAATAACTCTTCTCTTTATCAGTACCTTCATGCATCTGCATTTGCATACTTTTATATATAAAAAAAGGCCGCGCGACGTGATCGCATTTGTGACGCGTCCGCGTCGACAAGAGAGGTGAGAAAAATAAAAAACGAACAGAGAGTTTCGCTGGAGCATGGCTGGAGGCGTGCCAATGGCATAGATTGTCCCATGTGACTGCGTCGCTGACACATCCGCGTCACACGGGATTCATGGCCTCCCACGTGACCGCGTGCCCCACGTGGCCGCGTGCCCTTATTCTCGACGTAAAAGGGGTGCACAACGAAATATTGTGCGAGAGTGGTGCTGGATTGGTGCTGGACGCACCATCCCCATCACGCGACCGCGTCGCTGATGCGTTCGCATCATCCCTTTTGAAGCCCACTCACGCGATCGCATGCCCCACGCGATCGCGTCACCCCAAATTTGGCAAATATATCAATTTGAACAAAGAGTTGTGCAGGCGCGAGGCTGTACTCGCGCCAGAAGCATAATATGGGTCACGCGACCGCGTGAACTAAATTAAAGCGCAATCACGCGAACGCATGTCCCACGCGGCCGCGTCGCTTGCCCCGCACAGCTCAACCAAAACTGCCAAAATATCTTATTTTTCTCTCCTCCAAATCCTAATTTTTCTTTTCCCTCCTTATTTCTTCCTTCCCGTTTCTCCCTTCAATCTCACCATTCACTCTCTCTCTCTCTCACCTCCATTAACAAGGTTTTATTTTCTTCTTCCCTTCTTCCTTTTCTATCATTCTTCTTATCTTATTTGTTATTTTCTTTTCTTTTCTTTTTCTATTCTTTATCCATATTTTCTTTCTTCTTCTTTCCTTTTTACATGGTGCTAGAAATTTATTTGAGTCATTATTCCTCATTATATGCTTGTGGATTGTTGCAAATTATTTGGCAATTATATATTATTTTCTTTAAAGGATTGCTTGCATGTTTACTTTAATACTTTCTATACCTTATTTACCATGCATGCTATGTGTTTGTGAAAAAGCCCATATGGCATTATGCACTTCTCTATTATACTTCCTACTATTCAAAGCATGTTTTTCACAAATTTTCTTTACTATTTTATTCATTAAATTTAATTGCCAATACAAACATGTTAGTTTGTTACGAAGTGATGCTTGATCTATGCTAATCATGCCCTTGCCGGCATGCCAATAATCATCTTGCATCTACTTACCCTTTCGTGCACTTGTTCTATTTCCTTTAATGATCTTTTCACATGTTGTCATGACCATGTGTTTATTTCATTCATCTTCACCGTGCACTGTTTATTACTCACTCCATCCCCTTCCTTGCTTTAATTCTTTGGATCTAACTTACTTTCTCTTCCCTTTTTCAGAATGGCCACCAAGAAAGGCAAAGAGAAAGCTACCCCTAAACCCACAGCAAGGAAAGGAACGAAGAGAGCATTAGTGGCAGAACCTTCTTCAATTGCAGTCAAGCCCTCAACAAAGAGAATTAAAAGGATTATCAAGGTTGATGACAAGGAGCGAGCCTTCCCAGCCAAGGACACTGCACGATTCCCAAATCACTACTGTGAGCAGATGTTCCCCATTCTGGTAGCTCGAAATTACAACAATGAACACCTTCTTATCCTTTCACCTCGTATCGCTGAATTTGTTGAGCCACAAATTGCAAAAAGACATTGGGGATTATTACTGTGACAGCCACGACAGGTTAATCTTTCTTGGGTTGTTGAGTTCTACTCCAACTTCCACCTGCCGACTCTGCAGTCTGTCTATTTACGCCAAAAGCAAGTCCCCATTACAAAAGAAGCCATACAGCAAGCCTTAGATCTCCCACTTGCTCCAGAAGGATTGGACGCCTTTCAGAAAACCGCAACCAAGCGCCAAGCATACACCTTTGACTGGGACGCTGTTCTCAGAGTTATCGCTCGACCTGGCAGTAAATGGATCTTCGGATACCATCGTTCCTGTCCTAAGGGAATCTCGGCTTCCGCACTTACCTTAGAGGCTCACGTATGGGCACAGATTATGTCCTATTACGTCTTCCCGAGTACTCATGAGTCTTCCTTCACCGCAGACATGGTCGTTCTACTATGGTGCATCCTCACAGACCAACCTCTCAATTTACCGCTACATATCCGAAATGCTATGGAACATGTGTAGATCGCGGGCAACCTACCTTTTCCCGCATTGATCTCTGATCTTATCTCAGCAGCCGGAGTATCTTACAGAGCTGGAGACACCAAAGCCATTCTTCCACGTGATGATCAGTATGTCCCTAACGGGAGATATCTCAGGTCACAACTTGCCACTACCAGCCAGTCCACAGATGATGCTGCAGCTCCTCCACCATCTACTAGTCAACTGCTGCATCAAATACTGAAGCGGTTGGACCAACATGAAAAGAAAGCAAAGCTCTGAGAGCGCCGCAACCAACGCCGATTCAAACACCTCAAGGAGCTGCTTAGAGGAGATTGCAGAGACTCAAACACCCCGGACTCCACTTCCTTCACCAGCACAGGGAGCCATGACGGCCCCGACTGTGGAGACACTGCCACCAGCCCACCATTGTTCCTGACAGATGGCATCGAGGACGGTGCAAAGCCTTAAGTGTGGGGAGGTCGGTCAGTACTTGACTTCTAGAGGTAAATTCTCTTCCCTAGCACCAATAAATTAGGATATTTTAGTTAGATTTTCTTTTTTTAGAATATTGCATGCATGTTCTACTTGATTGAAAAGACAATAAGTTCTTCTAAAAAGATATCTTTGGAACAAAATTTCACTAATTTTAATCAAAACTTTTATGACAAATTTGCTTGAAGTTGTATTTGGAACATGATTTTTGAGCTAAAGAACACATAACCTGTGAAAAATTTGAGCCTTTATGCATGGTTACATTATTTAACCATAATTATTTTATTTTTGTGTGTTTACTTCTCTATGATTGTAATCTAAATTTCGTTTCATCCTATATGTCCAATAGTTATTATATTTATATGCTTGCATGTGATTGAGGCCGTTATTTGTTTAAACTCACTTATCCAAATTAAGCCTAACCTTTTTAACTACCTTTGCTAACCACTTTGAGCCTTTAAATCCCATTTGTTCTATATTTTACCACATTACTAGCCTTAAGCGGAAAAATAATTGTATATCCCAAATTGAATTTTTGGTTAGTTTAAGATAGAATTGTGTATGCTAGTTAAGTATGGAAATTTGTGGGAACAAAAGTTATTAAGGGAATATGTCATGATAATATAATGGGAATTTGGATACCTACTCATGTGAAGCTATAAGAATTAAAAATCTATGTGCATTGATAAGCTATGTTTATTTTTATAAAAAATAAAAAAATAAAAAAATCAATAAATAAATAAGGGGAAAAAATCACCCCAAGGCTGAATTAAAAAATTCAAAGATCAATGCACATATGATAAAATTGATACATGAGTATGAAATGTAAAAGGGAATTCTGGGTAGCTAGGTATGAATTCTAAGGTTATATAAAATATATAGGTTGGGTTAAAGCTTGGGTTAATTAAAGATTCAATTTTTAAGCTCACTTAACCATATATGTATCCCTACCCTTACCTTGGCCCCATTACAACCTTGAAAAGACCTCATGATGTTTGCATTGGCATATTAACTGTTGTTGATTGGTTAGGAGAAAAACAAAAGTTAGAAAGCATGATTAGAGAAGGATAGAGTGATTACCGTAGACACTAGAGAGATTAGAGCGTACATACATCATCAGTGAGGGTTCTATGCTTGAATTTCCATGTTCCCTGCTTTCATGAGTTATCTTCTTGCACTTTTATCTGTCTTACTGTATAATGATAGAATTAGTGGAATTTGATTTGTAATTGTTTGAAGAGCTTGTTTACTTTTGATCAAGTGGGCAAGAATCATATAGTTGCATTCATATATATATAGGTTGCAATGCATTGCATGAGTTTCTACATGTTCATACTTATTTATCTTATCTCCTTCAATTAAGCATGAGGACATGCTAATATTTAAGTGTGGGGAGGTTGATAAACTACTATTTTATGGTTTATATTATGTTTAATTGTGTGGTTTTATCATGATCCTTACCCACTTATTCATTAATTTAGCATGCATTTATATTTCCTTCCTGAAATTATTATATGATTGAAAACTGCTTCCTAAAGACTTTTTAATTATGCATTTTAGTTCTCCTTTATCCCATTCGATGCCGTGATCTGTGTGTTAAGTGTTTCAGGCTTTATAGGGCATGGATGAGTTGGAGATTGGAAAGGAAGCTAGCAAAAATGGAAGGAACACAAGAAATTGAGGAGATAATCAGCGAGAAGTGACGCGGCCGCATGGCTCACGCGTTCGTGCGAAAGAGGAAAAATCGCAGTGACGCGGTCGCGTGAGCGGAATTGAAAAGCAGAAGTGACGCGGAGGCGTGGACGACGCGAACGCGTGGCAGGAAAAAACGCGAATGACGCGTCCGCATGAATGACGCGATCGCGTGACGTGCACGATCTGCATAATCTGCAGATTCCGCTGAGGGCGATTTTGGGCCCTGTTTTAACCCAGTTCTCGGCCCAGAACAGCAGACTAGAGCCAGAGAACATGCAGAAACCAAGAGACAACATTCATTCTACACAGTTTTAGTTTTAGATCTAGTTTTTACTCCTCCTCTAGGTTTTTCTCTCTACACATTGATAGTTTTTAGGATTTTATTTTTCTATCACTTTTTGCATTGGGATACTGAGAAGAGTTATTACCTCATCAAGACTTCGTCATTCTAGTTCGTTTTCTTTACTTGGCTTTACTCTTTCATGTCCTTTGCTTTGTTAATTTTACCATTGGAATACTATTAGGATTTATTTAATACAAGGATTACTTTTTTTTTATTTGATTATTTTGATTTTTATTTACAATGTCGTTCTTTAATTCCTTTTCATATGTTATGAACTCTACATTCACAATGAGCGAGTAGTTCCCTAACTTGATGGGGAGTTGATTGAAAGGAACCAATTGAGTTGGAAGGCTTGAAAGAAAGATTGTAATTGGGTTATTGTTGGCTTGCCTTCCAGTCACTAATACCAATCCCTTTTAATTAAGTGGGTTGCAACTTGTGAACGGGCATAGCATGCCAACTTGTTTGACTTTTCCTTACCTAGTAAGAGATAACTAAACAGGATAACCTTTTATTATCAATTAATCTAGAGAGTAATCCAACAACAGTGGGACTTCCAATAATCAACTCCCAGTCAAGGCGGACACCTGTGCGGAGGCACACTTTGCAAAATTTCCAACATGTGCGTATGCACAAGTAGCTGTGCGCAGGCACACTAGGCGATTCTTGACGGGATGCATGACGCGCACGAAATGATCCACGCGCTCTGCTTGGGCTTTTGTGCGGACACACAAGAGGCTGTGCGCACGCACAGGTCTTTGAGCTCATCTCCTTTGATTCTTTAAGTTTCCTCCACTTTGCATGCTCTTCTTCCATTTTCTCCAACCCATTCCTAACTTATACACCTGAAATCACTCACAAACACATCAAGGCATCGAATGGAAGGCAAGTGGAGTAAAAATAGATCAAATTAGGCACAAAAGAGCATATTTTCATAATCAAGCACAATTTGGGAGGAAAGTTCAAAAGCATGCTATTAAAGGGAATAAATGCAAGTTTATATGATGAAATCCATTCAATTCCAACCAAAATTCATCATCAAATATGGATTCATCAATTCTCCCACACTTAAACACTAGCATGTCTTCATGCTAAACACACTCAAAGGAGACAGATGAAAGGGAAAATGACTTATGCTATATACTACTTAAGTGCATGCAGCTACCCTAAGGCTAATAGCCCAAAATGTGCTATGACGAGAGTTGGTAGAAACAAATCATGAAATTCCAATCCATCACAAGAAAGCTTGAGGGCCAATGCAAAGAGGTTATGCATTAAGATCAATGTCCAAAGAATTGAATCGAAATTTTCAAAATTATTTAATCAAACAACTTGCAAGAAGATACAATATAAGGCGTAAGAACATAGAATTGAGCGATCGAACCCCTCACTAGATGTGTATCCACTCAATTCGCTCAGTGTTTAGGGTTTAACCACTTAATTCTCCTTTAATCTGCTTTTCAAAGATTTGCAAGTCATCTAACAATCAACTAGTATTTAATGCATGAATAACAATTATCATGAGCTCTTTAGAGGGATGTAATGGGGCTAGTGTTTAGGTAGGATAAAATATGGTTAAGTGGACTTAAAGAATTAGTTTTTTGATTAGCTTGAGTGTCCACCTATTCCTATATCACCTATATACACTTAACACTATAACCTATCTACCCATTTCCTTTTCTTTTTCTATCTCACCTTACTCATGCATTTTCTTTTCAAACATGGCATATGCATCCTTTATTTTACTCTTTATTTTATACTTTGTTATGCACAAAAATTTTTATTATTATTATTATTTTTGAGAAGAAAGAGTAATGACAATATAACTATAAAGAGTAATAACAAGAGAATACTTACAATGGGATTAGCAAAATCCAATGATAAAAAATGGAAATGGCACTTGGAATGTAAAATCCTAATGAAACCCTAATGGAAAAGTTGAGAAAAACTTAGAGAAAACTAAAACTAAAAACCTTCAATTCTACTCCTAAAACTATACTAATGCTACGCTATGTTCTCTCCTTCATTCCCCTACCAATATGAGCTAAAAGACTTCAGAAATGGGCCTCCAAAGCCCTAAAATCGCGAGTCATGTGCTTTTCTAATGAGGTCATGTGCGGACACTTGTGCGGACGCACAGACGTATGCATCCGCACACTTTGCGAAATTCCCAACCTATGCGTACACACAAGTAGTTGTGTGCACACACACTAGGCGATGCTTGATGGGACGCGCGACGCACTCGAAATGATCTACACGCTCTGCTTGGGCTCCTGTGCAGACACACAAGAGGCTGTGCGCACGCACAGGTCTCTGAGCTTATCTCCTTTGATTCTTCAAGTTTCCTCCACTTTACATGCTCTTCTTTCATTTTCTCCAACCCATTCCTACTTTATACACCTGAAATCACTCACAAACACATCAAGGAATCGAATGGAAGGCAAGTGGAATAAAAATAGATCAAATTAGACACAAAAGAGCATATTTTCATAATCAAGCACAATTTGGGAGGAAAGTTCAAAAGCATGCTATTAAAGGGAATAAATGCAAGTTCATAAGAGCTTTTAAGTACCGAGCAACTTGCTCTTCCCTAGTGTCCTCATCCTTATCAAAGGATGAGTATTCATAAGAACTCATGCATTGCAGAAGTGCATGCAAGGAAACCTCTATGGTCTCTATATGAGCCTTGGCTTCCTTTAGTTCTTAGATAGGGATTTCTTGAGTGGGTATTGAGCACTCAAAGGGTGTGCCATTACTGGCATTCAACGCCAGCTCTAGTGGCTCTTTGGGCGTTAAACGCCCTTGATGTATATCTTTACTGGCGTTCAACGCCAGTTCCCTTACCATTTTGGGCGTTGAATGCCCAGCAGGGCTGTCCTTGCTGGCGTTCAACGCCAGAGTCCTTGCCTGTTTAGGCGTTGAATGCCCAGTGAGGGCTTCCTCATTGGTGTTCAGCGCCAGCTCTGAGGCTAGTTTGGGCATTGAACGCCTAGTGAAGGCTTCCTCACTGGGATTCAGCGCTAGCATTGGTGCCAAGTTGGGCGTTGAACCCCCAGTGAGATGCTCTTCACTAGCGTTCAACGCCATCCCAATTTCTCCAGATTCGGTCTCAGCCTCAGTGGTGATGGCCTTGCACTCTTTTCTTGGGTTCACTTTAGTGTTACTAGGAAGAGTGTCAGGAGGAGTCTCATGGATCCTCTTGCTCCGCTAACCAACTTGTACCTCTAAATTTCTGATGGAGGACCTTGTTTCAGTTATGAAACTATGAGTGGTCTTAAAGAGGTTGGAGACTATAGTGACTAAGTCAGAAAGCCTCTGCTTGGGAGTCTCCATATTCCCCTGAGAAGATGGGAATGGTGGTCTGTTGTTGAACCTGTTTTGGTTCCTTCCACCTTGATTATTGTTGAAGCCTTGCTGAGACTTCTGTTGATCCTTCCATGAAAGGTTAGGATGATTCATCTATGATGGATTATAGGTGTTTTCATATGGTTTTTCCATGTAATTCACCTCCTCCATGGTTGGTTGATCAAGATCATAAGCTTCAATTTCAGAAGAAGCGTCTTGAGTGCTGCCAACTGCAGCTTGCATTCCATTTAAATGTTGAGAGATCATATTAACCTGTTAGGTTATGATCTTGTTCAGAGCTAATATGGCATTCAGAATGTCAACTTCAAGAACTCTTTTCTTCTGAGGGACCTCGTTATTCATAGAATTTCTCTCAGAGGTGTACATGAATTGGTTGTTTGCAACCATTTTAATGAATTCTCTTGCCTTTTCAGGCATTTTTTTCAAGTGGAGTGATCCACCTGCAGAGCTATCCAATGATATTTTGGACATCTCAAAAAGACCATCATAGAAGATACCTAGGATAAACCATTCTAAGAGCATGTCAGGAGGACACATCCTGATCAGTTGCTTGTATCTTTCCCAAGCTTCATAGAGGGATTCACCTTCTTTTTGTCTGAAGGTTTAAAATTCCACTCTGATTTTGCTCATCCTTCGAGAAAGAAAGAATTTGGCCAAGAAAGCATTGACCAGCTTTTTCCAAGAGTCAAAGCTTTCTTTAGGCTAAGAGTCCAACCATATTTTAGCTCTATCTCTAACAACAAAGGGAAAAAGCATAAGTCTGAAGACCTCAGGATCCACTCCATTGGTCTTAACAGTGTCACAGATTTGTAAGAATTCATCTAGGAACTGATGTGGATCTTCCAGTGGAAGTCCATGGAACTTGAAATTCTGTTGCAGAAGAGAAACAAACTGAGGCTTAAGCTCAAAGTTGTTAGCTCCAATAGCAGGTATAGAGATACTTTTGCCATAGAAGTCAGAGGTAGGAATGGTGTAATCACCAAGAACCTTTCTTGCCTCTCCTTCATGATTGGGCTCGTCTGCCGTGTTGTCAACTTTTTGTTTGAAATTTTCTGAGAGGTTTCTTTCAGAGTGTTGTACTTTGGCTTATTGTAAGCTCCTCCTTAACGTCCTCTTAGGTTCTGGATCAAGATTAAATAGAGGCTCTTTATTCTTGTTCCTGGTCATAAATAAGAAAAAGAAGCCAAGAAAGAAGGAGAATGGGAGTTCTATGTTCAAGAATAGAGGACTCCTTGTGAGATGTGAAGAAGAAAGAAAAAAAGAATAAAGATAGAAGAAGGAGAAGAAGATTTCGGCTATGAGAAATAGAGAATTCGAAAATTAAAAGTGAAAAGAGAAACAAGAATTAAAATAATTTTATTTTTATTTTATTTATT
This sequence comes from Arachis duranensis, assembly GCF_000817695.3. Lineage (NCBI taxonomy): Eukaryota > Viridiplantae > Streptophyta > Magnoliopsida > Fabales > Fabaceae > Arachis > Arachis duranensis. The sequence continues at coordinate 36,368,842 of NC_029780.3, forward strand.
AATGAAATCCAAAAATAAAAGCTAATTAATTAAAAATATTTGAAAATTAATTATTAATTTCGAAAAAGGAGATAGAGAAATAGAGGAAGGATTTTCAAAAATTAGGAGAGAGAAGAATTAGTTAGAAAGTTTTGAAAAAGAAGAAAGAGAAAACAAGTAACTAATTAAGAAAAGATTTGAAAACAAGATAAGAAAATATTTGAATTTAAAATATGAAATTAGAAAAGATAAGATAGAAATTGAAAAGATTAAAAAAATTGATTTTGAAATTTGAAATTAAAAAAGATTGATAAGAATTTGAAACGACTTGAAAAAGATAAGATTTGAAATTTGATTTTTGAAAAAGATTTGATTTTGAAATTTGAATTTTGAAATTTTAAATTTAAATTTTGAATTTTGAAATTGAATTTTAAAATTTGAATTTGAAATAAGATAAGATAAGATAAGATTTTTGAATTTTAAAGAAAGATAAGATAGTAATTTGAGAAAGATATGATTTTTGAAAATATTTGAATTTCAAATTTAAAACTAAGATAAGATAAGATAAGATAATGATTTTGAAATTAAATTTTGAAAAATTGGTTGTAATTTTCGAAAATTAAGATAAAGATAAGAAAAGATATTTTATTTTTTTTATTTTTGAATTTAATAAAGAAAGAAAAAAAACAACAAAAAGACACCAAACTTAAAATTTCTAGATCTAAAAACACTACTATGCGAAAATTTTAAAGAAAAACACAAAGACACCAAACTTAAAAATTTTGAAAATCAAGGACATAATTTTCAAAAATTTTAAAAAGAAAAGACACAAGAAGACACCAAACTTAAGATTGACACAAGACTCAAACAAAAGACACTATTTTTGAAAACTTTCTAAAAAAGGACTCAAGAAATTCGAAAATTCAACAAGAATACAAACAAAAGACTCAAACCAAAAATAAAGATTAAATAAAGAAAAGAAAAGATTTTTGAAATTTTTTTTATTTTTTCAAAAAAGAAGAAAAGAAAAAACTCAGATAAAATAAAACTAAACCTGTAAAGAAAAGGAAATTACCTAATCTAAGCAACAAGATAATACGTCAGTTGTCCAAACTCAAACAATTCCCTGACAACCGCACCAAAAACTTGGTGCACGAATTTTCATACTTCGTACAGCTGAACCAGCAAGTGCACTGGGCCATCCAAGTAATACCTGAGTGAGTCAAGGTTGATCCCATGAGGATTGTGATTTGAAGCAAGCGATGGTTATCATGTAGATCTTAGTCAAGCAAATAGAAGAGTTGTTTGTTTGTTTAATTCGCATGAAAAGAAAATAAATAAAACGTTACTCAATTGATGGTGAAAGCAATGATATGAAGATGGTTAAGGCTTGGAGATGCTTTGTTCTTCTGAATTACTCCAGTCTTACTGTCTACTCCAACTGTGAATGATTTTCTCTATGGCAGGCTATATGTGATTGACGTCCTTCTTAAGAGATCGCCAATGCTCCTCCAGATCTGAACCCCAGGGTTAGTGCGGATCCAGTCTGATTGAAGGTGAAGCTCCTGCAGTTCATAATCTTTCGTGATCCTACTTAAAATGCCATAGACAAGGTCAAATCTTCCGGATAAGAGAATGTTGTTCCTTTGGTTCTAGCCTCTACCACAAAGACTCTAATCTCCCTATACCTCGGCTGAACTAGTGTATTGAGAAGTCTCCAACAAAATCGTGGATTAGTCGTCTAAGAGATGTATGATCAAGCCGGTGGTTCATCATTATCCGATGAAAGACTCACTCTGAACCCTTTTAGAATGAGATAACCTTGTGCCGATTCAACGCATTCATAATAATGAAGAACAGATATACATCTTAGAATAGAGAATCAAACACGAATTGAGATAGAACAGTAATACTTTATTAATCCATAAAACTCAGCAGAGCTTCTCCCCTCAACCTAGGAAGTTTAGAAACTCATACTGATAGAAAATACAATGGTAAACGAAATATGACAGGTCCTCTCTAGAATGTAAAAGTTCTCAATTAAATATTAAGTTGATGACTAAGGATTACATAAGAAGGGTAAAACAGTCTTTTAGTGCTAAAATTTACTTCTGAGACTCACTTGGTGAGTGTTTGAGTTGAGCTTGATTGAGATTCACGTGCTAGAAGGCCTCTAGGGTGTTGAACGCTGGCTAGGGGGTCCTTCCTGGGCGTTGGACACTGTTATCTTCTCCTTTTGGTGTTGGACGCCAGAATAGGGCAGGAGGCCCGCATTGAATGCCAATTTTGGGCCTTCAATTCTGAAACAAACTATAAAGTATTATACATTTCTAGAAAGCTCTGGATGTTAGCTTTCCATAGTCATTGAGAACGCTCTATTTTGACTTCTATAGCGCCAGAAAAGCTCTTTTGAATGTAAGGAGGTCAGATCCAGACAACATCTGCAGTGCTTTCTCTGTCTCTGAATCAGACTTTTGCTCCAGCTCCTCAATTTTAGCCAGAAAATACCTGAAATTGTATAAAAACACAAACTCAAAGTATAATCCAAAAATATGAATTTTGCATGAAAACCTATGAAAATGTAATAAAACTTAAACAAAACATACTAAAAACTATATGAAAATGATGGCAAAAAGCGTATAAAATATCCGCTCATCAAGTAACCAACTTGGATTATCTTTTATGTCCTTCTTCTAATATGATGTCCATAACAACTTTCATGAACGTTTTGTAACACATATGCTACTTGATGAGGACCCAAGCATTTTAGTAGCGATAAAGAGAAATCCCTATTATATAACTCTCCATTCATGACAATATATCGAGCTACATTAGTTCTAAGCTTCTTGGCTTCTTTGGAATCCGAGGAGAATGTGACCATTTTCAAAACCTTTTGAATTAGATTAATATATGATAGGGTGGCATCAAGCACACAAACCAACACACCAGAAAGGCTAATTGATAGTTCTTGCAAAACTTCTTGAATCAACAAGTGATTTTCATTTCTTGATTTCGTGCTTATCAATTTAGAAAGTACATTAGCTCTAAAATTTTGCTCCCTTGGAACATGCTTAATGACAAATGATCAAAATTCCAACATCTTGCTTGCACTTTTTGAAGGTACAACCTATGAAATCCTGTATATTATTATCCTGGAAGCACTTACTTCTAGAGATAATATCATTCCTACAAGTAAAGCTTCGTATTCATCTTGGTTATTAGATATGGAAAAATTAAATTTGATGGATTCTTTAATAATCATCTCTTCTCTATTAATTAGCATTAGACTAGCACCTACACTTTGTTGATTGGAAGCTCCATTAACATATTCCCATGAGCTATCCTCAAGTTCACAGTGAGTCATCTCAGTTAAGAAATCCACCATGGACTAAGACTTAATGGCATTTTGAGGTTCAAAACTAATATCGACCTGAGACAACTCCATCGCCCAACTTAACTTCTATGCTCGACCAGGTTGGATTTTTGAAAAAGTTTTTTAATGGTATAGCCAACTCAAATGAAAATAATATAACTTTGAAAATACTGTGGTAACCACCTAGATGATATTAATAATGCAAATGTCAACTTTTCAAGTTTAGTATATTTCACTTGAGAACCCCGTAGAACTTTACTAATAAAATACACTAGTCGTTGATGTTTTTCATCATCTTTTGATATCAAGGCTAATGTTATAGTCTCATCAATAATTGATAAATATAGGAGTTGCTTAAAGCATGCGAATATTGCATCTCATTTTCTATTCTTTGAATTGTATACAATTTTTTATAAGATTAAAGAATGGCCTAGCCTTGGCGGTTGAGGCACTAAGGAACTGGGATAAAGCTGGCAATCATTCGGTAAGCCTTTATACCTTTTTGACAATCTGAAAACTTGGCATAGCTAGTACTATTTAACATTTTCCTCGCTTAGCTTCGATCCTTCCTTAGGTTATCATGAAATTTAAGAATTTGCCACCTCAGGCCCCGAAAGCACATTAGTTTGGGTTCAGCCTCATTTGATGGTGTCTCAAATAATCAAATACTTCTTTTAGGTCATTGTTATCTTGAAGAAAATGTTAAAGTTTATAGGAAGATTCTTATTGCCCATGGTGTACTTGTCTATGCTTTCCTTAAGCTAGATTTCTCCAAATTTTCATTTGGTTTGGGCCTTGGTACCCCTTCAACTTGGGAGTCTAGGTGTACGAAAAATATCCCTGAAGGTTCTTTTGCCTTCTTTTGCAGGGTAAGGCCAGTGCTGTTACAGATGATGGAGACTAAGCAATCTCTTTTAGGTGGTTTTCATGTCACTACTATTTGCAAAAAAATTAATTACAAAATATTTAGTGAAAACAAAATAGGAATATTATTTAAGTTTTTTCGCTAAGATAACATTATAAGTAGTTGAGTCTTTTAGAACAATGAATACTTCCTGTATCACGCACCTTTAGGTCAGATCCAATTAAACCGACCTTAATTGGTTCAGTATTGATTCTGGGATCGCAGAACCAGACCAATCCTATTACCCGATTAGTTTAATATTAATTAATTAAATAAATAAAATCTAATAATATGTATACAAATTCATTTCCTAATCCTAAAGTCTTTTAAATTATGATAATTATTTAATTTTGAAATGATCATGTATTGCTTTATTATTATTATTGTTGTTGTTGTATTTAAATTATTTGTTAATTTTTTCTATTTATTTTTTAAGTTTTTCTAAATTTTATTTTTAATCAAGCACCCAATTATCCAAATTGATCCAATTCGAGTTTAACATGTTTGAATTAGTTTGAGTCAACTCACTAAAAATCACAAAATCAGGGGCAACCCAAACTAATTAAAATTTCCTTGGTTCGATTCTCACTTTTTCTCAAATCCGAATCAACTTGACCCGTGAGCACTCCTTCACACAGGGTCCTGATTCGCATGACAAGTGTTAATTATGAAATAATAGGCAGAGAAAGTGAAAACCAACAAATTCTATCTTCTATATTTTAATTTGTAATTTTTAATTCATTCATCCCCATTGTAACATACTCGTTTATGTCTTTGTTTTGTGGTTCAATGTGATTTATGGAAGACCTTAATCATCGTCTTAATAATATAATTGACAAACCCACAATGCAGAATTATATTTTAGAAAGAAAGTTGAAAAAACCTTGAGATACTAAAAGACTTGAAAAGAGAAGAAGATTTTGATTGGATGTGGGTAAACTTTTCAAAAAAGAGCTTGGAATAGAGAAGTTACACCTTAGAATTTATGCATATCAAATACCTCACCTATCAATCTTACCACTACTATTTAAATTTGACCACACTGCCCCATCAACCTTTGTCACTGCCATCATGTTTGTTCTTTTTTTTTTGCATTCACTACCAAAATTTTTTATCATAGATAACAGTAGTATGAAAGAAGAACATAGTTTTAATAACTCCATATTGTAGAATTTTTTTAAAATGAATAATGAAGATTTTGAGAGTATAGATCGAGACAGATGGGAAGAAAGGATGGCGATGGTAGAGGAACCATAACTGCTGGTGCCATTGAAAGATGTAGAAGAGAGAAAGAGAGAAAGATCAAATAAAAAAAGACGAACAGAAAAAAAGAGGGTGTTATGATACGGTGAGGAGTAAGGATGGCAATGACAGATGGAGCCATTGTAGCTTCTGCTAAGGCAGAGAAAGAGGACGTTATGAAGTAGAAATTGGGATGAAAAAAATGTAGAGACAACAAGTAACGGAGAGGGAAAAAGAAGAAAAGATGAAAAGAAGAAAAGAAGAAAAGGGAGGGAAGAGTAAGGGGTTTATAGGGAGAAAGGCAGAGCAGAAGAGCTGTCGGGGTGAGCATGATCAACTAGGCAACCAGCACAATATCCACTATCTGAATATTGCTATTTTATCTTTTTTCTTCTCTCTACTTAGGTTTGTCAAGTGAGATTTTGAAAAAAGTTTTGAGTTTTAAAATCTGAACATAATGCAATTATGGAGAATTTTGATTTGTTAAATTCAGAGTTATTATGGTGGTGGGTTTAGAGAGAGAAAGAGAAAGGTGGATTCTAGAGATTTTTGAACTATGTGAGCATATGAGTTATTAGTAGTGGTGGTGACAATAATAGTGGTAGCCAGGAATAAGAGTTAGATGGGATAGACTTGGGTAATTGGTAAAATGTTGGGATTGGGAGTGGGGTAGGATTATGGATGACAATACTAACCCTAAGGGTATACAACCTAATCCAACCCATTTGAATAGGATTCGCAACTCGATCCGCAGCGGACCGAGTTGAAAGTAGAGCGAGTTGATCTACAGATAAGATCGGGTGCAGGTTTAGGCTTAAGCCCACCTAACCTACTGGCACCCTTAATTTATTATAGTTCCGATTAAAATTTATTATACATGTATAATAAAGTTGATAGGATTGAACCCATATCTTTTGCTTTTAACATGATTTTATTACGATTTTTTGTTTTTAATTTCAATAGGGAGTTAATTTTGTATTTTCAATTTTATTAGTATATTTATAAAATATGGAACGATTAAATATTATATTTGATTGAAAAAAAATAATTTTGTTGGGGGTAGCGTTTGGTGGAGAACTTTAGGGTGTGGATAGGATTAGTGTTGAGAGATCCTTAACCTATAAGTAGGATTCGATTGAGTTTTAGAAAGATTTTAAACTCGTAGATAGGGTTAGGGTGGAGTCTAAACTCTACCCTATCCTACCCATTGCCAGTCCTATATATGATAGGTCAAAAGGGATAGTTTAAGAATTTTAGATAATTATTTAGATTTCAGATAGTTCTATCAACCAAAACCCCATCTTTTATGGGTAAAAAATCAATTTTGTTTTTGTTTGGGTAGATTTTTCAGCATTTTAAACCTTCATGGATAAAAATAGTAGTTTATTCGAAAATAATTTTTGAATCTTTATAGAAAAAATTGAAATATGAGATGTACTACTGTTTATTATGAGTGGAACAAATTAAAGTGCTCATTTTTCAATTGATTTTCAAGCTAATTCACTTTTTTTAAATTGACTAATAAAATATCTTGTTGGTAAAAATTCTAATACAAACATATCAACCATTAAAGTTTTTCCTTTAAGTTATAGATTAAATAATACTAACGGTATTATGGTTGAACTGCCTTGTTTAATTACCTTGACAATAATTGAACCATAACTCGACTTAATTCATAGTTAAAGTATTATTTTGGTCCTCAATATTTGGGTCAAATCATTAGGTCCCTAATGTTTCGGATGTCCTAGTTCATTTTTAAAAAGTTTCAAAGTTCTATTTCAGTCCAAAAGATTTATATAAGTTTAATGTTGAAGAACCAATAACGTTTGGTTTTAGTATATAAATAAAATAGACCCATCAACATTCAACATAAAAGTTTTTCCTTCGATTTTGGTGTATTAATGATTGATTGATAAGATTTATGATTTTTTTTACAAGAAGAAGATGGAGAAGAGAACATGTTACAAAAATATTTTTGTTATATTTTTCTAAAACATGGAATAAGATGACTTAAAATAACGTTGTTAACATCGTCACTCTCTCCGTTAATTATTCATGTTAATTTAATGATAGGACAATATTGAACCCGTTTGATGTTTTTTGAAACAGAAATAGGATAGTTGAAATGTTATGGACCAAATTAAAATTTAGCCTAAAGGTTGGGTATCCAAATAGTTCTTTACTCTTCATTGATGCTAGTTCAAATATAATTGTAATCAATGAAATAGAGATTATATTTTGATCTGTGATAAGAAATTGCTTTTCAAATAGCTGAACAAGAACATGTATGAACCATGCATGAACGGAATAATTTATGTAACTCTATAGAAATATAACACACACACACATACACATTGACTACAATTGATCATAATGTTAAATTGCTTTTACAATCATACTCGCGATCTCGGTAATCGTCGTAGCAACAAGTCTATAAAAAAAGTTTTGGACAAAACTCTTTTTCCTCGGCGTGATAATAGTACAAAATTTAATCTTAATTAAGTAAAACTTTTTAGAAATGTGTCTTTATTTCTCAAAAGTACAAGACTTTATTACTATGTTTGGTAGTAAAAAAATTATATGCTTATGTTTGCAGTTTAAAAAAATTATGAAGTGCTTTTGAAAATACTTAATGAGATATTTTTAAAAGTAGCTTATACTTATATGGTCTATTTTTCTAAGTCCAATACTAAGAACCGAACTTTAGTACATCTAAAGCTCTAAGGATCTGGTTCAAAGTTTTCTTTCAAGTAAGATATTATATCTTGAAAACATTGAAGAGAGAATAACACTAATTCCTTATTAGTCAACTTAATGTTTAATGACTTTTATTAATTTAAAGACTTATATTGTAACCATCATTCCCCTAAGAAAGAGAAGGTTATGATACTTACTATATATAGACAAAAGAAAATTAAACTAATGATGATAAAAAAGAGTAACTTACTATCCTAGAATCAAACAAACCCTAAATGGTAACTCATAACCACGAATCACAACTTTTTAACCAATATGCTATCATCTCTAAAACTTATTGCTAAAATGTTACTCTTTTCAAACTATTTACTCTCAAGTGCCACTGTTTTGCCATGGTGGCACCTTCTATTTTTTTGGCATGCTGACACTACAAAAATACGCTGAGTATTGTTAGATTTACTAGCGAATTTAGGAACGAAACTTTTTATGGTAATAGACGAAAATTCATTCCTAGAAAATGTTACTCTCAGATTTGTACTTCTGCTGAAAAATTTGACGGTAACAAATAGTGCAAACAAGTATTACATAGGCATGAAGTGTATTATCGAATTTACCGGTAGAAAAATTAGACCGTAACGCAAATTAATAAATGCAGTAGTACACATATTTTTCCACTAGTGAATTCGACGGTAAATTTTGTCCTAAATTCGAATTCAAAATCTTCTCCCGTCATTCTACACCATAAAAACCACAATTTCCTCTCTCTTTCTTGATGATCCATATCTAATCCTAAAGGATTTTTGTCGAAGCCATTCCACCTACGGGTAAGTCGGTAATAAAACGATTCGTGGTAAACTCGTTCTAATATTTTTTTAATTTATTGTCTACAAAATTTTATTTATATTTAAAGTAGCTAAAATATTATTTTAGAAGTCTAATTTCTAACAATCTTAAGGATTTATTATTACAATTATTCTATTAGGGATCATAATATTTTAGCCACTACAAAAGTTATTCCCGATGCTTCAAAGATTGATTGTTTTGATAGAACTAATTTTAAACGATGGCAAAATAAGATTATAAAGGTATTAGATTTTTCTAGAATCAATTCTGTCTTAGTTGATCTTAAGCCGGATGAAGATACTAAAAATTATGATCATGTTTTGAAAGATAAATTATATATACATACAATTTTAAGAGTATTAAATAATAATTTATATGATATTTATTATCATCATGTTTATGCTAAAATTATTTGGGATGTATTGGTACAAAAATATATTTATGAAGAATAACGTAGTAAAAAGTTTTTAGTTTATAATTTCAATCCATAGCAAATGGTAGAAGATAAAAGTATTTCTTCTTAACTTAATGAGTGTACTAAGCTTGTAGATAAACTTGTTAAGGAAAGAGATATTATATCCAAAAAGTTCGTATCTCAAACTCTTGTTGATAAAATGTCGAATTCATGGAAAGATTATAATTGAGTTTTATACAAAAGAGAAAAATCATGAATTTGTAAAAGACCATAGTGCATATTAAAATTGAGAACAAAAATAGAACTATGATTAATATCAATATAATAAAGTGTATGCTAAAGTCAATATTGCTAAAATTGTGTACAAAAATTATTCGAATCAGGGAAACAAATTTCATAATAAGGTGATTAAACCTCATTATAAGAAACAAGAATTTAACCCCCAAAGCTTGTTTTATTTGGCAAGACTGGACACTTTGTATCAACTTGTAGAATGAAAAGGAATAACAATAAAGGAGATGGAAGCAATAGTAGAAGCGGAGGAGGAAAGACAGTCGTAAACATAGCAAATCACAAAGATGATGAAGTCGTAGTGAGAATAATTTCCGAATTCTATCTAGTGAAAGACTCCAAGGGTTGGGTTGTGGACTTTGGTGCCACAAAGCATATTTGTGTTAAAAAGGAACTATTTTTCGAGTTTATTCCATAAATAATGAGAATGAAGTTGTTTACCTAGGGGATTTTAGCAAGATTCTTGTTTTAGGTAAAGGTAAGGTGTCAATAAAAATGACATTTGAAAAAATTCTTATGTTATCTAATGTACTATATATTTTGGTCAGTAAACACTATCTTGTATCAGTCCACCTTTTCAATAATGCTAAGGTCAAGGTAACCTTTGATAATAATATTCGTCTTGTTGCCTAAGAATGATGCCTACGTGGGGAAAGGTTACCAAAATGAGAATTTGGATCATCTAAATTTTGAATTTTTACTTGAGAGAATAAGTTGGTTACCCTTGAATGTTTTCTCTCATGTTTTCTCTTGATCCCACCTATGAAAAAAATGAAGAGAGATCACACTTTACCTTCTAAAGTGAAATTCAAAATTTAGAAGATCCAAATTTTCAAAATGATGGTCTGTTTGTTTTAAACGTTATTGATAATAATAATAAAGGAGAAAATTCAGTTTATATTTATTTTGTTGATTCTCTTTATTTTTGGCATAGTAGACTTTGACATGTTAATGTACCATATATTTTGAAATTAAAAGAAATGTGTTTAATCAATAAGTTAGACAATTTTTATTTAGATAAATATGATGTATGTGTTAAAACAAATTGACTAAAAAAATTTTAAACAAGTTACCAGGCAAAGTGAAATATTAGAACTTGTGCATAGTAATTTGAGTGATTTGAAACATACTCCAACTAGAAGTGGAAAAAGGTTTTATGTTGTAACACCTTTACTACCAGAATGTCACGCTTCTGCCTACACCACTCTGATAGTGAGGAGTATTACGACGACTTTCATATATTTATTCATTTTTGTTAATGATTATTCTAGATATACAAAGATGTATTTGTTAAGAACTAATAATAAAGTATGTGATATGTTTATTAAGTATAAAGGCGAAGTAGAAAATCAACTTAGTAAGAAGATTAAAAGGTTAAGAATTGGTAGAAGTGGTGAGTATGAATCTAATCATTTTAATAAGTTTTGTGAAAAACTTGGTATAGTGCATGAGATAACCCTACCATATTCTCCTGAATCTAACGGCATAGCTAAAAGAAAAAACAAAACTTTAAGAAAAATGATGAATGTATTACTTATAAGTTCAGGACTACCTCATTCCGTATGGGAAGAAGCTATTCTATCTGCATGCTATATATAAAATAGGGTACTGCACAAGAAGCTTAGCAAAACATCCTATGAACTTTAGTTTGATAAAGCACCTAGTTTAAATCACTTAAAAGTTTGGGATTGTTTAGCTAAGGTTATATTGTCAGATCCTAAGTAAAGAAAAATAGGTTTAAGAATATGTGATTGTATATTTATTGGATATGCTCAAAATAGTAGTGCATATAGATTTCTTGTTACTAAAAGTGATGTACTTGAACATACTGCCATAATTGAATCTTGTAATGCATCTTTCTTTAAAAATATATATCCTAGTTAGTCGAAAGATAAAAATATTTCTAACATCCATGCTTTGTTTGATAATGTTATTGATGAACAAGATAATAAAATATGAAGTAAAAGAGCTAGAAAAGAAAATAATTTTGGTGATGATTATGTTACTTATCTTATTTCTAATGATCTTTTATTATATAATGATGATATATCTTCTTCTGATGCTCTTTTTTGAAAAGATGCTATAAATGCTGAAATTGAATCTATTATATCTAATCATACTTGAAAATTAGTCGATTCATCTCCTAATGAAAAACTATTGGATACAAATGGATATTTAAGAAGAAATTAAAACACGGATGGTAGTATATTGATAAATATAAAGCTAGATTAGTAGTTAAAGGTTACAAACAATAAAAAGATGTAGATTATTTTGATGCATATGCTCCAGTTGCTAGAATTACATCTATTAGAGTTTTATTTGCTATTGCATCTATATTCAAACTTGTTGTACATCAAATGGATATGAAAACTACATTTTTAAATGGAGATCTTGATGAAGAAATTTACATGGATCAATCTGAAGGTTGCGTTGTAAAAAGTAAAGAGAATAAAGTATGTAAACTTGTCAAATCTCTTTATGATTTAAAGCAAGCTCCAAAGCAATGACATGAAAAATTTGATGAAGTTATGCTTTCTAATCAGTATGTAACTAATGGATCTGATAAATACATATATAGAAAATTTAATTATGGTGTTAATAAAGAATATAGGTGTTCCAAATGTTATTCTTGAAATAAAGATAATAAGAAAAAATGATAGTTTTATATTATCTCAATCTCATTATATTAAAAATATGCTTAAAAAATTTGGATATTATGATGCAAACTTGTATCTACACCATATGATTCAAGTTTACATCTATTTAAGTATAAAGGTGATAGTGTCTCTAATCGAATATGTTTGTATAATTGGTAGCTTGATGAATTGCACTAGACCTAACATTGCATATGTTGTAAATTGATTGAGTAGATATACTCATAATCCTAATAAAGATCATTGGATTGCTTTAACTAGAATTAAGAGTTATTTGAAAAGAAATATGAATTTTGCTTTATTGTATTCCGGTTATTCTATTTTAGAAGGATATACTGATGTAAATTGAATTTTTTATTCTGACGAGATAAAATCTACAAGTGATTTTGTGTTTATGTTAGCAGGAGGTGTAATCTCTTGGAAATACACTAAGCAGACATGCATTGCCAAATCAAATATAGAATCAGAATTTATAACATTAGAGAAGGCAATGACGGAAGTCGAATGGTTAAGAAATTTATTAGTGGATATCCCACTATAGAGTAAGATAGAAATTTCTATGACTATGCATTGTGATAAACAGACTGCTATTACTAGAGTAAAGAATAAGATCTACAATGGTAAAATCTGACATATAAGAATGCGGCACAACATTGTAAACAACTTATTGAAAGTTGTATAATATCCATAGATTTTGTAAGGTCAGAAAAAAATTTCGTTGATCCTTTGACGGAGCCACTTGTTAGGATGCTAGTAAGTGAAATATCGAGGCGGATGAGACTTGTGCCTAGTGAATAAATTTGTGAGATTGATATCCAACCACTCTAATTATATCTTCTATGAAGATGGTTCAATGTGGTCAACGAAGTCATATAAGTTTTAAGGGTACTATCGCTTCTTTGTTTTTCACCGTACATATGAGATGCTTGGCGATGAGTTCCTAAGGTGACTGACAATACGAATATAGTTATTGTATTTTATTGTTTCGACAATTCATATGAGATGCTTGGTGATGATGTTTGTGGTCCCAAAATGTGGAGGTGGAGATTTTATACAGCATACTCTTGATGCATAAACACAAAACTGAGAGTGGAGATGTGGCCGTCTCCTATGAGTTTGGGCACTTATCTCTAAATCTCTCATGTTAACAAGATGTGGCGCATGGCCGTTAAAGCGCAAACCGCCATGAGCAGCATTACCTAAGAGAATGTTTTGTGGACTTGTGGATGTGCTCTAACCATAATCTCAGAAGTATAAGGTTTAAAGAGTTTACTCTACCACGCTTCTACAGGGTTGTTACTCACTTGACCTAAGGTGAAGTTCAAATCCTTTTAGATATTCCACTAATGTCAAATATTCTCAACCTCCCTTAGTTCTTCTAGTTTTTCCTAAGTTTGAAACATGTGAGAGATTGTTGTGTTTTTAAGATTGTGTTTCAAACTTAGTACCACATAAGACACTCTAATAAAAATAAAAGTTTTGAATTGATTTACGACCGTTGCTAATTTTCTTGGAAATATGACCGTTGCTAATTAAGAAGAAAAGCATTAAATTGAATTATTGCTAATTAAGAAGAAAATCATTGAATTCTTTTATGACCGTTGCATAAATTGAATTATATAAAAGGAGAAGCATCATATACAATAATATATATACCCCCAAAACATTCTCAGTTTGTTTCAATATGCAACTTATGCTCTCTCTCTCTCTCTCTCTCTCAATAACATTAAACCTTCTCAAATATTAGCAAGAGTTACTTGCAACATATTTTTCAATTAAGAAGAAGAATGATATTATGCTGCTCTAAATGTTCCATGAATATTGGTGTGGATTGTATTCTTGATGATCCACGTATAATCTTTGAGGATTTTTGTCGAAGTCATTCCACCTACGAGTAGGGCGGTAATAAATTCTTTAGGACAGTGCCTAGTATGATTTGTGATAAATTCGTCTAATATTTTTTTAATTTATTTGTCTACAAAATTTTATTTATATTTAAAGTAGCTAAAATCTTATTTTAGTAATCTAATTTTCAACAAATTAATTCATAATTGAATTGATATTTTGTAAATAACACATTAGATAGTAAGATATATAATGATTTTTATACCTCTATCTATCAACTTAAGCTTTAGAGATATGTGATTTCATGACATGATATCAAAATTTTTATTAAAAATGATCTACAATTCATTCCTTTTTTAGCCAAATAAAAAAATTTAAGCATAAAGAACACTAAAAAAAATATCTATGCAAAAAGATTCTGACATGAAAAAAAGTGTAAGATACATAACTATATATGTACTTCTATTACCAAAAAATTTATGTTTGCTAATGGTCATGCAGTTTGTAAAAGTCTGCTGGTCAAACTTTATTATCAAAATTCAACTAATTTTACTAACGTTTGATGGCTATCGTAATAATAAATAATATTAGTGACACTATTATTGTTGATAATGTCCAATGCTAAAATAAAACATGTGAAACTGAAAGTTATAAGAATTAAACCGATTGCAAAAGTTGTTGGTAATATTAGTAAATAATATTTAAATTTTCATATTCATGTGCATTCTTATCATACACAATATTGATTTTGAGTCAGTGGTGTCATAATTTTTTTACCTACATTTGGACAAAAAGTTACGCTCTTTAATTATTTACGGTGCTTTACCTAAAATTTTTTTAAAAATTTTGTCAAAAACACCCTTACAATAAGGAGGCTCCAAATTTTTAAATTTCATCTCATCAATTCAAATTTTCTATATTATATCAAATAATATAAACAAAATAACATAATATGTAATAACCTTTATTATTTCTAACCATTCTAATCACTTCATTTTCCACATAAAAAATACAGCAAACATAAACATTTTCCAAAGCAAACAAATGAGAATGTTCTCTATGTCTTTTACGTAAAATCATTTTATCTAAGGTTGTCAAATGGGTCAGCTTGGTCTGCTTAGAGTTATACAGGTTGATCCGTTTATTTTTTGTTTATTCACAAGCCTCAATCTTAAGGCCTGAATCGTTTATAGCCAATTTGACAGATTATATAAACTGGCCTGTTTATTCAGAAAAAAAGTTGAGATAAAAATACTTAATTTTACACAAATAAAGTTATTTGTGGATAAAAAATTAAACTTAAATAAATAGTTTTTAGTAAATGGATTGAGTTTTTAAACTGAATTAGGATGAACCCATTTAAGCCACTATTTTTTGAGTTAATCGAATCAAGGCTGTTTAAGTTTCATTTTTATAAAAAATTTCTACAAAATTCCTTCAATGGGACAAAAAATTACAATAGCAATAATAACATAAGCTTCCAAAGTCCTTCAATTGAGGAACACCATTATTAGAAAAAAATAAAATAAAATACACAAAAATATATAGCAGCATTTAAAATAAGTGAAAATATTAACTAATTGAAAAACATAACTAAACCAATAAAAACAAAAAATAATTTACTATGAGCATAATAGCAGTCTTAGAATGTTGAATGAATTTTCAACGAAAGAGAAATAGTTGGTGCAGGGTGTGATACGAGTGAGAAAATTGGGGTTAGAAAGAAAGAGAATTTCACAAGTGGTGGAAGGAAGAATGAGAATGGTCTTTTTTAATTTCTAACTACTTGACCATTAGTTGTCAGAAAAATAAAATTAACAACACCTAAAATGTGATAATACTCAAATTAGCCCCTGAAATTTGACCTCCGACTTAATTTATCCTCAAGGTTTCAATGGACTCCAATTGTACCCTTAAATTTTTGACCCGATCCTCAATTTGTCCCTTCCGTCATTTTCCGTCACCGAAAAACTGACCTGGCAATTTTGGTTGACATCTGGCACCATTGCAGTTAGATGACATGACGAAATATTTGAAGGCATCAATTTAACCTCTAAAAATTTCAAATAAAACTTAAAAGCCCCAATTTTCCCAAATTGCAAGAGTATCTCCAGGAGTTGAGAAGAATATTGGGGAGCAGCAGCCAAGACTCAGGTAGCTCTAGTAGAGCTCGTTCGCATGGTGGTTGGGTGAAGAACGCACACCGTGACAGAGGTGGGAAGGTTCCGCATTAGTGCGGTTGTGGGTTACATCCTATTCTTTGATAGTTTGGGACGGATTCCAATCCAAAAAGACTAATTTATGGATGCCCTAATTATAATGTGAGTTGGTTGAATTGTTGCAAGTTGATTGTGTGTCTTATTTCTCAAATTCTTATTGATTTTATAGTTGTTATTCCTCTCATTTTTTTGAATTTTTGGTGTGGTAGACTACTGCTAAAAGATGGTGCGGCTTTTTTAAATGGGCAGATGTTAAAGAAGAAGCCATAGTTGGCAAAATATGTGTTTGTTATTATTTTTAGATTTGTGATTGTGACTTATGGATTAGGTAGGATAAAATATATGTAACTATGATATCAGTTATGTGAGTGAAGCATTGTTATGTATTTAATGACAAAATAGAAATGGAATTTTATGTTCTCTTGGTAATGATATATCCTGTAAAAATTCTTTAAAACTGATATTATATGAAAGAGGAAGTATAAATTATGACCAAATAAGTATCAAAAGAGCATAGTTTGATCAAATTGGTCAAGTGGATACGAGTCTGTATATGAAGACAAGATTAGTAGCTGGCTCTAATAACTATATATGTTGTATGCAGTTCCATTAGTGAATAAATTTAAGTGTATAGTTTATTTGTGAAAACATTGAAAACAAAATAATAACTTTTGTGGTTCTTGCACTTGACAGAAGACCCACAAATAAAATCTCATAATCAAGGGACTTTTATTTGGAACAGGTGGGTCCAGTAGCTTATAGGCAAGGTCTAATTGGATTTTAACTAAATTTCGCCAAATAAGTTATTAAGAAACAAAAGATAATCATTCATTTAGTAATTCATAGTCATTAATCATTGTCAATATCACAACATTAGCAATAGCAGTATCTGTATCATACTTTAAATATCCTAGATAACATAGTTTCAAAATATCCTAAACCAAAACAGATTACTCTACAAAACTGATGAGCGGATAATTTATATGCTTTTTGGCATTATTTTTATTTAGTTTTTAGTAGGATCTAGCTACTTTTTGAGATTTTTTTATTAGTTTTTATGAAAAATTCATATTTCTGGATTTTTCTATGAGTTTGTGTATTTTTCTATGATTTCAGATATTTTCTGGCTGAAATTGATGGACCTGAGCACAAATCTGATTCAGAGGCTGAAAAAGGACTGCAGATGCTGTTGGATTCTGACCTCCCTATACTCGAAGTGGATTTTCAGGAGTTACAGAACTCCAAATGGCGCGCTCTTAATTTCGTTGGAAAGTAGATATCCAGAGCTTTCCAGCAATATATAATAGTCTATACTTTGCTCGAGTTTTGACGATGCAAACTGGCGTTCAAATGCCCCTTCTCTGCCCCACTCTGAAGTTAAACGCCAGAAACACATTACAAACCAGAGTTAAACGCCCAAACTGGCATAAAAGCTGGCGTTTAACTTCAAGAGAAGCCTCTACACGTGTAAAGCTCAATGCTCAGCCCAAGCACACACCAAGTGGGTCCTAGAAGTGGATTTCTGCACTATTTATTCAATTCTATAAACCCTAGTGGCTAGTTTCATTATAAATAGGACTTTTTACTATTGAATTAGGAGATTTTGGAATATCTTTAGACCATTGTTCACGTTTTGGGAGGCTGGCCATTCGGCTATGCCTACCCTATTTTCACTTATATATTTTCAACAGTGGAGTTTCTACACACCATAGTATTAATGCAAAGTACTACTGTTTTCTATTCAATTCATGCTTATTCTTATTCTAAGATATCCATTCGCACATATGAACATGATGAATGTGACGATTATGTGACACTCATCACCATTCTCACTTATGAACGCGTGATTGACAACTACTTCCGTTCTACATGAAGACAAGCTTGAATGTATATCTCTTGGGCTACTAATCAAAGATTCACATCGACTCCCCTCTGACAATGGGGCATCTGAATCTGAGATTAGAGTATTTGTGGTATAGGCTAGAATCCATTGGCAGCATTCTTGAGATCCGGAAAGTCTAAACCTTGTCCGTGGTATTCCGAGTAAGATCTGGGATGGGATGACTGTGACGAGCTTCAAACTCACGACTGTAGGGCATGGTGACAGACGCAAAAGGATAGTAAATCCTATTCCTACACGATCGAGAACCAAGAGCTGATTAGCCATACGATATCTGTGCATGGTATTTTTCATCCGAGACGAGCAATCCGACAGTTGATTAGTCGTATAGAAATTGTAGAGGACCATTTTCACTGAGAGGACGAGAAGTAGCCATTGACAATGGTGACACCCAACATAAAGCTTGCCATAAAAAGGAGTATGACGGATTGGATGAAGGCAATAGCAAAGCAGAGATTCAGAAGGAACAACGCATCTCTATACGCTTATCTGAAATTCTCACCAATGAATTACATAAGTATCTATATCTTTATTTTATGTTTTACTTATCTTTTAATTATGAAAACTCTATAACCATTTGAATCCGCCTGACTGAGATTTCCAAGGTGATCATAGCTTGCTTCAAGCCGACAATCTCCATAGGATCGACCCTTACTCACGTAAGATTTATTACTTGGACGACCCAGTACACTTGCTGGTTGTGCAAAGTTGTGAAAAAGAGTTGAGATTACAATTGTGTGTACCAAGTTGTTGGCGCCATTGAGATCACAATTTCGTGCACCAAGTTTTTGGCACCGTTGTCGGGGATTGTTCGAGTTTGGACAACTGACGGTTCATCTTGTTGCTCAGATTAGGTAATTTTTATTTTCTTTTCAAAAAGTTTTCAAAATCTTTCAAAAGTTTTTTAATTGTTTTCATTTTTCCAAAAAGATATTTTCAAAAAAACCCAAAAAAATTCATAAAATCATAAAAACTCAAAAATATTTCATGGTTCTTGTTTGAATCTAGGGCCAAATTTTATATGTTCTACATATGCATTCTTGCATTCATATGGCCCAAACATGAGAAAGTTCTAAGTTTGGTGTCCTCTATGTTTTCTTTCATTAAGAAAACTGAGTTCTTGATGTTCATCTTGATCTTCAAGATTGTTTTTGTTGTTCATCTTGACGTTCATAATATTCTTGCATATATCTTGTGTTTTGATCCAAGAATTATATGTTTTGACTTATTTTGTTGTTTCTCAAAATTGAAAACATATCTTCTTGAATAAAGAATTTAGCAAAATGAAGATCCAAGAACATAAAGCAGAGGAATTACAGAGAAAAAGCTGGACGTTCAAAACACCCAGTAAAGAAGGAAAACTGGCGTTTAAACCTGGCTGGGCATTTAAACGCCCAAACCATGCAGCAATTAGGCGTTAAACGCCCAAAACATGCAGCTCCTGGGCATTTAATGCCAGGATGACACAAGGAGAGGAATTTTGTTTTCAAATCAAATCTTTTTCAAATCTTCATATTTTTTTCAAAATCAAATCTTTTTCAAATCAAATATTTTCAATCATATCTTTTTCAAAATCATATCTTTTCAAACATATCTTTTTCAAAAATAAAATCTTTTCCTCATATTTTCAAAAATCTTGATTCAAAAATTTCAAGTTTGTTACTTTCTTGTTAAGAGAGATTCAATATTTGAATTTTAGAATCATATCTTTTAGTTTATTGTTAATCAAGTCATTAACTTTTTAAAAGTCAAATCTTGTTAATTTTATCTTTTCAACCATATCTTTTTTAAATCATATCTTTTTCAAATCACATTTTGTTTTAATTATAATTTCAAAATCTTTTTATAACTTCTTATCTTTTTCAACTTTATTTCTTATCTTTTTTCAAAACCACAACCAATTTTTCAAAAATTTATTTTAAATTTTATTCTTTTTATTTTCGAAAATTCTCCCTCCTCTCTTATCTTTTTCTATTTAAACACTAACATTCCTCCTCCATTGTCAATTCGAACTCCATCTCTCTTTGTGTGTTCGAATTCTTCCTTACCTACCTCATTCTTCCATTCTTGTTTTTCCTCTGACACCTCAAGGAATCTCTATACTGTGACATAGAGGATTCTATATTTTCTTTGTTTTCTTCTCTTTCATATGAGCAGGAACAAAGATAAAGGCATACTTGTTGAAGCTGATCCTGAACCTAAAAGAACTCTGAAGAGGAAGCTAAGAGCAGCTAAAGAACAAAACTCTGAAGAGGACCTCACTAAAATTTTTGAAAAGGATGCATCAAAAGAAACAATTATGGCCGAACCAAACAACAATGCAAGGAAGATGCTTGGTGATTTTACTACACTAACTTCCAACTTCTATGGAAGAAGTGATGAGCAGATAATTTATACGCTTTTTGTTATTATTTTTAGGTAGTTTCTAGTGGGATCTAGCTACTTTTAGGGATGTTTTCATTAGTTTTTATGCAAAATTCACATTTCTGGACTTTATTATGAGTTTGTGAGTTTTTCTGTGATTTCAGGTATTTTCTGGCTTAAATTGAGGGGCCTGAGCAAAAATCTGATTCAGGCTGAAAAAGGATTGCTGATACTGTTGGATTCTGACCTCCCTGCACTCGAAATCAATTTTCTGGAGCTACAAAACTCTAAATGGCGTGCCCTTAACGGTGTTGGAAATTAGACATCCAGAGCTTTCCAGAAATATATAATAGTTTATACTTTGTTAGAGTTTAGACGATGCAAACTGGCGTTCAACGCCGAAGACACGTTACAACTTGGCGTTTAACTCTAAGAGAAGCCTCTGCACGTGTAAAGCTCAAGCTCAGCCCAAGCACACAACAAAGTGGGCCTCAGAAGTAGATTTCTGCATTTAGACTTATTTCTGTAAACCCTAGTAACTAGTTTAGTATAACTAGAACTTTTTACTATTGTACTGGGGGGTCTTTTCTCCTTATTTTCGATTTCACATGCTATTTGGGGAGGCTGGCCATTCAGCCATGCCTAGACCTTGTTCTTATGTATTTTCAACGGTGGAGTTTCTACACACCATAGCTAAGGTGTGGAGCTCTGCTGTACCTAGAGTATTAATGCAATTACTACTATTTTCTATTCAATTCAGCTTATTCTTGTTCTAGGATATTCGCTGCACTTCAACCTGATGGATGTGATGATCCGTGACACTCATCATCCGTCCTTATGAACATGTGCTTGACAACCACTTCCGTTCTATCTTAGACCGAGCGTGTATCTCTTGGATTCCTTGATCAGAATCTTCGTGGGATAAGCTAGAACCCTTTGGCGGCCATTCTTGAGAATCCAGAAAGTCTAAACCTTATCTGTGGTATTCCGAGTAGGATTCAAGGATTGAATAACTGTGACAAGCTTCAAACTCATGATTGTTGGGCATAGTGACAAACGCAAAAGAATCAATGGTTTCTATTCCGACATGATCGAGAACCGACAGATGATTAGCCGTGCTGTGACAGAGCATTTGGACCATTTTCACTAAGAGGATGGGAAGTAGCCATTAACAACGGTGATGCCCTACATACAGCTTGCCATGGAAAGGAGTAAGAAGGATTGGATGAAAGCAGTAGAAAAGCAGAGATTCAGAAGGAACACAGCATCTCCATACACTTATCTAAAATTCCTACCAATGATTTACATAAGTATTTCTATCTTTATTTTATGCTTTATTTATTATTAATTTCGAAAACCTTTATAACCATTATAATCTGCCTAACTGAGATTTACAAGATGACCATAGCTTGCTTCATACCAACAATCTTCGTGGGATCGACCCTTACTCACGTAAGGTTTATTACTTGGACGACCCAGTGCACTTGCTGGTTAGTTGTGCGAAGTTGTGAAGAATGTGATTGAACCATAGTAGTGTGCACCAAGTTTTTGGAGCCACTGCTAAGAATTGTTCAAGTTATGAAAAGAATAAATCACAATTTTGCCTATCAAGTTTTTGGCCCCATTGCCGGGGATTGTTCGAGTGTGGACAACTGATGGTTCATTTTGTTGCTCAGCTTAGGTAATTTTATTTTCAAAAAGTTTTCAAAAATCTTTCAAAAAATTTTTCTTTGTTTTCGTTTTTCCAAAAAAATAATTTTTGAAAAAAAAACTAAAAATTATAAAATCATAAAATCAAAAATATTTTTGTGTTTCTTATTTTAGTCTAGTGTTAATTTTTTAATTTTGGTGTCAATTGCATGTTTTTAAAAATTTATGCATTTTTCGAAAATTTCATGCATGGTGTTCTTCATGATCTTCAAGTTGTTCCTGACAAGTCCTCTTGTTTGATCTTTATGTTTTCTTGTTTTGTGTCTTTTGTTGTTCTTCATATACATTTTTGCATTTATAGTGTCTAAGCATTAAAGATTTCTAAGTTTGGTGTCTTGCATGTTTTTCTTTTCTTGAAAATTTTTCAAAAATAAGTCTTGATGTTCATCTTGATCTTCAAAGTCTTGGTGTTCATCTTGACATTCATAGTGTTCTTGCATGCTTCATGTGTTTTGATCCAAAATTTTCATGTTTTGGGTCATTTTTATATTTTTCTCTCTCATCATTAAAAATTCAAAAATTAAAAAATATTTTTTCCTTATTTCTCTCAAAAATTTCAAAAATTTGAGTTGACTTAGTCAAAAAAAAAAAATTTAAAACTTAGCTATTTCTTATAAGTCAGGTCAAATTTTCAATTTTAAAAATCCTATCTTTTTAAAACTTTTTCAAAAATCAAATCTTTTTCATTTTTTCTTTTATGACTTTCGAAAATTTAAAAATATTTTTCAAAATATTTTTCTTATCTTTATTTCATGATTTTCGAAAACTTTACTAACAATTAATGTGATTGATTCAAAAATTTGAAGTTTGTTACTTTCTTGTTAAAAAAGGTTCAATCTTTAAATTCTAGAATCATATCTTTTAGTTTCTTGTTAGTCAAGTAATCAATTTTAATTTTAAAAATCAAATCTTTTCTAATCATATCTTTTTAAATCATAGCTTTTTCAAAATCAATTTCAAAATCTTTTCTAACTTCTTATCTTTTCAAAATTGAATTTCAAATATTTTTCAATAACTAATTGACTTTTTTGTTTGTTTCTTATCTTTTTCAAGACCACTTAACTACTTTCCTCTCTCTAATTTTCAAAAATTACCTCCCTCTTTTTCAAAATTCTTTTTTTAACTAATTGTTTCAAGTTTTAATTTTTATTTTATTCCTTTACTTAATTTTCGAATTTTAATTTTAATATTTTTCTTTTATTTTAATTAATTTTCAAAAACTCTTCTCTCTCATCTCTTTCTATTTATTTATTCATTTACTAAGACTTCTCTTCATCTTAAAATTCGAACCCCCTCTTCCTCTATGAGTTCGAATTTTCCTCTTTTTCTTCTTCTATACTTTTCTTCTTCTACTAACATAAAGGAATCTCTCTACTGTGGTAAAGAGGATCCCTATTATTATTTTCTGTTCCCTTCTTATTCATATGAGCAGGAGCAAAGACAAGGACATTCTTGTTGAAATAGATCCTGAACCTGAAAGGACCCTAAGGAGGAAGCTAAGGGAAGCTAAAGCACAACCCTCTGGAGAGGACTTGACAGAAATTTTCAAAAAATAAGTGGAGATGGCACCCGAAAATAATAACAACAACAATAACGCAAGGAGGATGCTTGGTGATTATACTACACCTACTTCCAAATTTGATGGAAGAAGCATCTCAATCCCTGCCATTGGAGCAAACAATTTTGAGCTGAAACCTCAACTAGTTGCTCTAATGCAACAGAACTGAAAGTTTCATGGACTTCCATCAGAAGATCCCTATCAGTTTTTAACTGAGTTCTTGCAGATCTGTGAGACTGTTAAGACTAATGGAGTAGATCCTGAAGTCTACAGGCTCGTGCTTTTTCCTTTTACTGTAAGAGACAGAGCTAGAACATGGTTGGACTCACAACCTAAAGATAGCCTGGACTCTTGGAATAAGCTGGTCACGGCCTTCTTGGCTAAGTTCTTTCCTCCTCAAAAACTGAGCAAGCTTAGAGTGGATGTTCAGACCTTCAAACAAAAAGAGGGTGAATCCATCTATGAAGCTTGGGAAAGACACAAGCAGATGACCAAAAGGTGTCCTTCTGACATGCTTTCAGAGTGGACCACTTTAGATATACTATATTATGGTCTATCTGAGTTCTCTAAGATGTCACTGGACCATTCTGCAGGTGGATCCATTCACCTAAAGAAAACGCCTGTAGAAGCTCAAGAACTCATTGACATGGTTGCAAATATCCAATTCATGTACATCTCTGAGAGGAATCCTGTGAGTAATGGGACACCTCAAAAGAGGGGAGTTCTTGAAATTGATGCTCTGAATGCCATATTGGCTCATAACAAAATGTTGACTCAGCAAGTCAACATGATTTTTTAAAGTCTGAATGGATGGCAAAATGCATCCAATAGTACTAAAGAGGCATCTTCTGAAGAAGAAGCTTATGATCCTGAGAACCCTGCAATGGTAGAGGTAAATTACATGGGTGAACCTTATGGAAACACCTATAATTCCTCATGGAGAAATCATCCAAATTTCTCATGGAAGGATCAACAAAAGCCTCAACAAGGCTTTAATAATGGTGGAAGAAATAGGCTTAGCAATAGCAAGCCTTTTCCATCATCTTCTCAGCAACAGACAGATAATTCTGAGCAGAGCCCCTCTAGCTTAGCAAACATAGTCTCTGATCTGTCTAAGGCCACTTTAAGCTTCATGAGTGAAACAAGGTCCTCCATTAGAAATTTGGAGGCACAAGTGGGCAAGCTGAGTAAGAAAATCACTGAAACTCCTCCTAGTACTCTCCCAAGCAATACAGAAGAGAATCCAAAAAGAGAGTGCAAGGCCATTGATATCATCAATATGGCCGAATGCACAAAGGAGGAGAAGGACATGAATCCCAGTGAGGAAGAACTCATGGGACGTCTCCCAGACAAGAAGGAGTTCCTTATTGAGGACCTAAAGGAATGTGATGCTCATATAGAGACCATAGAGATTCCATTAAACCTCCTTCTACCATTCATGAGCTCTGAGAACTATTCTTCCTCTGAAGAGGATGAAGATGTAACTGGAGAGCAAGTTGCTCAATATCTAGGAGCCATCATGAAGCTGAATGCCAAGTTGTTTGGTAATAAGACTTGGGAAGGTGAACCTCCCTTGCTCATTAGTGAACTAGATACATGGGTTCAGCAAACTCTACCTCAAAAGAAACAAGATCCTGGTAAATTCTTAATACCATGTACCATAGGCACCATGACCTTTGAAAAGGCTCTGTGTGACCTGGGGTCAGGTATAAATCTTATGCCACTCTTTGTAATGGAGAAGTTGGGAATCTTTGAGGTACAAGCTGCAAGAATCTCATTAGAGATGGAAGACAAGTCAATAAAACAAGCTTATTGATTGGTAGAGGACGTGTTAGTGAAGGTTAAAGGCCTTTACATCCCTGCTGATTTCATAATCTTAGACACTGGGAAGGATGAGGATGAATGCATCATCCTTGGAAGACCCTTTCTAGCCACAGTAGGAGCTGTGATATGATTGATGTTGACAGAGGAGAATTAGTCCTTCAATTGAATGGGGACTACCTTGTGTTTAAAGCTCAAGGATCTTCCTCTGCAACCATGGAGAGGAAGCATGAAAAGCTTCTCTCAATATAGAGTCAAACAAAGCCCCCACAATTAAACTCTAAGTTTGGTGTTGGGAGGCCACAACCAAACTCTAAGTTTCGTGTTGAACCCCCACATTCAAACTCTAAGTTTGGTGTTGAAAGGTCCCAACAATGCTCTGATGATCTATGAGCTCCATGAGAGCTCACTATCAAGCTATTGACATTAAAGAAGTGCTTATTGGGAGGCAACCCAATTTTTAATTATTTATATTTTTATTGTTCTTTTATGTTTTATTAGGTTTATGATCATATGGAGTCACAAAACAATTGCTAAAATTTAAAACAGAGCCAAAAACAGCAGAAGAAACAGCACACCCTGGAGGAAAAGCTTACTAGCGTTTAAACGCCAGTAAGGAGCATCTGGCTAGCGTTCAACGCCAGAACAGAGCATGAATCTGGTGTTGAATGCCAGAAACAAGCAGTAGTCTGGCGTTTAAACGCCAGGATTACACCCTGAGGAGAGCTGGCATTAAATGCCAGAAACAAGCATGGAACTGGCGTTCAACGCCAGAAACATGCTGTAGATTGGCATTGAACGCCCAAAACAAGCATAGAGCTGGCATTGAACACCAGAAACAAGCATCAATCTGGTGTTGAATGCCAAGATTGCATGCAGAGGGCGTTTTACATGCCTCATTGGTGCAGGGATGATAAATCCTTGACACCTCAGGATCTGTGGACTCCACAGGATCACCTCAGGATTTGTGGACCCCACAGGATCCCCACCTACCTCAACTCACCTTCTCTCCTCTTCACACAATCCAATAACACTCTTCCCCAAAAACCCTTCACCAATCACCTCAATCTCTCTTCCCCATCACCTCTTTAACACTCACATCCATCCACTCTTCCCCATAAACCCCACCTACCTTTAAATTCAAAATCTCTTTAACACCCAAACCCACCCTAAATGACCAAACCCCATTCCCTCTCCCTCCACTATATACACCCCTCCATCCTTCTTCATTTTCACACAACACAACCCTCTCTTCTCCCCCTTGGCCAAAACCCACACATCTCTCCCTCTCCTCTATATCTTCTTCTTCTTCTTCTATTCTTTTTCTTCTTTTGCTTGAGGACAAGAAACATTCTAAGTTTGGTGTTTATTTTTTCATAACCATTTATGGCACCTAAGGCCAGAGAAACCTCTAAAAAGAGGAAAGGGAAGACAAAAGCTTCCAACTCTGAGACATGGGAGATGGAGAGATTCATCTCAATAGTCCATAACTCAGTAGTAGAGCATTTGACTGCACATCAAGAGAGCCCACTCATGGACCTCAACAAGAGCATGAGGAATTCCCTCATCAAGAAATCCCTGAGATACCTCAGGGGATACATTTTCCTTCACACAATTATTGGGAGCAACTAAGGATAGGAGCACCAAAATCACTAGGGATCAAGCAACAAAGGCAAGGAAGAGACATAGAGGAGCTCAAGGACGCCATTGGTCCTTTAAGGAGAAGGTGCCACCATCACTAAGGTGGACTCATTCCTTAACTTCCTTGTTCTTATCTCTCTGTTTTTCGGTTTTTAAGCTTCATATTATCTATGTTTGTGTCTTTACTACATGATCATTAGTATTTAGTAACTATGTCTTAAGGCTATGAATAATTCCATGAATCCTTCACCTTTGTTAAATGAAAAATGTTTTTAATACAAAAGAACAAGAAGTACATGAGTTTCAAATTCATCCTTGAAATTAGTTTAATTATATTGAGGTGGTGACAATACTTTTTGTTTTCTGAATGAATGCTTGAACAGTGCATATTTTTGATCTTGTTGTTTATGAATGTTAAAATTTTTGGATCTTGAAAGAATGATGAACAAGAGAAATGTTATTGATGATCTGAAAAATCATAAAATTGATTCTTGAAGCAAGAAAAAGCAGTGAAGAACAAAGCTTGCGAAAAAAAGTAGCGAAAAAAATTATATATAAAGAAAAAAAAGAAGAAAAAGCAAGCAGAAAAAGCCAATAGCCCTTAAAACCAAAAGGCAAGGGTAAAAAGGATCTAAGGCTTTGAGCATCAGTGGATAGGAGGGCCCAAGGAAATAAAATCCAGGCCTAAGTGGCTAAATCAAGCTGTCCCTAACCATGTGCTTGTGGCATGCAGGTCCAAGTGAAAAGATTGAGACTGAGTGATTAAAGTCGTGATCCAAAGAAAAAAGAGTGTGCTTAAGAGCTCTGGACACCTCTAACGAGGGACTTTAGCAAAGCTAAGTCACAATCTGAAAAGGTTCACCCAGTTATGTGTCTGTGGCATTTATGTATCCGGTGGTAATACAGGAAAACAAAGTGCATAGGGCCACGGCCAAGACTCATAAAAGTAGCTGTGTTCAAGAATCAACATACTTAACTAGGAGAATTAATAACACTATCTGAATTCTGAGTTCCTATAGATGCCAATCATTCTAAACTTCAAAGGATAAGTGAGATGCCAAAACTGTTCAGAGGCAAAAAGCTACAAGTCCCGCTCATCTAATTAAAACTAATATTCATTGATATTTTGGGATTTATAGTATATTATCTTCTTTTTATCCTATTTGATTTTTAGTTGCATGGGGACAAGCAACAATTTAAGTTTGGTGTTGTGATGAGCGAATAATTTATACGCTTTTTGGCATTGTTTTTAGGTAGTTTCTAGTAGGATCTAGCTACTTTTAGGGATGTTTTCATTAATTTTTATGCAAAATTCAGATTTCTAGACTTTACTATGAGTTTTTGTATTTTTCTGTCATCTCAGGTATTTTCTGGCTTAAATTGAGGGACCTGAGCAAAAATCTGATTCAGGCTGAGAAAGGACTGCTGATGCTGTTGGATTCTGACCTCCCTGCACTCGAAATGAATTTTCTGGAGCTGCAGAACTCCAAATGGCGCGCTCTCAACGGAGTTGGAAATTAGACATCCAGAGCTTTCCAGCAATATATAATAGTCCATACTTTGTTAGATTTTAGACGACGCAAACTGGCATTCAATGCCAGTTCCATGCTGCATTCTAGAGTAAAACGCTAGAAACACGTCACAAACCAGAGTTAAACGCCAAAAATACGTTACAACTTGGCGTTTAACTCCAAGAGAAGCCTCTGCACGTGTAAAGCTCAAGCTCAGCTCAAGAACACACCAAAGTGGGCCCCGAAAGTGGATTTCTGTATTTAGACTTATTTCTGTAATCCCTAGTAACTAGTTTAGTATAAATAGAACTTTTTACTATTGTACTGGGGGATCTATTCTCCTTATTTTCGATTTCACATGCTATTTGGGGAGGCTGGTGATGAGCGGATAATTTATACGCTTTTTGGCATTGTTTTTAGGTAGTTTTTAATAGGTTCAAGCTACTTTTAGGGATGTTTTCATTAGTTTTTATGCTAAATTCACATTTTTGGACTTTACTATGAGTTTGTGTATTTTTTTGTGATTTCAGGTATTTTCTAGCTGAAATTGAGGGACCTGAGCAAAACTCTGATAGGAGGCTGACAAAGGACTGCTGATGCTGTTGGAATCTGACCTCCCTGCACTCGAAATGAATTTTTTGGAGAAGGACAAAAATCCTAGTGAGGAAGACCTCCTGGGACGTCTCTCAAATAAGAAGGAGTTTCCTATTAAGGACTTAAAAGAATTTGAGGCTCATATAGAGACCATAGAGATTCCATTAAATCTCCTTCTTCCATTCATGAGCTCTGAAGACTATTCTTCCTCTGAAGAGGATGAAGATGTGACTGGAGAGCAAGTTGCTCAATATCTAGGAGCCATCATGAAGCTAAATGCCAAGTTATTTGGTAATGAGAGGAAGCATGAACAGCTTCTCTCAATGTAGAGTCAAACAGAGCCCCCACAGTCAAACTTTAAGTTTGGTGTTGGGAGGCCACAACCAAACTCTAAATTTGGTATTGAACCCCCACATTCAAACTCTAAGTTTGGTGTTGGGAGGTCCCAACAATGCTCTGAACATCTGTGAAGCTCCATGAGAGCTCACTGTCAAGTTATTGACATTAAAGAAGCGCTTATTGGGAGGCAACCCAATTTTTATTTATCTAATTTTATTTTATTTTCATTGTTCTTTTATGTTTTATTCGGTTCATGATCATGTGGAGTCACGAAAAAAATATTAAAATTAAAAATAGAATAAAAAATAGCAGAAGAAAAATCACACCCTGGAGGAAGGACGTACTGGCGTTTAAACGCCAGTAAGGAGCATCTGGCTGGCGTTCAACGCCAGAACAGAGCATGGAGCTGGCGCTGAACGGCAGAAACAAGCATGGAACTGGCGTTCAACACCAGAAACATGCTGCAGTTGGGCGTTGAACGCCCAGAACATGCATCACCTCGGTGTTTAAACGCCAGAATTGCATGCAAAGGCATTGTACATGCCTAATTGGTGCAAGGATGTAAATCCTTGACACCTCAGGATCTGTGAACCCCACAGGATCACCTGAGGATCTGTGGACCCCACAGGATCCCCACCTACCTCAACTCACCTTCTCTCTTCTTCACCACTCACATCCATCCATCTCTTCCCCACCCAAACCCACCCTACATAGCCGAATACACACCTCTCTCCCTCTCCTCCATATCTTCTTCTTCTTCTTCTATTCTTTCTTCTTTTGCTCAAGGGCGAGCAACATTCTAAGTTTGGTGTGGCAAAAGCATAGCTTTTTTGCTTTTTCATAACCATTGATGGCACCTAAGGCCAGAGAAACCTCAAAAAAAAAAAAAAGAGAAAAGGGAAGACAAAAGCTTCCACCTCTGAGTCATGGGAGATGGAGAGATTCATCTCAAGGATCCATAGCTCAGTAATAGAGCATTTGACTGTACATCAAGAGAGCATGAGGAATTCCCTCATTAAGAAATTCCTGAGATACCTCAGGGAATACATTTTCCTCCACACAACTATTGGGAACAATTAAGGATAAGAACACCAAAAGCACTAGGGATCAAGCAACAAAGGCAAGGAAGAGACATAAAGGAGCTCAAAAAGCATCATTGGCTCTTTAAGAAGAAAGCGCCACCATCACTAAGGTGGACTCATTCCTTGTTCTTAATTTTTCTGTTCCTTTGTTTTATGTTTGTTTATGTTTTGTGTCTCTATTTCATGATCATTAGTATTTAGTAACTATGTCTTAAGGCTATAAATAATTCTATGAATCCTTCACCTCTCTTAAATAAAAAAATGTTTTTAATTCAAAAGAACAAGAAGTACATGAATTTCAAAATTATCCTTGAATTTAGTTTAATTATATTGATGTGGTGACAATACTTTCTGTTTTCTGAATGAATGCTTGAACAGTGCATATTTTTTATCTTTGTTTATGAATGTTGAACTAAGAGAAATGTTATTGATAATATGAAAAATCATGCAATTGGTTCTTAAAGCAAGAAAAAGCAGTGAAAAAGCAAAAGCTTGCGAAAAAAAATTATTTTGGCGAAAAAATTCAGAAAGAAAAAGAAAAAGCAAGCAGAAAAAGCCAATAGCCCTTAAAACCAAAAGGCAAGGGTAAAAAGAATCCATGGCTTTGAGCAACAATGGATAGGAGGGCCCAAGGAACTAAAATCCAGGCCTAAGCGGCTAAATCAAGCTGTCCCTAACCATGTGCTTGTGGCATGCAGGTCCAAGTGAAAAGCTTGAGACTGAGTGGTTAAAGTCGTGATCCAAAGCAAAAAGAGTGTGCTTAAGAGCTCTGGACACCTCTAACTAGAGACTCTAGCAAAGCTGAGTCACAATCTGAAAAGGTTCACCCAGTCATGTGTCTGTGGCATTTATGTATCCGGTGGTAATACTGGAAAACAAAATGCTTAGGGCCACGGCCAAGACTCATAAAAGTAGCCGTGTTCAAGAATCAACATACTTAACTAGGAGAATCAATAACACTATCCGAAATTCTAAGTTCCTAGAGAAGACAATCATTCTGAACTTCAAAGGAAAAAGTGAGATGCCAAAACTGTTCAGAAGCAAAAAGCTACATGTCCCGCTCATCTAATTAGAATTAATATTCATTGATATTTTGGAATTTATAGTATATTCTCTTCTCTTTATCCTAATTGATTTTCAGTTTCTTGGGGACAAGCAACAATTTAAGTTTGGTGTTGTGATGAGCGGATAATTTATACGCTTTATGGCATTGTTTTTAGGTAGTTTTTAATAGGTTCAAGCTACTTTTAGGGATTTTTTCATTAGTTTTTATGCTAAATTAACATTTTTGGACTTTACTATGAGTTTGTGTGTTTTTCTGTGATTTCAGGTATTTTCTGGCTGAAATTGAGGGACCTGAGAAAAACTTTGATAGGAGGCTGACAAAGGACTGTTGATGCTGTTGGAATCTGACCTCCCTGCACTCGAAATGGATTTTTTGGAGCTAATAACTCCAAATGGCGCGCTCTTAACGACGTTGAAAGTAGACATCCAGAGCTTTTCAGAAATATATAATAGTCCATACTTTATTCGTGATTAGATGACGTAAACTGGCGCTCAACGCCATTTCCATGTTGCTATCTGGAGTCAAACACCAGAAACACGTCACGAACCAGAGTTGAACGCCCAAAACACGTTACAACTTGGCGTTCAACTCCAAAAGAAGCCTCAGCTCGTGGATAGATCAAGCTTAGCCCAAACATACACCAAGTCGGCCCTGAAAGTGGATTTATGCATCATTTACTTACTCCTGTAAACCCTAGTAGCTAGTCTAGTATAAATAGGATAGTTTTCTATTGTATTAGACATCTTGGGACGTTTTGTTCTCAGATCATGGGGGCTGGCCATTCGGCCATGCCTGAACCTTTCACTTATGTATTTTCAACGGTGGAGTTTCTACACACCATAGATTAAGGGTGTGGAGCTCTGCTGTACCTCAAGTTTCAATGCAATTACTATTATTTTCGATCCAATTCAATTTATTCATGTTCTAAGATATTCGTTGTACTTCAACTTGATGAATGTGATTATTAGTGACACTCATTATCATTCTAACCTATGAACGCGCGTGACTGACAACCACTTCCGTTCTACCTTAGGCCGGGCACATATCTCTTGGATTCCTTAATTAGAATCTTCATGGTATAAGCTAGAATTGATGGTGGCATTCATGGGAATCCGGAAAGTCTAACCTTGTCTGTGGTATTCCGAGTAGGATTCCGGGATTGAATGACTGTGACGAGCTTCAAACTTCTGAAGGCTGGGCATTAGTGACAGACGCAAAAGAATCACTGGATTCTACTCCAACCTGATTGAGAACCGACAGATGATTAGCCGTGCTGTGACAGAGCATTTGGACCATTTTCACTGAGAGGATGGGATGTAGTCATTGACAACGGTGATGCCCTACATACAGCTTGCCATGGAAAGGAGTAAGAAGGATTGGATGAAAGCAGCAGGAAAGCAGAGATTCAGAAGGAACACAGCACCTCCATGCACCTATCTGAAATTCCCAACAATGGATTACATGAGTAACTCTATCTTTACTTTCTATTTATTTTTATTAATCATATTTAAACCAATAATCTCTTAAATTAGTTAAATCCGCCTGACTGGGATTTACAAGATGACCAAAGCTTGCTTCATACCAACAATCTCTGTGGAATCGACCCTTACTCACGTAAGGTATTACTTGGACGACCCAGTACACTTGCTGGTTAGTTGTGCGAAGTTACGAATTAAATTTTAGACACCATGATATTGAGCACCAAGTTTTTGGAGCCATTATCGGGAAATTAATTCCATACAACAATAAAGAGTACGAATCATAATTTCGTCCACCAGCTGGCCATTCGGCCATGCCTAGACCTTGTTCTTATGTATTTTCAACGGTGGAGTTTCTACACACCATAGATTAAGCTGTGGAGCTCTACTGTACCTCGAGTATTAATGCAATTACTACTATTTTCTATTCAATTTAACTTATTCTTGTTCTAAGATATTCGCTGCACTTCAACTTGATGGATGTGATGATCTGTGACACTCATCATCCATCATTATGAACGCGTGCTTGACAACCACTTCCGTTCTATCTTAGACCGAGCGTGTATCTCTTGGATTCCTTGATCAGAATCTTCGTGGTATAAGCTAGAACCCTTTGGCGGCTATTCTTGAGAATCCGGAAAGTCTAAACCTTGTCTGTGGTATTCCGAGTAGGATTCAAGGATTGAATGACTGTGACGAGCTTCAAACTCGCGATTGTTGGGCGTAGTGACAAACGCAAAAGAATCAATGGATTCTATTCCGACATGATCGAGAACCGACAGATGATTAGCCATGCTGTGACAGAGCATTTGGACCATTTTCACTAAGAGGATGGGAAGTAGCCATTGACAACGGTGATGCCCTACATACAGCTTGCCATGGAAAGGAGTAAGAAGGATTGGATGAAAGTAGTAGAAAAGCAGAGATTCAGAAGGAACACAGCATCTCCATACACTTATCTGAAATTCCTACCAATGATTTAAATAAGTATTTCTATCTTTACTTTATGCTTTATTTATTATTAATTTCAAAAACCTTTATAACCATTATAATCTGCCTGACTGAGATTTACAAGATGACCATAGCTTGCTTCATACCAACAATCTCCGTGGGATCGACCCTTACTCACGTAAGGTTTATTACTTAGACGACCCAGTGCACTTGTTGGTTAGTTTTGCGAAGTTGTGAAGAATGTGACGGAACCACAGTAGTGTGCACCAACTTTTTGGAGCCATTGCTAAGAATTGTTCAAGTTATGAAAAGAGTAAATCACAATTTTGCCTATCAAGAAGCATCTCAATCCCTGCCGTAGGAGCAAACAATTTTGAGCTAAAGTCTCAATTAGTTTCTCTATTGCAACATAACTGCAAGTTTCATGGACTTCCATCAGAAGATCGTTATCAAATTTTAACTGAGTTCTTGCAGATTTATGATACTGTTAAGACCAATGGAGTTGATCCTGAGGTCTACAAGCTTATGCTTTTCCCTTTTGCTGTAAGGGACAGAGCTAGAACATGGTTGGACTCAACCTAGAGATAGCCTGGACTCTTGGGATAAGCTGGTCCCGGCTTTCTTAGCCAAGTTCTTTCCTCCTCAAAAGCTGAGCAAGCTTAGAGTGGATGTTCAGACCTTCAAACAAAAAGATGGTGAGTCCCTCTATAAAGCTTGGGAAAGATACAAGCAACTGACCAAAAAGTGTCCTTCTGACATGCTTTCAAAATGGACCACATTAGATATATTCTATGATGGTCTGTCTGAATTTTCCATGATGTCACTAGACCACTCTACAGGTGGATCCATTCACCTAAAGAAAATGTCTGCAGAAGCTCAAGAACTTATTGAAATGGTTGCAAATAACCAGTTCATGTATACCTCTGAGAGAAATCCTATGAGTAATGGGACGCCTCAAAAGAGAGGAGTTATTGAAATTGATGCTCTGAATGCCATACTGGCTCAGAACAAAATATTGACCCAATAAGTCAATATGGTCTCTCAGAGTCTGAATGGATTGCAAAATGCGTCCAACAGTGCTAAAGAAGCATCTTCTGAAGAATATGCTTATGATCCTGAGAACCCTTCAATGGCAGAGGTGAATTACATGGGTGAAGCCTTTGGCAACACCTATAATCCTTCATTGAAAAATCATCTAAATTTTTCATTGAAGGAATAACAGAAGCAAGGATTCAATAATAACAATGGTGGAAGAAACAGGTTTAGCAATAGCAAACCTTTCCCATCATCATCTCAGCAACAGACAGAGCATTCTGAGCAGAATTCTTCTAGCTTAGCAAACATAGTCTCTGATCTATCTAAGGCCACTCTTAGTTTCATGACTGAAACAAGATCCTCCATTAGAAATTTGGAGGCACAAGTGGGACAACTGAGTAAAAGGGTTACTGAAACTCCTCCTAGCACTCTCTCAAGCAATACAAAGAGAATCCCAAAGGAGAGTGCAAGGCCATTGATATAATCAACATGGTCGAAACCTTAGAGGAGGAGGAGGAGGACGTGAATCCCAATGAGGAAAACCTCTGGAAACGTCCAGTGGCCAGTAAGGAATACCCTAATGAGGAACCAAAGGAATCTGAGACTTATACAGAGACCATAGAGATTCTCTTGGACCTCCTTTTACCATTCAAGAGCTCTGATAACTATTCATCTTCTGAAGAGGATGAAGACATTGTTGAAGGGCAAGTTGCCCAATATTTAGTAGTAGTCATGAAGCTGAATATCAAGCTATTTGGTAATGAGACTTGGGAGGAAGAGCCTCCCTTGCTCACCAATGAACTGAATACATTGGTTCAGCACAATTTACCTCAAAAGAAACAGGATCCTGGTAAATTCTTAATACCCTGTACCATAGGCACCATGACCTTTGAAAAAGCTCTGTGTGACCTGGGGTCAGGGATAAACATGATGCCACTCTCTGTAATGGAGAAACTGGGAATCTATGAGGTATAGGCTGCCAAATTCTCATTGGAAATGGCAGATAAATCTATGAAAAAGGCTTATGGACTAGTAGAGGATGTGCTAGTGAAGGTTGAAGGCCTTTACTTCCCTGCTGATTTCATAATTCTAGATACTAGGAGGGATGAGGATGAATCCATCATCCTTGGAAGACCCTTCCTAGCCACAGTAAGAGCTGTGATTGATGTTGACAAAGGAGAGTTGATCCTTCATGTGAATGAAGAATGCCTTGTAGTAAAGACTCAAGGTTCTCCATCTGTAACCACGAAGAGTAAGCATGAAGAGCTTCTCCCAATACAGAGTCAAACAGAGCCCCACATTCAAACTCTAAGTTTGGTGTTGGGAGGCCACAACCAAACTCTAAGTTTAGTGTTGAGAGATCTCAACCATACTCTGATCATCTGTGAGACTCCATGAGAGCTCACTGTCAAGCTATTGACATTAAAGAATAGCTTATTGGGAGGCAACCCAATTTTATTTTAATCTATATTATTTTGTTTTCTTTTAAGTTGATGATCATGTGAAGTCACAAAGACAATTACAAAAATAAAGAAAAAAATAAAAAATAGCATTGAAAACAGCACACCCTGGAGGAAGGACTTACTGGCGTTTAAACGCCAGTAAGGGTAGCAAAATGGGCGTTTAAACGCCCAATCTGGCACCTTTCTGGGCGTTTAAATGCCAGAATAGGGCACTAGAATAGCGTTTAAACGCCAAAATAGGGCAACAAACTGGCGTTTAGACGCCAAAACAGGAAGGAAAACTGGCATTTAAACGCCAGAACAGGGCAGTAGACTGGCGTTTAAACGCCAGAATTGCACTCTAAGGCATTTTGAACGCACAATTGGAGCAGGGATGAGAATTCCTTGACCCCTCAGGATCTGTGGACCCAACAGGATCCCCATCAACCTCAACTTACTCTCTCTCCTCTTCACACCTTTCTACAACACTCTTCCCCAAATACCCTTCACCAATCACTTCCTTAACTCTTCGCTAAAAACCCACACCCACCTTCAAAATTCAAAACCATTTCCCTCCCAAACCCACCCAAACCTTTCGGCCACTCTCCTTCCCTTTTCCTATAAATACCCATCTCCACTCCTTCATTTTCACACATCATACACACCTTTCCCTCCCCTTGGCCGAAACACATACACCTTCCATCTCCTCTATTTTCTTCTTCTTCTACATCTTTCTTTCATCTTTTGCTTGAGGACGAGCAAATATTTTAAGTTTGGTGTGGTAAAAGCATTACTTTTTTTTTCCATAACTATTTATGGCACCTAAGGCCAGAGAAACCTCTAGCAAGAGGAAAGGGAAGGCAACTGCCTCCACCTCTGAGTCATGAGAGATGGAGAGATTCATCTCAAAGGTCCATCAAGACCACTTCTATGAAGTTGTGGCCAAGAAGAAGGTGATTCCTGAGGTCCCTTTTAGGCTCAAAAAGGGAGAATATCCAGAGATCCGACAAGAGATTCGAAGAAGAGGTTGGGAAGTTCTTGCCAACCCCATTCAACAAGTTGAAATCTTAATGGTTCAAGAGTTCTATGCAAATGCATGGATCACAAGGAACCATGATCAAGGTATGAACCCAAACCCAAAGAATTGGCTTACAATGGTTCGGGGGAAATACTTAGATTTCAGTCTGGAAAATGTGAGGCTAGCGTTCAACTTGCCAATGATGGAAGAAAATGCACGCCCCTACACCTGAAGGGTCAACTTTGATCAAAGGTTGGACCAAGTCCTCATGGAAATATGTGTAGAAGGAGCTCAATGGAAAAGAGACTCAAGAGGCAACCTGGTTCAATTGAGAAGACCGGATCTCAAGCCTGTGGCTAGAGGATGGTTGAAGTTCATCCAATGCTCTATCATTTCCACTAGCAACCGATTTGAGGTAACTGTGGATTGGGCCATCATGTTCCATAGTATCATGATTGGAGAGGAAGTAGAAGTTCATGAAATCATACCGCTAGAACTCTACAAGGTGGCTGACAAGCCCTCACCTTTGGCAAGATTAGCCTTTCCTAATCTCATTAGTGTCTAGTGTCTATGTCTTAAAGCTATGAATAATTCCATGAATCCTTCACCTCTCTTAAATGAAAAATGTTTTAAAAACAAAAGAACAAGAAGTACATGAGTTTTGAAATTTGTCCTTGAAATTAGTTTAATTATATTGATGTGGTGACAATACTTTTTGTTTTCTGAATGAATGCTTGAACAATGCATATTGTTTTATCTTGTTGTTTATGAATGTTAAAATTGTTGGCTCTTGAAAGGATAAGGAAAAAGCAGAAATGTTATTGATAATCTGAAAAAAATCATAAAAATTGATTCTTGAAGCAAGAAAAAGCAGTGAAAAAAAAAGATAGTAGCGAAAAAAATGGCAAAAAAAAAGGGGGAGAAAAGAAAAAGAAAAAGCAAGCAGAAAAAGCCAATAGCCCTTTAAACCAAAAGGGAAGGGTAAAAAGGGTCCAAGGCTTTGAGCATTAACGGATAGGAGGGCCTAAAGCAATAAAATCCAGGCCTAAGCGGCTAAATCAAGTTGTCCCTAACCATGTGCTTGTGTCATGAAGGTCCAAGTAAAAATCTTGAGACTGAGTGGTTAAAGTCGTGATCCAAAGCAAAGAGCGTGTGCTTAAGAACTCTGGACACCTTTAATTGGGGACTTTAGCAAAGCTAAGTCACAATCTGAAAAGGTTCACCCAGTTATGTATCTGTGACATTTATGTATCCGGTGGTAATATTGGAAAACAAAGTGCTTAGGGCCACGGCTAAGACTCATAAAGTAGCTGTGTTCAAGAATCAACATACTGAAATAGGAGAATCAATAACACTATCTGAATTTTGAGTTCCTATAGATGCCAATCATTCTAAACTTCAAAGGAAAAAGTGAGATGCCAAAACTGTTCAAAAGCAAAAAGCTATAAGTCCCGCTCATCTAATTAGAACTAAGCTTCATTGATATTTTGGGATTTATAGTATATTCTTTTCTTTTTATCCTATTTGATTTTTCGTTTCTTTGGGACAAGCAACAATTTAAGTTTGATGTTGTGATGAGCGGATAATTTATACGCTTTTTGGCATTGTTTTTAGGTAGTTTTTAGTAGGATCTAGCTACTTTTTGGGATGTTTTTATTAGTTTTTATGCAAAATTCATATTTCTGGACATTACTATGAGTTTGTGTGTTTTTTTGTGATTTCAGGTATTTTCTGGCTGAAATTGATGGACCTGAGCACAAATCTGATTCAGAAGCTGAAAAAGGACTGTAGATGCTGTTGGATTCTGACCTCCCTGCTCTCGAAGTAAATTTTCAGGAATTTTAGAACTCCAAATGGCACTCTCTCAACTGCGTTGGAAAGTAGACATCCAGAGCTTTCCAGCAATATATAATAGTCCATACTTTGCTCGAGTTTTGACGACGTAAACTGGCGTTCAGACGCCCCTTCTTTGCCCTACTCTGAAGTTAAACGCCAGAAACACGTTACAAACCAGAGTTAAACGCCCAAACTGGCAAAAAAGCTGGCGTTTAACTCCAAGAGAAGCCTCTATACGTGTAAAGCTCAATGCTCAGCTTAAGCACACACCAAGTAGGCCCCGAAAGTGGATTTCTGCACCATTTATTCAATTATGTAAACCCTAGTGGCTAGTTTCATTATAAATAGGACTTTTTACTATTGTATTTGGAGCTTTTGGAATATCTTTGGACCATTGTTCACGTTTTAGGAGGCTGGCAATTCGGCCATGCCTACCCTATTTTCACTTATGTATTTTCAATGGTGGAGTTTCTACACACCATAGATTAAAGTGTGTAGCTCTGCTGTTCCTCGAGTATTAATTCAAAGTACTACTGTTTTCTATTCAATTCATGCTTATTCTTATTCTAAGATATCCATTCGCACACAAGAACATGATGAATGTGATGATTATGTGACACTCATCACCATTCTCACTTATGAACACGTGATTGACAACCACTTCCGTTCTACATGAAGACAAGCTTGAATGTATATCTCTTGGGCTTCTAATCAATGATTCACATCGATGGTTGGTGCACGAAATTGTGATCAATACTTTTCACAACTCAATTAATCCCCGGTGATGAACCCAAAAACTTGGTGTTCAATACCATGGCATAAACACAACTTTGCACAACAAACCAGCAAGTGTACTGGGTCGTCCAAGTAATAAACCTTACGCGAGTAAGGGTCGATCCCACAGAGATTGTTGGTATGAAGCAAGCTATGGTCACCTTGTAAATCTTAGTCAGGAAAACTCAAATGGTTATGAATGATGAATAAAACATAAAGATAAAGATAGAGATACTTATGTAATTCATTGGTGGGAATTTCAGACAAGCGTATGGAGATGCTTGGTCCCTTCCGTCTCTCTGGTTTTCTACTGTCTTCATCCAATCCTTCTTACTCCTTTCCATGGCAAGCTGTATGCAAGGGTTTCACCGTTGTCAGTGGCTACCTCCCATCCTCTCAGTGAAAATGTTTAACGCACCCTGTCACGGCACGACTATTCATCTGTCGGTTCTCAATCAGGTTGGAATAGAATCCAGTGATTCTTTTGCGTCTGTCATTAACGCGCAGCCTTCAGGAGTTTGAAGCTCGTCACAGTCATTCAATCATTGAATCCTACTCAGAATACCACAGACAATGTTTAGACCTTCCGGATTCTCTTGAATGCCGCCATCA
>NC_029780.3:36410160-36410526 GCF_000817695.3 Arachis duranensis
ATAGGTGAGAATGATGATGAGTGTCACGGATCATCACATTCATCAAGTTGAAGAACAAGTGATATCTTAGAACAAGAACAAGCGGAATTGAGTAGAAGAACAATAGTAATTGCATTAATACTCGAAGTACAGCAGAGCTCCACACCTTAATCTATGGTGTGTAGAAACTCCACGCATGGAACTGGCGTTGAGCGCCAGTTTACGTCGTCTAATTGCGAATAAAGTATGGACTATTATATATTGCTGGAAAGCCCAGGATGTCTACTTTCCAACACCGTTGAGAGAGCGCCAATTGGGCTTCTGTAGCTCCAGAAAATCCACTTCGAGTGCAGGAAGGTCAGAATCCAACAGCATCTGCAGTCCTTT
>NC_029780.3:36410637-36411510 GCF_000817695.3 Arachis duranensis
GTAAATGACATAAAAATCCACTTCCGGGCCCACTTGGTGTGTGCTTGGGCTGAGCATTGAAGCATTTTCGTGTAGAGACTCTTCTTGGAGTTAAAAACTAACTAAAACATACTAAAAACAATGCCAAAAAGCGTACAAATTATCCGCTCATCACAACACCAAACCTAAATTGTTGCTTGTCCCCAAGCAACTAAAAATCAAATAAAATAAAAAGAAGAGAATATACAATGAATTTCAAAAACATCTATGAAGATCAGTATTAATTAGATGAGCGGGGCTTTTAGCTTTTTGCTTCTGAACAGTTTTGGCATCTCACTTTTTCCTTTGAAGTTTAGAATGATTGGCATCTATAGGAACTTAGAATCTCAGATAGTGTTATTGATTCTCCTAGTTAAGTATGATGATTCTTGAACACAGCTACTTTATGAGTCTTGGCCGTGGCCCAAAGCACTCTGTGTATGAGTCTTGGCTGTGGCCCAAAGCACTCTGTCTTCCAGTATTACCACCGGATACATACATGCCACAGACACATAATTGGGTGAACCTTTTCAAATTGTGACTTAGCTTTGCTTGAGTCCCCAATTAGAGGTGTCCAGGGTTCTTAAGCACACTCTTTTTGCCTTGGATCACAACTTTATTTCTTTCTTTTTCTCTCTTTTTTTTTCGTTTTCTTTTCTTCTCTTTTTCTTTTCATTTTTCTCCTTCTCTCTTTCTTTTTTTTTCGTATTCACTTCTTTTTCTTGCTTCAAGAATCATTTTTATGATTTTTCAGATCCTCAGTAACATGTCTCCTTTTTCATCATTCTTTCAAGAGCCAACATTCATGAACCACAAATTCAAGATACATATGCACTGTTTAAGCATACATTCAGA
>NC_029780.3:36411635-36411903 GCF_000817695.3 Arachis duranensis
AGAACATTTTTCATTCAAGAAAGGTGATGGATTCATAGGACATTCATAACTTTAAGGCACAGACACTAGGACACTAATGATCACAAGACACAAACATAGATAAACATAAGCATGATTTTTCGAAAAACAGAAAATAAAGAACAAGGAAATTAAAGAACGGGTCCACCTTAGTGATGGCGGCTTGTTGTTCCTCTTGAAGATCCTATGGAGTGCTTGAGCTCCTCAATGTCTCTTCCTTGCCTTTGTTGCTCCTCTCTCATGATTCTTT
>NC_029780.3:36412136-36414459 GCF_000817695.3 Arachis duranensis
TGTCCTCATCAATGGGGATGTCTCCCTCTATGTCAACTCCAACTGAATAATAGAGGTGACAAATGAGATGAGGAAAGGCTAACCTTGCCAAGGTAGAGGACTTGTCCGCCACCTTATAAAGTTCTTGGGATATGACCTCATGAACTTCTATTTCTTCTCCAATCATGATGCTATGAATCATGATAGCCCGGTCTATAGTAACTTCGGACGGAAAGTGCATCCCTTGAGGCATCTCAGGGATCTCATGATGAGTGGGGTCTCTTGTGTGCTCCATCCTCTTCTTAGTGATGGGCTTGTCCTCATCAATAGGGATATCTCCCTCTATGTCAACTCCAGCTGAATAACAGAGGTGACAAATGAGATGAGGAAAGGCTAACCTTGCCAAGGTAGAGGACTTGGTCCAATCCTTTGATCAAAATTGACTCTTCTAGT
Source organism: Arachis duranensis (assembly GCF_000817695.3). Taxonomy (NCBI): domain Eukaryota; kingdom Viridiplantae; phylum Streptophyta; class Magnoliopsida; order Fabales; family Fabaceae; genus Arachis; species Arachis duranensis. The sequence continues at coordinate 36,412,569 of NC_029780.3, forward strand.
GTAAGGATGTTCATCTCCTTGCATCATGGGCAAGTTGAATGCCAACCTTATATTTTTCGGACTAAAATCCAAGTATTTCCCCCGAACCATAGTAAGCCAATTCTTTGGGTCCGGGTTCACACTTTGATCATGGTTCTTGGTGATCCATGCATTGGCATAGAACTCTTGAACCATTAAGATTCCGACTTGTTGAATGGGGTTGGTAAGAACTTCCCCACCTCTTCTTCGGGTCTCATGTCGGATCTCCGGATATTCACTCTTTTTGAGTGAAAAAGGGACCTCGGGGATCACCTTCTTCAAGGCCACAACTTCATAGAAGTGGTCTTGATGCACCCTTGAGATGAATCTTTCCATCTCCCATGACTCGGAGGTGGAAGCTTTTGCCTTCCATCTCCCATGACTTGGAGGTGGAAGCTTTTGCCTTCCCTTTTCTCTTTCTAGAGGTTTTTCCGGCCTTGGATGCCATAAATGGTTATGGAAAAACAAAAAGCAATGCTTTTACCACACCAAACTTAAAAAGTTTGCTCGTCCTCGAGCAAAAGAGAAAAGAAGAGAGTAGAAGAAGAAGAAATGAAGGAGATGGAGATGGCTTTGTGGTGCGGCCAAAGGTGAAGAAGTAATGTTTAGTGTGTGTGAAAATGAAGGAATGAAGATGGGTTTATATAGGGGTGGGGAGAGGGGTAGGGTTCGGCTATGGGAGGGTGGGTTTGGGATGGAAAGTGGTTTGAATTTGAATGGTGAGGTAGGTGGGGTTTTATGAAGGATAGATGTGAGTGGTGAAGAGAAAGATGGGATTTGATAGGTGAAGGGTTTTTGGGGAAGAGGTGTTGAGGTAATTGGTGAATGGATGAAGAAGAGAGAGTGGTGGGGTAGGTGGGGATCCTGTGGGGTCCACAGATCCTGAGGTGTCAAGGAAAAGTCATCCCTGCACCAAGTGGCGAGCAAAATTGCTCTTCATGCCAATTCTAGCGTTAAACGCCGGGCTGGTGCCCATTTCTGGCGTTTAACGCCAAGTTCTTGCCCTTTTCTGGCGTTTAACACCAGTCTGGTGCCCCTTTCTGGCGTTAAACGCCCAGAATGGTGCCAGACTGGGCATTAAACGCCCAACAGCTAACCTCACTGGCGTTTAAACGCCAGTGGGTGCGCCCAGAATGGTGCCAGACTGGGCGTTAAACGCCCATCTGCTAGCCTTACTGGCGTTTAAACGCCAGCAAGATCTTCCTCCAGGGTGTGCTATTTTTCTTTCTATTTTTCATTCTGTTTTTGCTTTTTCAATTGATTTTGTGACTTCTCATGATCATCAACCTACAGAAAACATAAAATAACAAAGAAAAATTAGATAAATATAACATTGGGTTGCCTCCCAACAAGTGCTTCTTTAATGTCAGTAGCTTAACAGTGGGCTCTCATGGAACCTCACAGATGCTCAGAGCAATGTTGGAACCTCCCAACACCAAACTTAGAGTTTGAATGTGGGGGTTCAACACTGGTGGACGAAATTGTGATCTTTAATTAATGGCTCCTTGGCATGTGCCAAGGAGAACTAATTTAACTAACTGATTAGAGAAGCTCACAACTCCGTTCAACTGACCAGCAAGTGTACTGGGTCGTCCAAGTAATACCTTACGTGAGTAAAGGTCGAATCCACAGAGATTATTGGTTTGAAGCAATCAATATTTATTTTATTAGTCTTAGTTAGGATGTCAACAAGGATTAATTTGGATTAAAAATGAAATTACTGGAATTGATAAAAGAGGGAACAATGTTACTTTGATTTGCAGCACTGAGAAATATGTTGGAGTTTTGGAGATGCTTTGTCCTCTGATTTCAACTCTTCCTTGAAATCCTCTTCTCACACGCAGGTTCCTTCCATGGCAAGCTCTATGTAGGG
>NC_029780.3:36414933-36416643 GCF_000817695.3 Arachis duranensis
CTAAAATCTACATGAAATTACCCCCAAAAAGCGTATAAAATATCCGCTCATCACAACACCAAACTTAAACTGTTGCTTGTCCTCAAGCAACTAGATGAATAAAATAGGTTCTAACAGAAATAAAGAAATAATAATATTCTCGGGTTTTAAATGAGGCTCAAATCCTTATTAGATGAGCGGGGCTTATAGCTTTTTGTCTCTAAATAGTTTTGGCATCTCCCTGTATCTTTAAATTTTCAGAATGATTGGCATCCTTAGGAACTCAGAATTCAGATAGTATTGTTGATTCTCCTAGTGTAGTATGTTGATTCTTGAACACAGTCATTTTATGTGTCTTGGCTGTGGCCCTAAGCACTTTGTCTTCCAGTATTACCACCGGATACATAAATGCCACAGACACATAACTGGGTGAACCTTTTCAGACTATGACTCAGCTTTGCTAGAGTCCCCAGTCAGTGGTGTCCAGAGCTCTTAAGCACACTCTTTTGCTTTGGATCACGACTTTAACCACTCAGTCTCAAGCTTTTCACTTGGACCTTCATGACACAAGCACATGGTTAGGGACAGCTTGGTTTAGCCGCTTAGGCCTGGATTTTATTTCCTTGGGCCCTCCTATCCATTGATGCTCAAAGCCTTGGATCCTTTTTATTCTTGGCTAGTGCCCATGGCTTGTGAATATTGTGTTATTTAAATTTTTTTTTTGAACTGCTTTTTCTTGCTTCATGAATCAATTTCATGATTTTTCAGATCATCAACAATATTTTTCGTGTTCCTCATCCTTTCAGGAACCAATATTCATCAAATTCAAAGTACATCTTATGCACTGTTCAAGCATTCATTCAGAGAACAAAAAGTATTGCCACCACATATAATTAATTATAATTTTATTTATTAAGAACTCGAAAAATATAAATTACTTCTTTATTCTAAAAGAAAATCTACTACTTTATTCATGCCTAATGATGATGAGAGAAATAAATTATAACTTAATTGGAAATAAAATCAAAATAGACATCCTAATTACTACTAAATATCTTTTAAGGTCAATTTCTAAAGGGAATAATCACTGCTAAGTTAAAACAGAGAAATTGGAACTCAGCAACCTGTTGTTTTGAGGAGTGGATGCTCCTCTAATTCTTTGGGGTGTGGTTCAAGGATTAATTTTTGCCTCTTCAACTGCCTTAGATCACGCCCTTGCTCCTCCTGTTCCTTTAGCAGTTTGCAAATCATGCTACCTTGATTATTCTGTTCTTCCTTTATTTGATCCATAGCTTCTTGCAATCTGGAAACAGAAGCCTCAAGCTATTCCCAATATTCGAATTGGGGCAGTTCTGGGAGAGCTTCTTGTGCTCTCCTTTTAGTTGAATCATCTTGTTGCTGTTGTCTGACCATTGATATTCCAGTAATGGGCTTTTCAATTAGGATATATTCAGTTATTCCCATCTTTACTCCAGCATCTTTGCAAAGCATAGAAACTAGGCTTGGATAAGCCAATTTGGCGTCCTTAGAATTCCTGTTTGCTATTTTATATAGCTCACAGGAGATCAGCTGATGGACTTCCACTTCTTTTCCCAACATGATGCAGTGAATCATGACAGCTCTTTTAATGGTAACCTCAGAATGGTTGCTGGTGGGCAATATGGAACGACAAATAAAATCCAGCCAGCCTCTGGCTACTGGTTTTAGATCTTCTCTTTTGAGTTGAACTGG
>NC_029780.3:36416699-36418411 GCF_000817695.3 Arachis duranensis
TCCAGCCAGCCTCTGGCTACTGGTTTTAGATCTTCTCTTTTGAGTTGGACTGGGATGCCAGTTGTACTGGTAGTCCATTTGGCTCCAGGGATGCATATGTCCTCCAGAACCTTATCCAGCCCTTTATTGACCCTTATCATTCTCCTATTAAAGGAGTCTGGGTCATCTTTCAGTTGAGGGATCTTGAATACCTCCCTGATCCTGTCAGAATGGGTATGAATGATTTTTCCTCTGACCACTGTCTTATGGTCAAAGATAGCAGCTCCAATGATTCTTTGCCTTTCTGTCTGCCATAGATTAGCATAAAATTCCTGAACCATGTTCTTCCCCACTTTCGTTTCAGGATTGGCCAGAATTTCCCAATTCCTGTTCCGAATTTGCTCTTGGATCTCCAGATATTCATCTTCTTTCAGATCAAATCTGACTTCCGGGATCACTGATCTGTGACTCATTATCTTGTAGTAATGGTCTGAATGTTCTTTAGTTAAGAACTTCCCTTGGTTCCAAAGTGGCTTTGGAACGCTTTCTTTCTTTCCTCTTGGGGTGGTTTGTTTCCCTTTAGGGGCCATGATCAAGAGACACAATAGTTTTTGTGATCACGGGAAAACACACCAAACTTAGAGCTTTGCTTGTCCTCAAGCAAAAGAGAGGAAAGAAGAGGGATAGGAGGAGAGCAATGTGGAGTGGTGAGGATGAGGAGGGGGCCGAACACAAAATATAGGGGAGGGGGGTGGGTAATTTTCGAAAAAAATAAGAATGAGATAAGATAAAAGATAAGATAAAAGATATAATTTTAAAAGATATGATCAGAAATTAAAAGATAATTTTGAAATTTAATTTTTGAAGAAGATTTTTAAAGGGAGTTAAAGATGTGTTGGAAACAAATTTGAAAAGATGATGGATTGAATTGGAAAGCCATTTGTTCTTTTGGGTTAAGATAAATCTAAAAAAATTGCAATCATTGGATTTTAGAAATTAGGATAAACTTTTTGGAATTGAAAGTGATAATTTAAAATATGTTTATGCAAGAAATCATGAATTGAAACATGAAAATTTTGAAAAAATTGCAAAGAAAAACGAAATTGTACCTCCTCCCACCATCCTGGCGTTAAACGCCCACATGGTGCATGGTTTGGGCGTTTAACGCCCACATGTTGCTTCTCCTGGGCGTTCAACGCCCATGTGATGCTTCTTCCTGGCGTTGAACGCCAGGAGGTCCTTCTTTACTGGGCGTTTTTCTAAACGCCCAGAATGCTAGCAGATTGGCGTTAAACGCCCAGAAGGTGCATCTTTCTGGCGTTTAACGCCCAGAAGATGCTTCTTCTTGGCGTTTAACGCCCAGAAGGTTACCCTTACTGGCGTTAAACGCCCAGTGGGTGCTTCTTTTGGGCGTTTAACGCCCAAAGTATTTCTTACTGGCTTTTTCATGCCAGTGAGCTTCCAAATTTCTCTGTAACTCTTGGGACTTCAATTAATTACTAATTCACCTTTGAAGATACTTGGACTTAAACCTGTAAAGAAAAGAAAATTTATTTAATCAGTGCATAAACTTTGTGAATGGCTGGGTTGCCTCCCAGCAAGCGCTTCTTTAATGTCATTAGCTGGACTGACACTGATATTCAATGTAATCTCAGTCTTGAGCATTCATGCTCGAAATTATCTTCAAGATAGTGTTTAACTCTTTGTCCATTGACAATGAACTTTTTGTTAGA
>NC_029780.3:36438384-36442827 GCF_000817695.3 Arachis duranensis
GCAGCATGAACTTGGCGTTTAACGCCAAGTTACGTCGTCTATCCTCGCTCAAAGTATGGACTATTATATATTGCTGGAAAGCCCTGGATGTCTACTTTCCAACGCCGTTGAGAGCGCGCCAATTGGACTCCTGTAGCTCCAGAAAATCCATTTCGAGTGCAGGGAAGTCAGGATCCAACAGCATCGGCAGTCCTTTTTCAGCCTAAGTCAGATTTTTGCTCAGCTCCCTCAATTTCAGCCAGAAAATACCTGAAATCACAGAAAAACACACAAACTCATAGTAAAGTCCAGAAATATGATTTTTGCCTAAAAACTAATAATATTCTACTAAAAACTAACTAAAACATGCTAAAATCTACATGAAATTACCCCCAAAAAGCGTATAAAATATCCGCTCATCAAACACCAAACTTAGAATTTGGTTGTGGCCTCCCAACACCAAACTTAGAGTTTGACTGTGGGAGCTCTGTTTGACTCTGTTTTGAGAGAAGCTCTTCATGCTTCCTCTCCATGGTGACAGAGGGATATCCTTGAGCCTTGAACACCAAGGATTCTTCATTCACTTGAATGATCAATTCTCCTCTATCAACATCAATCACAGCCTTTGCTGTGGCTAGGAAGGGTTTGCCAAGGATGATGGATTCATCCATGCATTTCCCAGTCTCTAGGACTATGAAATCAGCAGGGATGTAATGGTCTTCAACTTTTACCAGAACATCCTTTACAAGTCCATAAGCTTGTTTTCTTGAGTTTTCTGCCATCTCTAGTGAGATTTTTGTAGCTTGCACCTCAAAGATCCCTAGCTTCTCCATTACAGAGAGAGGCATGAGGTTTACACTTGACCCTAAGTCACACAAGGCCTTCTTGAAGGTCATGGTGCCTATGGTACAAGGTATTGAAAACTTCCCAAGATCCTGTCTCTTTTGAGGCAGTTTCTGCCTAGACAAGTCATCCAGTTCTTTGGTGAGCAAAGGAGGTTCATCATCCCAAGTCTCATTACCAAATAACTTGTCATTTAGCTTCATGATTGCTCCAAGGTATTTAGCAACTTGCTCTTCAGTGACATACTCATCCTCTTCAGAGGAAGAATACTCATCAGAGCTCATGAATGGCAGAAGTAAGTTCAATGGAATCTCTATGGTCTCATTTTGAGCTTCAGATTCCCATCGTTCCTCATTGGGGAACTCATTGGAGGCCAGTGGACGTCTATGGAGGTCTTCCTCAGTGGCGTTCACTGCCTCTTCCTCCTCTCCAAATTCGGCCATGTTGATGGCTTTGCACTCTCCTTTTGGATTTTCTTCTGTATTGCTTGGAAGAGTACTAGGAGGGAGTTCAGTAATTTTCTTGCTCAGCTGACCCACTTGTCCCTCCAAGTTTCTAATGGAGGACCTTGTTTCGGTCATGAAACTTTGAGTGGTTTTGATTAGATCAGAGACCATGGTTGCTAAGTCAGAGTTGTTCTGCTTAGAACTCTCTGTCTGTTGCTGAGAAGATGATGGAAAAGGCTTGCTATTGCTAAACCTGTTTCTTCCACCATTATTGTTGTTGATTCCTTGTTGAGGTCTCTGTTGATCCTTCCATGAGAGATTTGGATGATTTCTCCATGAAGGATTATAGGTGTTTCCATAGGGTTCTCCCATGTAATTCACCTCTTCCATTGAAGGGTTCTCAGGATCATAAGCTTATCCTTCACATGAAGCTTCCTTAGTACTTCCTGGTGCATTTTGCATTCCAGACAGACTTTGAGAAATCATATTGACTTGCTGAGTCAATATTTTGTTCTAAGTCAATATGGCATTCAGAGTGTCAATCTCAAGAACTCCTTTCTTCTCACTAGTCCCATTGTTCACAGGATTTCTTTCAGAAGTGTACATGAATTGGTTATTTGCAACCATTTCAACCTTCCTTCTGTCTGAAGGTTTGGACTTCCATTCTAAGCTTACTCAATTTTTGAGGTGGAAAGAACTTTGCCAAGAAAGCATTGACTAGCTTTTCCCAATAGTTCAGGCTTTCTTTAGGTTGTGAGTCCAACCATATTCTAGCTCTGTCTCTTACAGCAAAAGGGAATAGCATAAGTCTGTAGACCTCAGGGTCAACCCCATTAGTCTTGACAGTGTCACAGATTTACAAGAATTCAGCTAAAAACTGATGAGGATCTTCCAATGGAAGTCCATGGAACTTGCAATTCTGTTGCATTAGAGAGACTAATTGAGGCTTAAGCTCAAAGTTGTTTGCTCCAATGGCAGGGATAGAGATGCTTCTCCCATAAAAATCGGGAGTAGGTGCAGTAAAGTCACCCAGCACCTTCCTTGCATTGTTGGCATTGTTGTTGTTTTTGGCTGCCATGGGTTCTTCCTCTTTGAAGATTTCTGTTAGGTCCTCTACAGAGAATTGTGCCTTAGCTTCTCTTAGCTTTCGCTTCAAGGTCCTTTCAGGTTCAGGGTTAGCCTCAACAAGAATGATTTTGTCTTTGCTCCTGCTCATATGAAAGAGAAGAGAACAAGAAAATGTGGAATCCTCTATGTCACAGTATAGAGATTCCTTGAGTTGTCAGAGGAAAAAAAAAATAGAAAGAAGAGGTAGAAAATTCGAACTTATCAAGAAAGATGGAGTTCGAATTGTGCATTAAGGAATAGTGTTAGTCCATAAATAGAAGGATGTGAGAAGAGGGGAAGAAATTTTCGAAAATTAATGTAAAATATTTTAAAAACATTTTGAAAAACACTAATTGATTTTCGAAAACCAAGATAGAGAAGGAAGTAAAGTGATTTTTGAAAAAGATTTTGAAATTAGAAATCAAAAAGATTTGATTGACAACTATTTTGAAAAAGATGTGGTTAAGAAGATGTGATTGGTTTTAAAAAGATGTGATTGAGAAGATATGATTTGAAAAACTTTCTTTTAAAAAGATTTGATTTTAAAAAATAATAACTTGGCTAACAAGAAAAGATATGATTCAAACATTAAACCTTTCTCAACAGAAAAGGCAATATACTTGAAATGTTGGATCAAATCATTAATTGATAGCAAGTATTTTTGAAAATGGAAAGAAATTGATTTTGAAAAAGATTTGATTGAAAAAATATGATTTGAAAAAGATTTGATTTTGAAAAATTTTGAAAACCTGAAAAAAATTGGCAATAAAAATAGAATCTTCCCTCTTGTGCCATCCTGGCGTTAAACGCCCAGAATGGTGCACATTCTGGCATTTAACGCCCAAAGCACTACCTTTTTGGGCGTTAAACGCCCAGCCAGGCACTCTGGCTGGCGTTTAAACGCCAGTTTGCCTTCCTTACTGGGCGTTTTGAACGCCCAGCTTTTTCTGTGTAATTCCTCTGCAGTATGTTCTGAATCTTCAATCCTCTGTATTATTGACTTGAAAAGACACAAATTAAAAATATTTTTGGATTTTTAATAATAAGGAATAATCAATATGCAACTAAAATCAAATAACAATGCATGCAAGACACCAAACTTAGCGTTTGTATACTACTGACACTAACAAAATGAGAATGCATATGAGACACATAAACACTCAAGTCAAGAGAATTTAAAAATCAGAGCAAGTAAATCATCAAGAGCAACTTGAAGATCACTGAAGACACATGAAAAAAAATGCATGTAATTGACACCAAACTTAACATGAGACTCTAGACTCAAACAAGAAATATTTTTGGATTTTTTTCGAAAATTAAGTGGAAAAAGAAAATAAAGGTATCAAAATTCTTAATGAGAATTCCAGGAATCATTGCAATGCTAGTCTAAGACTCCGGTCCAGGAATTAGACATGGCTTCATAGCTAGCCAAGCTTTCAAAGAAAGCTCCAGTCCAAAACACTAGACATGGCCAATGGCCAGCCAAGCCTTAGCAGATCACTGCTCCAACAGCAAGATTGATAGAAATCAACAAGCTCTTGTGATGATAAGTTGAAACCTCGGTCCAATAAAATTAGACATAGCTTCACAGCCAGCCAGACTTCAACAGATCATCTATGGCATAACCGTGAGGCAGATTGCCAGATCTTTGGCAATTGTCACAATTACGTACAAACTCTCGATAGTCTTTATAGAGAGTAGGACAGTAGAAACAATATTGGAGGACTCTTGTGGCTGTTCGCTCACTTCCAAAATGTCCTCTGGTGCACGAAATTGTGAACAATACTTTTCACAACTCAATTAATCCCCGGTGATGAACCCAAAAACTTGGTGTTCAATACCATGGCATAAACACAATTTCGCACAACTAACCAGCAAGTGTACTGGGTCGTCCAAGTAATAAACCTTACGCGAGTAAGGGTCGATCCCACAGAGATTGTTGGTATGAAGCAAGCTATGGTCACCTTGTAAATCTTGGTCAGGCAAACTCAAATGGTTATGAATGATGAATAAAACATCAAGATAAAGATAGAGATACTTATGTAATTCATTGGTGGGAATTTCAGAC
>NC_029780.3:36443207-36455736 GCF_000817695.3 Arachis duranensis
ACATTCATCAAGTTTAGGAACAAGTGATATCTTAGAATAGAAGCAAGCGTGATTGAATGAAAAACAGTAGTAATTGCATTAATCCATCAAGACACAGTAGAGCTCCTCACCCCCAACCATGGGGTTTAGAGACTCATGCCGTGGAATGTACACAAAGAAACGTGTAAAGTGTCATGAGGTACAGATACAATGTCAAAAGATCCTATTAATAGTAAGCTAGTAACCTAGGGTATACAGAAATGAGTAAATGACGTAAAAATCCACTTCTGGGTCCACTTTGTGTGTGCTTGGGCTGAGCATTGAAGCATTTTCGTGTAGATACTTCTCTTGGAGTTAAACGCCAGCTTTTGTGCCAGTTTGGGCGTTTAACTCCCACTTTGGTGCCAGTTCCAGCGTTTAATGGTGACTTTGAACGCCGGTTTCAGCTATCAAATCTTGGGCAAAGTATAGACTATCATATATTGCTGGAAAGCCCAGGATGTCTACTTTCCAAAGCCGTTAAGAGCGCGCCAATTTGGCTTCTGTAGCGCCAGAAAATCCACTTCGAGTGCAGGGAGGTCAGAATCCAACAGCATCTGCAGTCCTTTTTAGTCTCTGAATCAGATTTTTGCTCAGGTCCCTCAATTTCAGCCAGAAAATACCTGAAATCACAGAAAAACACACAAACTCATAGTAAAGTCCAGAAAAGTGAATTTTAACTAAAAACTAATAAAAATATACTAAAAACTAACTAGAACATACTAAAAACATACTAAAAACGATGCCAAAAAGCGTACAAATTATCCGCTCATCAATGGTGCACGAAATTGTGATCATCAACAATGGTTCCAATAGACTTGGAGCTCTCACACGTGAATCACACTTTGTTACAACTTCGCACAACTAACCAGCAAGTACACTGGGTCGTCCAACTAATACATTCCGTGAGTAAGGGTCGATCCCACGGAAATTGTTAGTATGAAGCAAGCTATGGTTGATAGGCAAAATTGTGATTTACTCTTTTTATAACTTGAACAATTCTTAGCAATGGCTCTAGAACTTGGTGCACACTAGTATCGTTCACTCACATTCTTCACAACTTCGCACAACTAACCAGCAAGTGCACTGCGTCCTCCAAGTAATAAACCTTACGTGAGTAAGGGTCGATCCCACGGAGATTGTTGGTATGAAGCAAGCTATGGTCATCTTGTAAATCTCAGTTAGGCTGATTCAAATGATTATAATAGTTTTCAAAGATAATAATAAATAAAGCATATAATAGAGATAGAGATACTTATGTAAATCATTGGTAGGAATTTCAGATAAGTGTATGGAGATGCTGTGTTCCTTCTGAATCTCTGCTTTCCTACTGCTTCCTTCAATCCTTCTTACTCCTTTCCATGGCAAGTTGTATGTAGGGCATCACTGTTGTCAATGGCTACTTCCCATCCTCTCAGTGAAAATGGTCCAATTGCTCTTGTCACAGCACGGCTAATCATCTGTCGGTTCTCGATCATGTCGGAATAGAATCCATTGATTCTTTTGCGTCTGTCACTACGCCCAACAATCGCAAGTTTGAAGCTCGTCACAGTCATTTAATCTCTGAATCCTACTCGGAATACCACAGACAAGGTTTAGACTTTCCGGATTCTCAAGAATGGCCGCCAATAATTCTAGCTTATACCACGAAGATTCTGATTAATGAATCCAAGAGATACACGCTCGGTCTGAGGTAAAACGGAAGTGGTTGTCAAGCACGCGTTCATAAGGATGGATGATGATGAGTGTCACGGATCATCACATCCATTAGGTTGAAGTGTAACGAATATCTTAGAACAAGAATAAGCTGAATTGAATAGAAAATAGTAGTAATTGCATTAAAACTCGAGGTACAGCAGAGCTCCACACCCTTAATCTATGGTGTGTAGAAACTCCACCGTTGAAAATACATAAGTGATGGTCCAGGCATGGCCAAATGGCCAGCCTCCACAAAAGACATATGAATTTGAATAATAGGGAAAAGAACCAAAGATGTGGTCAAAAGACGCCTAGTACAATAGTAAAAAGTTCTATTTATACTAAACTAGCCACTAGGGTTTACAGAAATAAGTCTAAGTGCAGAAATCCACTTCTGGGGCCCACTTTGGTGTGTGCTTGGGCTGAGCTTGAGCTTTGCACATGTAGAGGCTTCTCTTGGAGTTAAATGCCAAGTTGTAACATGTTTTTGGCGTTTAACTCTAGTTTGGGACGTGTTTCTCGCGTTTTACTCCAAAATGCAGCATGAAACTGGCGTTGAATGCCAGTTTTCATTGTCAAAGCTCGATCAAAGTATAGACCATTATATATTGCTGGAAAGATCTGGATGTCTACTTTCCAACGCAATTAAGAGCGCACCATTTGGAGTTCTGTAACTCCAGAAAATCCATTTCGAGTGCAGGGAGGTCAGAATCCAACAACATCAGCAGTCCTTTTTCAGCCTGAATCAGATTTTTGCTCAGGTCCCTCAATTTTAGACAGAAAATACCTGAAATCATAGAAAAACACACAAACTCATAGTAAAGTCCAGAAATGTGAATTTTTCATAAAAGCTAATAAAAACATCCATAAAAGTAGCTAGATCCTACTAAAAACTACCTAAAAACAATGCCAAAAGGCGTATAAATTATCCGCTCATCAATGGTCATCTTGTAAATCCCAGTTAGGCAGATTCAAATAGTTATAATGGTTTTTGAATATAAAGATAAATAAAGCATAAAGTAAAGATAGAGATACTTATGTAAATCATTGGTGAGAATTTCAGATAAGTGTATGGAGATGCTTTATTCCTTCTGAATCTCTGCTTTTCTACTGCCTTAATTCAATCATTCTTACTCCTTTCTATGGCAAGCTGTATGTAGGGCGTCACCATTGTCAATGGCTACTTCCCATCCTCGCAGTGAAAATGGTCCAAATGCTCTGTCACAGCACGGCTAATCATCTGTCGATTCTCAATCATGTCGGAATAGGATCCATTGATCCTTTTGCGTCTGTCACTACGCCCAACACTCGCGAGTTTGAAGCTTGTCACAGTTATTCAATCCCTGAATCCTACTCAGAATACCAAAGACAAGGTTTAGACTTTCCAGATTCTCAAGAATGCTGCTAATGGATTCTAGCTTATACCACGAAGATTCTGATTAAGGAATCCAAGAGATACACACTCTAGCTCTCGCTTGTAGAACGGAGGTGGTTGTCAGGCACACATTAATAAGGACGGATGATGATGAGTTTCACGGATCATCATATCCATCAGGTTGAAGTGCAGCGAATATCTTAGAATAAGAATAAGCTTGAATTGAATAGAAGAACAATAGTAATTGCATTAATTCTCGAGGTACAACAGAGCTCCACACCTTAATCTATGGTGTGTAGAAACTCCACCGTTGAAAATACATAATTCATGGTGGTCCAGGCATGGCCGTGAGGCCAGCCCCCAAAATGTGATCAAAGGATCAAAAGATAATCCAGAGATGCTAATACAATAGTAAAAAGTTCTATTTATACTAGACTAGCTACTAGGGTTTACAAAAATAAGTCTAAGTGTAGAAATCCACTTTTGGGCCCACTTTGGTGTGTGCTTGGGCTGAGCTTGAGCTTTACACGTGCAGAGGCTTCTCTTGGGGTTAAACGCCAAGTTGTAACGTGTTTTTGGCGTTTAACTCTGGTTTGTGACGTGTTTCTGGCGTTTTACTCCCGAATGGAGCATGGAACTGCCGTTGGACGCCAGTTTGTGTCATCTATGCTCGAACAAAGTATGAACCATTATATATTTCTGGAAAGCCATGGATGTCTACTTTCCAACGCAATTGAGAGGGCGCCATTTGGAGTTCTGTAGCTCCAGAAAATTCATTTCAAGTGCAGGGAGATCAGAATCTAACAGCATCAGCACTCTTTTTTTAGCCTGAATCAGATTTTTGTTCAGGTCCCTCAATTTCAGCCAGAAAATATCTGAAATCACAGAAAAACACACAAACTAATAGTAAAGTCTAAAGCGTATAAATTATCCGCTCATCATAACACCAAACTTAAATTGTTGCTTGTCCCCAAGCAACTGAAAATCAAATAGGATAAAAAGAAGAGAATATGCTATAAATCCCAAAATATCAATGAATAGTAGTTCTAATTAGATGAGCGGGACTTGTAACTTTTTGCTTCCGAACAGTTTTGGCATCTCACTTTATCCTTTGAAGTTTAGAATGATTGGCATCTATAGGAACTTAGAGTTCAGATAGTGTTATTGATTCTCCTAGTTAAGTATGTTGATTCTTGAACACAGCTACTTTTATGAGTCTTAGTCGTGGCCCTAAGCACTTTGTTTTCCAGTATTACCACCGGATACATAAATGCCACAGACACATGACTGGGTGAACCTTTTCAGATTGTGACTCAGCTTTGCTAAAGTCCGCAGTTAGAGGTGTCCAGAGCTCTTAAGCACACTCTTTTTGCTTTGGATCACAACTTTAACCACTCAGTCTCAAGCTTTTCACTTGGATCTACATGCCACAAACACATGGTTAGGGACAGCTTGATTTAGCCACTTAGGCCTGGACTTATTTCCTTGGGCCTTCCTATCCATTGATGCTCAAAGCCTTAGATCCTTTTTACCCTTGCCTTTTGGTTTTAAGGGCTATTGGCTTTTTCTGCTTGCTTTTTTTTCTTTTTCTTTTATATTTTATTTTATTTTATTGCCATTTTTTTCCGCCAGCTTTTGTTATTCACTACTTTTTCTTGCTTCAAGAATCAATTTTATGATTTTTCAGATTATCAATAACATTTCTCTTGTTCATCATTCTTTCAAAAGCCAACAATTTTAACATTCATAAACAATAAGATCAAAAAATATGCACTGTTCAAGCATTCATTCAGAAAACAAAAAGTATTGTCACCACATCAATATAATTAAACTAATTTCAAGGATGAATTCGAAACTCATGTACTTCTTATTCTTTTGTATTAAAAACATTTTTCATTTAAGAAAGGTGAAAGATTCATGGAATTATTCATAGCATTAAGACATAGTTACTAGACACTAATGATCATGTAATAAAGACACAAACATAGACAAACATGAAGCTCAAAAACCAAAAAACAGAGAGATAAGAACAAGGAAGTTAAGGAATGAGTCCACTTTAGTGATGGTGGTCCTTTCTCCTTGAAGGACCAATGGTGTTCTTGAGCTCCTCTATGTCTCTTCCTTACCATTGTTGCTCCTCCCTCATAGCTCTTTGATCTTCTCTAATCTCATTGAGAATGATGGAGTGTTCTTGGTGTTTCACCCTTAATTGGTTCATGTCATGACTTAATCCTTCTAGAGAAGTGTTGAGTTGTTCCCAATAGTTATTTAGAGAAAAATGCATCCCTTGAGGCATCTCAGGGATTTCTTAATGATGAGCTTTCTCATGCGTCTCTTGAGATCCATGAATGGGCTCTCTTGCTTGCTCCATCCTCTTCTTAGTGATAGGCTTGTCCTCTTCAATGACGATGTCTCCTTCTATGACAACTCCAGCTAAGTAGCATAGATGGCAAATGAGATGAGAAAAAGCTAGCCTTGCCAAGGTGAATGGCTTTTCGGCTACTTTGTAGAGTTCTAGAGAGATGACTTCATGAACTTCTACTTCCTCTCTAATCATGATGCTATGGATCATGATGGCCTGATCTACAATTACTTCGGATCGGTTGCTAGTAGGAATGATGGAGCGTTGGATGAACTCCAACCATCCTCTAGCCATAGGCTTAAGGTCCAGTCTTCTTAATTGAACTGGATTGCCTCTTGAGTCTCTTTTCCATTGAGCTCCTTCCACACATATGTCCATGAGAACTTGGTCCAACCTTTGATCAAAGTTGACCCTTCTAGTGTAGGGGCATGCGTCTTCTTGCATCATAGGCAAGTTGAACGCCAACCTTACGTTCTCCGGACTGAAATCTAAGCATTTTCCTCGAACCATTGTAAGCCAATTCTTTGGGTCTGGGTTCATGCTTTGATCATGGTTCCTAGTGATCCATGCGTTTGCATAGAACTCTTGAACCATTAAGATTTTGACTTGTTGAATGGGGTTGGTAAGAACTTTCCAACCTCTTCTTTGGATCTCATGTCGGATCTCCGGATACTCATTTTTCTTTAGCATGAAAGGGACCTCAGGTATCACCTTCTTCTTGGCCATCACTTCATAGAAGTGGTCTTGATGGGCTTTTGAGATGAATCTCTCCATCTCCCATGACTCGAAGGTGGAAGCTTTTGTCTTCCCTTTCCTCTTTCTAGAGGTTTCTCTGGTCTTAGGTTCCATCAATGGTTATGGAAAAACAAAAAAGCTATGCTTTTACCACACCAAACTTAGAATGTTGCTCGTCCTCGAGCAAAAGAAGAAAGAATAGATGATAAAGAAGAAGATATGTAGGAGAGGGAGAGAGATGTGTATTCGGCCAAGAGAGATAAGAGAGGGTAGTGATGTGTGAAAATGAAGAAGGATAGAGGGGTTTATATAGTGGAGGGAGAGGGGTTAGGGTTCAGACATTGAGGGTGGGTTTGGGTGGTAAAGAGATTTTGAAAAGAGTGTTATGAAAAGGTGTGAGAGAGAGGGAGAAGGTAGGTGGGGATCCTGTGGGGTCCACTGATCCTGAGGTGATCCTGTGGGGTCCACAGATCCTGAGGTGTCAAGGATTTCTTATCCCTGCACCCTTTAGGTGTGTAAAATGCCCTTTGTATGCAATCCTGACGTTTAATGCCAGCTTTCCTTAGGGTGTAATCTTGGCGTTTAAATGCCAGACTGCTGCTTGTTTTTGGCGTTCAACGTCAGCTTCATGCTCTGTTCTGGCGTTGAACGCCAGCCAGATGCTCCTTACTGGTGTTTAAACGCCAATAGGCTCTTCCTCCAAGGTGTGCTATTTCTTCTATTGTTTTTGATTCTGTTTTTAATTTTTGAAATTGTTTTGTCACTCCACATGATCATAAACCTAATAAAATATAAAAAAACAATAGAAATATAGATAAATAAAAATTGGGTTGCCTCCCAATAAGCGCTTCTTTAATGTCAATAGCTTGACAGTGAGCTCTCATGGAGCTTCACAGATCATCAAAGCATTGTTGGGACCTCGCAACACCAAACTTAGAGTTCGAATGTGGGGGTTCAACACCAAACTTAGAGTTTGGTTGTGGCCTCCTAACACCAAACTTAAAGTTTGATTGTGGGGGCTTTGTTTGACTCTGTATTGAGAGAAGCTTATCGTGCCTCTTTTTCATGGTTACAGAGGAAGATCATTGAGCTTTAAACACAAGGTAGTCCCCATTCAATTGAAGGACTAGCTCTCCTCTGTCAACATCAATCGCAGCTCCTGCTATTGCTAGGAAGGGTCTTCCAAGAATGATGGATTCATTCTCATCCTTCCCAGTGTCTAAGATTATGAAATCAGCAGAGATGTAAATGCCTTTAACCTTTACCAACACGTCCTCTACCAATTCATAAGCTTGTTTCTTTGACTTGCTGCCATCTCTAATGAGATTCTTGCAGCTTGTACCTCAAAGATCCCCAGTTTCTCCATTGTAGAGAGTGGCATAAGATTTATACCTGACCCCAGGTTACATAGAGCCTTCTCAAAGGTTATGGTGCCTATGGTACAGGATATTAAGAATTTAGCAGGATCTTGTTTCTTTTGAGGTAGAGTTTGCTGAACCCATGTATCTAGTTCACTAATGAGCAAGGGAGGTTCACCTTTCCAAGTCTCATTACCAAACAAATTGGCATTCAACTTCATGATGGCCCCTAGATATTGAGCAACTTGCTCTTTAGTTACATCTTCATCTTATTTAGAGGAAGAATAGTTCTCAGAGCTCATGAATGGCAGAAGGAGGTTTAATGGAATCTCTATCGTCTCTATATGAGTCTCAGATTCCTTAGGTTCCTCAGTTTGGAACTTCTTTTTGTTCAGAGAATGTCCCAGGAGGTCTTCCTCACTAGGATTCATGTCCTTCTCCTCCTTTGTGCATTCGGCCATACTGATTATATCAATGGCCTTGCACTCTCCTTTTGGATTCTCTTCTGTATTGCTTGGGAGAGTACTAGGAGGGGTTTCAGTGATTTTCTTACTCAGCTGACCCACTTGTGCCTCCAAATTTCTAATGGAGGACCTGATGAGCGGATAATTTGTACGTTTAATTTTTGGCATTGTTTTTAGTATGTTTTTAGTGTGTTTTAGTTAGTTTTTATTATATTTTAATTAGTTTTTAGTTAAAATTCACTGTTCTGGACTTTATTATGAGTTTGTGTGTTTTTCTG
Organism: Arachis duranensis; assembly: GCF_000817695.3. Lineage (NCBI taxonomy): Eukaryota > Viridiplantae > Streptophyta > Magnoliopsida > Fabales > Fabaceae > Arachis > Arachis duranensis. The sequence continues at coordinate 36,451,496 of NC_029780.3, forward strand.
TGATTTCAGGTATTTTCTGGCTGAAATTGAGGGACCTGAGCAAAAATCTGATTCAGAGACTGGAAAGGACTGCAGATGCTGTTGGATTCTGACCTCCCTGCACTCGAAGTGGATTTTCTGGAGCTACAGAAGCCCAATTAGACATCCTGGGCTTTCCAGCAATGCATAATAGCTCATACTTTGCCCGAGATTTGATGGCCCAAACTGGCGTTCCAAGTCAGCTCAAGAATTTTGGCATAAAACGCCGGAACTGGCACAAGAATGGGAGTTAAACGCCCAAACTAGCACAAAAGCTGGCGTTTAACTCCAAGAAAAGTCTCTAAACGAAAATGCTTCAATGCTCAGCCCAAGCACACACCAAGAGGGCCCGGAAGTGGATTTTTACGTCATTTACTCATTTCTGTAAACCCTAGCTACTAGTTCTCTATAACTAGGACCTTTTGCTGTTGTATTTACATCTTTTGATCACTTGAATCTTTTGATCATGTTTTTATGATTGAACCCTCTTTCGGAGGCTGGCCATTTGGCCTTGCCTAGACCTTGTTCTTATGTATTTTCAACGGTGGAGTTTCTACACACCATAGATTAAGGTGTGGAGCTCTGCTGTACCTCGAGTATTAATGCAATTACTATTGTTCTTCTATTCAATTCAGCTTATTCTTGTTCTAAGATATTCATTCGCACCCAAGAACATGATGAATGTGATGATTATGTGATGCTCATCATCATTCTCACTTATGAACGCGTGCCTGACAACCACTTCCGTTCTACAAGCAAACAAGGCTTGAATGTTTATCTCTTGGATTTCTTAATCGGAATCTTCGTGGTATAAGCTAGAATTGATGGCAGCATTCAAGAGAATCCGGAAGGTCTAAACCTTGTCTATGGTATTCTGAGTAGGATTCAAGGATTGAATGACTGTGACGAGCTTCAAACTCACGATTGTAGGGCGTTAGTGACAGACGCAAAAGAATCACTGGATTCTATTTCAACATGATCAAGAACTGACTCGCATAAGGTTTATTACTTGGACGACCCAGTGCACTTGCTGGTTAGTTATGTGAAGTTTTGATAAAGAGTTGAGATTGCAATTGAGCATACCATGTTGATGGTGCCATTGATAATCACAATTTTGTGCACCAAGTTTTTGGCGCCGTTGCCGGGGAATTAAATGTCCTAACTACAGTTTCGCATTTGTTCCCTGCAATAATAGTGCCAAGTTTTGATCCAAGTTTTTGGCACCGTTATTGGCGCCGTTGGCGGGGATTGTTCAAGTTTGGATAACTGACGGTTCATCTTGTTGCTTAGATTAGGTATTTTTCTTCAGAATTTTTAAGAATGAATTCTAGAGTTTCAAGGTGATGTTCTTATCATCACCAAAGCTGATTGATTCTCATCAATTTAGCTCTTGAATGCAATGTCCTACTGAAGCTTGAATAGCCATGTCTAATTTCTTTAGACTAAAGCTTTAGACTAACATTGCATGATTCCTGGAATTCTTATTAAAAATTTTGAATCTCTTTATTTTCTTTTCCATATAATTTTCGAAAAATCCAAAAAAAATTACAAAGTCATTAAAATCAAAAATATTTTATTTTTCTTGTTTGAGTCTAGTGTCTCATTTTAAGTTTGGTGTCAATTGCATGTTTCTGTTCTTCTTGCATTTTTCGAATTCATTCATGTGTCTTCATTGATCTTCAAGTTGTTCTTGATGATTTACTTGCTCTGATCTTCAAATTCTCTTGTTTTGTGTGTTTTGTTGTTCTCATATGCATTCTCAATTTGTTAGTGTCAGTAGTATACAAACTTCTAAGTTTGGTGTCTTGCATGCATTGTTTTTTTGATTTTAGTTGCATTTTGATTATTCCCCATCATTAAAAATTCAAAAAAAATTATTTGTGTCTTTTCAAGTCAATAATACAGAGAATTGAAGATTCAAAACATACAGCAGAGGAATTACATAGAAAAAGTTGGGCGTTCAAAACGCCCAGTGAGGAAGGAAAATTGGTGTTTAAACGCTAGCCAGGGTACCTGGCTAGGCGTTTAACGCCCAAAAGGGTAGAGTTTTAGGCGTTAAATGCCAGAATGGATACCATTCTGGGCGTTTAACGCCAGGATGGCACAAGAGGGAAGATTTTGTTTTTAATGCAAACTTTTTTCAAGTTTTCATAATTTTTCAAAATCAAATCTTTTCCAAATCATATCTTTTCAATCATATCTTTTCAAAATCAATTTCTTTCCATTTTCAAAAATACTTGCTAATAATTAATGATTTGATTCAACATTTCAAGTATGTTGCCTTTTCTGTTGAGAAAGGTTTAATGTTTGAATCATAACTTTTCTTGTTAGCCAAGTCATTAATTTTAAAAATCAATTTTTTTTAAATTGTTTTTCAATCATACCTTTTCGATCATATCTTTTTAAAACTATATCTTTTCAATCATATCTTCTTAATCACATGTTTTTCAAAATAGTTTTCAATCATATCTTTTTGATTTCTAATTTCAAAATCTTTTTCAAATTTCACTTAATTTCTTTCCCAATCTTAGTTTTCGAAAATCAATTACCATTTTTCAAAATTTCTTTTAATTAATTCACTTTAATTTTCGAAAATTTCTTTCCCTCTTCTCACATCCTTCTATTTATGGACTAACATGTACAATTCGAACTCTATCTTTCTAAGTTCGAATTCTTCTACCACTTCCTTCCATTTTTCTTTTTCCTCTGACACCTTAAGGAATCTCTATACTGTGACATAGAAGATTCCATATTTTCTTGTTCTCTTCTCTTTCATATGAGCAGGAGCAAAGACAAAAGTATTCTTGTTGAGGCTGACCCTGAACCTGAAAGGACCGTGAAGGGAAAGCTAAGAGAAGCTAAAGCAATACTCTCTGTAGAGGACCTAACAGAAATCTTCAAAGAAGAAGACATGGCAGCCGAAAAAAACAACAACAATGCCAACAATGCAAGGAAGGTGCTGGGTGACTTTACTGCACCTACTCCCGACTTCTATGGGAGAAGCATCTCTATCCCTGCCATTGGAGCAAACAACTTTGAGCTTAAGCCTCAATTAGTTTCTCTAATGCAACAGAATTACAAGTTCCATGGACTTCCATTGGAAGATCCTCATCAATTTTTATCTGAGTTCTTGCAAATCTGTGACACTGTCAAGACTAATGGGGTTGACCCTGAGGTCTACAGACTTATGCTATTCCCTTTTGCTGTAAGAGACAGAGCTAGAATATGGTTGGACTCACAACCTAAAGAAAGCCTGAACTCTTGGGAAAAGCTATTCAATGCCTTCTTGGCAAAGTTCTTTCCACCTCAAAAATTGAGTAAGCTTAGAGTGGAAGTCCAAACCTTCAGAATCCATCTATGAAGCTTGGGAAAGATACAAACAATTAATCAGGAAGTGTCCCTCTAACATGCTTTCTGAATGGAGCATCATAGGTATCTTCTATGATGGTCTGTCTGAACTGTCCAAGATGTCATTGGATAGCTACTGTAGGATCTCTTCCTCTGAAGAAGACGCCTGTAGAAGCTCAAGAACTCATTGAAATGGTTGCAAATAACCAATTCATGTACACTTCTGAAAGGAATCCTGTGAACAATGGGACGAATCAGAAGAAAGGAGTTCTTGAGATTGATACTTAGACCTAGGATGTAGACGATCATAACATGGGTGATTCGGCGGATTTGGATTCCTATATATCCACTCATGCGGTACTTCATTGTGTGATATATATAAGATCCATCTGTATAGATATCATCATCTACATCCACAAAACCACTCAAAGTTTCATAACTGAAACAAGGTCCTCCATTAGAAACTTGGAGGCACAAGTGGGTCAGCTGAGCAAGAACGTTACTGAACTCCCTCCTAGTACTCTTCCAAGCAATACAGAAGAGAATCCAAAAGGAGAGTGCAAGGCCATTAACATGACCTACATATCCAAATTTGGAGAGGAGGAAGAGGCAGTGAGCGCCACTGAGGAAGACCTCAATGGACGTCCACTGGCCACAAATGAGTTCCCTAATGAGGAACCATGGGAATCTGAGGCTCACACTGAGACCATAGAGATTCCATTAGATTTACTTCTGCCATTCATGAGCTCTGATGAGTATTCTTCCTCTGAAGAGGATGAAGATATCACTGAAGAGCAAGTTGCTAAATACCTTGGAGCAATCATGAAGTTAAATGACAAGTTATTTGGTAATGAGACTTGGGAGGATGAACCCCA
>NC_029780.3:36455983-36457476 GCF_000817695.3 Arachis duranensis
AGACAATTCAAGAAAACAAGCTTATGGACTTGTAGAGGATGTTCTGGTAAAAGTTGAAGACCATTACATCCCTGTTGATTTCATAGTCCTAGAGACTGGGAAGTGCATGGATGAATCCATCATCCTTGGCAGACCCTTCCTAGCCACAGCAAAGGCTGTGATTGATGTTGACAGAGGAGAATTGATCATTCAAGTGAATGAAGAATCCCTTGTGTTTAAGGCTCAAGGATATCCCTCTGTAACCATGGAGAGGAAGCATGAAGAGCTTCTCTCAAAATAGAGTCAAACAGAGCCCCCACAGTCAAACTCTATGTTTGGTGTTGGGAGGCCACAACCAACTTCTAAGTTTGGTGTTGAACCCCCACATTCAAACTCTAAGTTTGGTGTTGGGAGGTTCCAACATTACTCTGAGTATCTGTGAGGCTCCATGAGAGCCCACTGTCAAGCTACTGACATTAAAGAAATGCTTGTTGGGAGGCAACCCAATTTTATTATATTATCTATTTTCCTTTGTTATTTTATGTTTTCTATAGGTTGATGATCATGGGAAGTCACAAAATCAATTGAAAAAGCAGAAACAGAATGAAAAATAGAAAGAAAAAGAGCACACCCTGGAGGAAAATCTGGCTGGCATTTAAACGCCAGTAAGGGCAGCAAATAGGCGTTTAACGCCAATTCTGGCACCATTCTGGGCGTTTAACGCCAGAAAGGGGCACCAGACTGGCGTTAAACGCCAGGACAGAGCAAGAAGTTGTCGTTAAACGCCAGAAATGGGCACCAGCCCGGCGTTTAACTACAGAATTGGCATAAAGAGCATTTTTGCTCGCCACTTGGTGCAGGGATGAATTTTTCTTGACACCTCAGGATCTGTGGACCCCACAGGATCCCCACCTACCCCACCACTCTCTCTCTTCTTCACCCATTCACCAATCACCTCAACACCTCTTTCCCAAAAACCCGTCACCTATCAAATCCCACTATTCTCTTCACCACTCACATCCATCTTTCATAAAATCCCACCTACCTCACCATTCAAATTCAAGCCGCTTTCCCTCCCAAACCCACCCATAATGGCCGAACCATACACCCCCTCTTCACTCCTATATAAACCCATCTTCATTCCTTCATTTTCACACAACCTAAACACTACTTCTCCCCCTTGGACGAACCACAAAGCCACCTCCATCTCCTCTATTTCTTCTTCTTCTACTCTCTTCTTTCTTCTTTTGCTCGAGGACGAGCAAACCTTCTAAGTTTGGTGTGGTAAAAGCATTGCTTTTTGTTTTTCCATAACCATTTATGGCATCCAAGGCCAGAGAAATCTCTAGAAAGAGGAAAGGGAAGGCAAAAGCTTCCACCTCCGAGTCATGGGAGATGGAGAGATTCATCTCAATGGTGCATCAAGACCACTTCTATGAAGTTGTGGCCATGAAGAAGGTGATCCCCGAGGTCCCTTTCAAACTCAAAAAGAGTGAATATCCGGAGATCCGACA
>NC_029780.3:36457572-36473047 GCF_000817695.3 Arachis duranensis
CATAGACATTTGTGAAGAGGGCGCTCAATGGAAGAGAGATTCAAGAGGGAAGCCGGTTCAAATGAGAAGGCATGACCTCAAGCCCGTTGCTAGGGGATGGTTGGAGTTTATCCAACACTCAATCATTCCCACTAGCAACCGATCCGAAGTTACTATAGACCGGGCTATCATGATTCATAGCATCATGATTGGAGAGGAAGTAGAAGTTCATAAGGTTATATCCAAGAACTTTATAAGGTGGCGGACAAGTCCTCTACCTTGGCAAGGTTAGCCTTCCCTCATCTCATTTGTCACCTCTGTTATTCAGTCAGAATTGACATAGAGGGAGACACCCTCATTGATGAGGACAAGCCTATCACTAAGAAAAGAATGGAGCAAACAAGAGATCCCACTCATCATGAAATCCCTAAGATGCCTCAAGGGATGCACTTTCCTCCACAAAACTTTTGGGAGCAAATCAACACCTCCCTAGGAGAATTGAGTTCCAACATGGGACAACTAAGGGTAGAGCACCAAGAACATTCCATTCTCCTCCATGAAATTAGAGAAGATCAAAGAGTCATGAGAGAGGAGCAACAAAGGCAAGGAAGAGACATTGAGGAGCTCAAGCACTCCATAAGATCTTCAAGAGGAAGAACAAGCCGCCATCACTAAGGTGGACCCGTTCTTTAATCTCCTTGTTCTTTGTTTTCCTGTTTTTCGAATTTTTATGCTTATGTTCATCGTCTATGTTTGTGTCTTATGATCATTAGTGTCTTAGTGTCTATGCCTTAAAGTTATGAATGTCCTATGAATCCATCACCTTTCTTAAATGAAAAATGTTCTTAATTGAAAAAGAGAAGAATTACATGAATTTCAGATTTTATAACAGATTAATCATTTTGATGTGGTGGCAATACTTTGACATCTGAATGTATGCTTGAACAGTGCATATGTCTTTTGAATTTGTTGTTCATGAATGTGGGCTCTTGAAAGAATGATGAAAAAGGAGACATGTTACTGAGGATCTGAAAAATCATAAAAATGATTCTTGAAGCAAGAAAAAGCATTGAATTCAAAAAAAAAACGAAAAAAAGGGAAAAGAAAAAGAAAAAAATAAAGTTGTGATCTAAGGCAAAACGAGTGTGCTTAAGAACCCTGGACACCTCTAATTGGGGACTCTAGCAAAGCTGAGTCACAATCTGAAAAGGTTCACCCAGTTATGTGTCTGTGGCATGTATGTATCCGGTGGTAATACTGGAAGACAGAGTGCTTTGGGCCACGGCCAAGACTCATAAAGTAGGTATGTTCAAGAATCATCATACTTAACTAGGAGAATCAATAACACTATCTGGATTCTGAGTTCCTATAGAAGCCAATCATTCTGAATTTCAAAGGATAGAGTGAGATGCCAAAACTGTTCAGAGGCAAAAAGCTAGAAGCCCCGCTCATCTAATTAATACTGATCTTCATAGATGTTTTCGGAATTCATTGCATATTCTCTTCTTTTTATCTTACTTGATTTTCAGTTGCTTGGGGACAAGCAACAATTTAAGTTTGGTATTGTGATGAGCGGATAATTTGTACGCTTTTTGGCGTTGTTTTTAGTATGTTTTTAGTGTATTTTAGTTAGTTTTTATTATATTTTTATTAGTTTTTAGTTAAAATTCACTTTTCTGGACTTTACTATGAGTTTGTGTGTTTTTCTGTGATTTCAGTTATTTTCTGGCTGAAATTGAGGGACCTGAGCAAAAATCTGATTAAGAGACTGGAAAGGACTGCAGATGCTGTTGGATTCTGACCTCCCTGCACTCGAAGTGGATTTTATGGAGCTACAGAAGCCCAATTGGCGCGCTCTCAACTGCGTTGGAAACTAGACATCCTGGGCTTCCCAGCAATGTATAATAGCCCATACTTTTCCTGAGATTTGATGGCCCAAACTGGCGTTCCAAGTCAGCTCAAGAATTCTGGCGTAAAACGCCGGAACTGGCACAAGAATGGGAGTTAAACGCCCAAACTAGCACAAAAGCTGGCGTTTAACTCCAAGAAAAGTCTCTACACGAAAATGCTTCAATACTAGTTCTCTATAAGTAGGACCTTTTGCTATTGTATTTACATCTTTTGATCACTTGAATCTTTTGATCATGTTTTTATGATTGAACCCTCTTTGGGAGGCTGGCCATTCGGCCATGCCTAGACCTTGTTGTTATGTATTTTCAACGGTGGAGTTTCTACACACCATAGATTAAGGTGTGGAGCTCTGTTGTACCTCGAGTATTAATGCAATTACTGTTGTTCTTCTATTCATTTCAGCTTATTCTTGTTCTAAGATATTCATTCGCACCCAAGAACATGATGAATGTGATGATTATGTGACGCTCATCATCATTCTCACTTATGAACGCGTGCCTGACAACCACTTCCATTCTACAAGCAAGCAAGGCTTGAATGTTTATCTCTTGGATTTCTTAATCGGAATCTTTGTGGTATAAGCTAGAATTGATGGCGGCATTCAAGAGAATCCGAAAGGTCTAAACCTTGTCTGTGGTATTCTGAGTAGGATTCAAGGATTGAATGACTGTGACGAGCTTCAAACTCGCAATTGTGGGGTGTTAGTGATAGACGCAAAAGAATCGCTGGATTCTATTTCGACATGATCGAGAACCGACAACTGAATAGCCGTGCTGTGACAGAGCGCGTTGAACATTTTCACTGAGAGGACGAGACTGTAGCCATTGACAACGGTGATGCCCAACATACAGCTTGCCATGGAAAGGAGTAAGAAGGATTGGATGAAGACAGTAAGAAAGTAGAGAGACAGAAGGGACAAAGCATCTCCATACGTTTATCTGAAATTCTCACCAATGAATTACATAAGTATCTCTATCTTCATTTTATGCTTTATTCTTAAATCATCTATAACCATTTGAATATGCCTGACTGAGATTTACAAGATGACCATAGCTTGCTTCATACCAACAATCTCCGTGGGATCGACCCTTACTCGCGTAAGGTTTATTACTTGGACGACCCAGTGCACTTGCTGGTTAGTTGTGCGAAGTTGTGATAAAGAGTTGAGATTGCAATTGAGGGTACCATGTTGATGGCACCATTGATGATCACAATTTCGTGCACCAGGATTTTGTTTCACTCATGAAACTTAAAGTGGCCTTAGATAGATCAGAGACTATGTTTGCTAAGCTAGAGGGGCTCTGCTCAGAATTCTCTGTCTATTGCTAAGAAGATAATGTAAAAGGCTTGCCATTGCTAAGCCTATTTCTTCCACCATTATTAAAGCCTTGTTGAGGCTTTTGTTGATCCTTCCATGAGAAATTTGGATGATTTCTCCATGAGGAATTATAGGTGTTTCCATAGGGTTCACCCATGTAATTCACCTCTGCCATTGCAGGGTTCTCAGGATCATAAGCTTCTTCTTCAGAAGATGCCTCCTTAGTACTGTTGGATGCATTTTGCCATCCATTCAGACTCTGAGAAATCATGTTGACTTGCTGGGTCAATATTTTGTTCTGAGCTAATATGGCATTCAGAGCATCAATTACAAGAACTCCCCTTTTCTGAGGTGTCCCATTACTCACAGGCTTCCTCTCAGAGGTGTACATGAATTGGTTATTTGCAACCATGTCAATGAGTTCTTGAGCTTCTGCAGGAGTTTTCTTTAGGTGAATGGATCCACCTGCAGAATGGTCTAGTGACATCTTAGAAAGCTCAGATAGACCATCATAGAATATATCTAAAATGGTCCACTTTGAAAGCATGCCAGAAGGACACTTTTTGGTTAACTACTTGTATCTTTCCCAAGTTTCATAGAGGGATTCACCATCTTTTTGCTTGAAGGTCTGAACATCCACTCTTAGCTTACTCAGCTTTTGAGGAGGAAAGAACTTGGCTAAGAAGGTCGTGACCAGCTTATCCCAAGAGTCTAGGCTATCTTTAGGTTGTGAGTCCAACCAAGTTCTAATTCTGTCTCTTACATCAAAAGGGAAAAGCATGAGCCTGTAGACTTCAGGATCTATTCCATTAGTCTTAACAGTATCACAGATCTACAAGAATTCAGTTAAAAACTGATAGGGATCTTCTGATGGAAGTCCATGAAACTTGCAGTTCTGCTGCATTAGAGCAACTAGTTGAGGCTTTAGCTCAAAATTGTTTGCTCCAATGGCAGGGATTGAGATGCTTCTTCCATAAAAATTTGAAGTAGGTGTAGTATAATCACCAAGCATCCTCCTCGCACCTCCACCATTGTTATTGGGTTCGGCCATGTCTCCTTCTTTTTCGAGATTCTCTATAAGGTTTTCTCTGGATTGTTGTGCTTTAGCTTCTCTTAGTTTCTTCTTCAGAGTCCTTTCAGGTTTAGGGTCTGCTTCAACAAGAATGTCCTTGTCCTTGCTCCTGCTTATATGAAAAAGAAGAGAACAGAAAAAGAAGAGGAATCCTCTATGTCATAGTATAGAGATTCCTTTATGTGAGTAGAAGAAAAAAAAGAATAGAAGAAGGAGAATAGAAAAATTCAAACACAGAGGAGAAGAGAGGGTTCGAATTTTTAGATAAAGAGAAGAGTTAGTAAATGAATAAAATAAATAGAAAGAGATGGGAGGGGGAGAATTTCAAAAATTGTTTTTGAAAAAAGGTTAGTGATTTTCGAAAATTAAGAGAAGAAATAAAATTAAAATTAAAATTTGAAACAATTAGTTAATTAAAAAGAATTTTGAAAAAGGTAAGGTGATTTTTGAAAATTAGAAAGAGAAAAGTAGTTAGGTGGTTTTGTAAAAGATAAGAAACAAACAAAAAGTCAATTAGTTAGTTAAAAAAGATTTGAAAATAAATTTTGAAAAGATATGAAGTTAAAAAAGATTTTGAAATTGATTTTGAAAAAGATATGATTTGAAAAAGATTTTTTGAAAAGATATGATTGAAAAAGATGTTTTGGAAAAGATTTGATTTTTAAAATTGAAATTTGATTACTTGACAAAAAGGATATGATTCTGGAATTTAAAGATTGAACCTTTCCTAACAAGAAAGTAACAAACTTAAAATTTTTGAATCAATCACATTAATTGTTAGTAAAGTTTTTGAAATTTTGAAATGAAATTGAGAAAAATATTTTGAAAATCAATTAAAAAAATATTTTCAAAAATATAAAAGAAAAATGAAAAAGATTTGATTTTTGAAAAAGTTTTGAAAAGATAAGATTTTTAAAATTGAAATCTTGACTTGACTAACAAGAAACAACTAATTTAAAAAAATTTTTGACTAAGTCAACCCAAAGATTTCGAATTTTTGAGTAACACAAGGAAAAGATATTTTTTATTTTTGAATTTTTAATGATGAGAGAGAGAAACACAAATATGACCCAAAACATGAAAATTTTGGATCAAAACACATGATGCATGCAAGAACACTATGAATGTCAAGATGAACACCAAGAACACTTTGAAGATCAAGATGAACATCAAGACTTATTTTTGAAAATTTCAAGAAAAGAAAAACATGCAAGACATCAAACTTAGAAATTTTCAATGCTTAGACACTATGAATGTAAAAATGCATAGGAAAAACAACAAAAAAACACAAAACAAGAAAATATGAAGATCAAACAAGAAGACTTATCAAGAACAACTTGAAGATCATGAAGAACACATGCATGAATTTTCGAAAAAATGCAAAGTTTTTTAAAACATGCAATTGACACCAAACTTAAAAATTGACACTAGACTTAAAAAAGAAACACAAAATATTTTTTATTTTTATGATTTTATTGATTTTTTGTATTTTTTTCGAAAATTATTTTTAGAAAAATGAAAACAAAGAAAAAATTTTTGAAATATTTTTGAAAACTTTTTGAAAAGGAAATTACCTAATCTGAGCAACAAGATGAACAGTCAGTTGTCCAAACTCGAACAATCCCCGGCAACGGCGCCAAAAACTTGGTGCACAAAATTGTGATCATCAACAATGGCGCCAATAGACTTGGAGCTCTCAAACGTGAATCACACTTTGTCACAACTTCGCACAACTAACCAGCAAGTGCACTGGGTCGTCCAAGTAATACCTTACGTGAGTAAAGGTCGATCCCACGGAGATTGTTGCTATGAAGCAAGCTATGGTCATCTTGTAAATCTCAGTTAGGCGGATTCAAATGGTTATAATTATTTTTGAATATAAAGATAAATAAAGCATAAAGTAAAGATAGAGATACTTATGTAAATCATTGGTGAGAATTTCAGATAAGTGTATGGAGATGCTTTGTTCCTTCTGAATCTCTGCTTTCCTACTGTCTTCATCCAATCATTCTTACTCCTTTCTATGGCAAGCTGTATGTAGGGTGTCACCGTTGTCAATGGCTACTTCCCATCCTCTCAGTGAAAATGGTCCAAATGCTCTGTCATAGCACAGCTAATCATCTGTCGGTTCTTGATAATGTCGGAATAGGATCTATTGATCCTTTTGCGTCTGTCACTATGCCCAACACTCGCGAGTTTAAAGCTCATCACAGTCATTCAATTCCTGAATCCTACTCGAAATACCACAGACAAGGTTTAGACTTTCCGGATTCTCAAAAATGCTGCTAATGGATTCTAGCTTATACCACGAAGATTCTGATTAAGGAATCCAAGAGATACACACTCTAGCTCTCGCTTGTAGAACGGAGGTGGTTGTCAAGCACGCGTTCATAAGGACGGATGATGTTGAGTGTCACGGATCATCACATCCATCAGGTTGAACTGCAGCGAATATCTTAGAATAAGAATAAGCTTGAATTGAATAGAAGAACAATAGTAATTGCATTAATTCTCGAGGTACAACAGAGCTCCACACCTTAATCTGTGGTGTGTAGAAACTCCACTGTTGAAAATACATAATTGATGGTGGTCTAGGAATGGCTGTGAAGCCAGCCCCCAAAATGTGATCAAAGGATCAAAAGATAATCCAGAGATGTCTAATACAATAGTAAAAAGTCCTATTTATACTAGACTAGCTACTAGGGTTTACAGAAATAAGTTTAAATGCAGAAATCCACTTCCGGGGACCACTTTGATGTGTGCTTGGGCTGAGCTTGAGCTTTACACGTGCAGAGGCTTCTTTTGGGGTTAAACGCCAAGTTATAACGTGTTTTTGGCGTTTAACTCTTGTTTGTGACGTGTTTCTGGCGTTTTACTCCCGAATGCAGCATGGAACTGGCGTTGGACACCAGTTTGCGTCGTCTAAGCTCGAACAAAGTATGAACCATTATTTATTGCTGGAATGCCCTGGATGTTTACTTTCCAACGCAGTTGAGAGCGTGCCATATAGAGTTCTGTAGCTCCAGAAAATCCATTTCAAGTGCAGGGAGGTCAGAATCCAACAGCATCAACAGTCCTTTTTCAGCCTGAATCAGATTTTTGCTCAGGTCCCTCAATTTCAGCCAGAAAATATCTGAAATCACAGAAAAATATACAAACTCATAGTAAAGTCCAGAAATGTGAATTTTGCATAAAAACTAATAAAAATATCTCTAAAAGTAGCTAGATCCTACTAAAAACTACCTAAAAATAATGCCAAAAAACATATAAATTATCCGCTTATCAATTGACTCCCCTCTGACAATGGGACATCTGAATCCGAGATTAGAGTCTTCGTGGTATAGGCTAGAATTCATTGGCAGCATTCTTGAGATCCGAAAAGCCTAAACCTTGTCTGTGGTATTCCGAGTAGGATCTGGGATGGGATGACTGTGACGGGCTTCAAACTCGCGACTGTAGGGCGTGGTGACAGACGCAAAAGGATAGTAAATCCTATTCTTACACGATCGAGAACCAACAGCTGATTACCCATACGATATCTGTGCATGGTATTTTTCATTCGAGACGAGCAATCCGACAGTTGATTAGCCGTACAGAAACCGTAGAGGACCATTTTCACTGAGAGGACGGGAAGTAGCCATTAACAACGATGACACCCCACATAAAGCTTGCCATAGAAAGGAGTATGACGGATTGGATGAAGGCAATAGGAAAGCAGAGATTCAGAAAGAACAACGCATCTCCATACGCTTATCTGAAATTCCGACCAATGAATTACATAAGTATCTCTATCTTTATTTTACGTTTTACTTATCTTTTAATTATTAAAACTCTATAACCATTTGAATCTGCCTGACTAAGATTTACAAGGTGACCATAGCTTGCTTCAAGCCGACAATTTCTGTGGGATCAACCTTTACTCACGTAAGGTTTATTACTTGGACGACCCAGTGCACTTGCTGGTTAGTTGTGCGAAGTTGTGAAAAAGAGTTGAGATTACAATTGTGTGTACCAAGTTGTTGGTGCCATTGAGATTACAATTTCGTGCACCAATAACACAGTATCAAAATATTAAAATATCATAGTTTGATCGAATTCTCTCTACAAAATATGTTCTACACAACTTCCAGTCAATATTGAAAATTATTTTCTATTTTGTTGTTGGTGGTTTGAAGCCCGGGGTGGGGATGAATTTTACAAACTCTGCCAAGTGTGCAACTGTCCCAAAATTTGCTCCTTGCATTGGGTCTATCTTGAAAGTTATTTTCCTCTTAGATTGCAGCTTGTCATGCTTAGTTTCCTGTTGTAGAGGTGGAGGTGGGTCTGATGGAGAGACCTAGTGAAATTGTTAACAGAATTAGTGACCAATACAACCTAATAAAAACCAATCAATATATAATCAAATAGTATCAATCAATTGGATCTAAATAACATTTACTCGTGTATTATAAACCAATACAAACCAGTTAACAGTTAATTAAGTATTAGAAAAGAAGTAAAACAAGTATTAGAAAAACTCGTAAGCAGTAAACTAAAGAGTTGCTATAGTAATACAATTGTCTAAATATATGTAGTTGTACAGTTATACTATTAGAGAAACATGATAGAATAAGATTGTCCTTTTAAATTAATGAAAAAGTAATACAATTGTTCTAACAATGGTTGCTCCAATAAATAAATATATGTAATTTCAATCAAAAAATACTTGATAGATAGTAAAGAGTTTTGTTTATAACAGATTCCACAGTAAAGCAGAGGTTTCATTCTTGTACTTGAAGTAAAAAAGAACGGGAAGAAATAAAGAAAAATAAAGAAAACATAAACAAGGCAATTATCTATGTTCGATCTCTAAATCAATGCATGCAGTATAAACACTAAATGAAAATCTTAGAATGACTCAATATTTAATTTGTGTCTGTTTACGGTAAGAAATACTTGAGTGTTCTAGCACTTGTTAACTATTAGTCTTTACTAAAATGGTTGTGAAATACTTTTTTTTTAAGAAATTACCCAATCAACAATTACATTAAAATGGGGTATAAAGGAGTAAATTGTTATTTTAAAATGGAATATAAAGAATTAATATATAATCAAATGGACAAATAATTGAAAGATTCAGTTGATCATAGCCACAAACATGCAAAAAAATTAAACCCTAACATACAAGAACTCTATCATCATCAACAACCATAATCAGCCACATTTTTCCAAAGTTTCACTGATGAAGTAGAGTGAAAAAATGAAAAACAAGCCACAACCAACATTTTGAGAAAAATAAAGCATAGTATGTTGAGAGCAATAATTTTGTTACTAACCTGTTTTTGAAGAGATGATGATTCCCAAGTAATTAATCTTCACAATAGGGGGCGAAACAAGTAAGAAAAGCTTCAAACCATCAATACTGCAACACCCCATGGTTCTTCTTTGACGAAAACGTAAACAAGGGGAGAAGGAGGAAGAAGAAGGGTCAATTGGGTTTCACTTTTGAAGTGGTCAATGTTTGGGTTTTCATTTAACCCCTTTCTCATATCAAACGACGTCGTTTCTAATATTTTTGGCGCCAAGAGTAAAACGGCGTCGTTTTGAGAGTGTCAGGTGTCATTTAAAATTGTGAGGTCAGCATTCTGGTGACGAAAAACGACATAAGGGCTAATTTGAGGTTCGGGTCAAAATTTTAACGTATAATTAGAGTCAATTGAAAGCTTAAGGACTAAATTGAGACGAAGTCAAATTTCAAGGACTAATTTGAGTATTAACTCCAAGAGCATTCATTAAACGCCATTACCAACTCATGATGTCGGTAGAAATAATAAGCTTGATATTTGAAATTTTATTTACCCGTGGTAAAGTCATCGTTAATTTTAATTAAAAATAAAAATAATTAAAATAAAGTATACTTTTTATTGTTAAAGTTTTCTAAAAGTATAAAAGTATCTCTAAATTTTATTTTATTTCAATTTTGTTATAAAAGTTTTCGATTTATATCAAATATAATTTTGGCAGCTAAATTTTTAAAAAACTTATGACTATATTAATAATAATTTCACAAAATTTTAATATTTTTAATATAAATAAAAAATTATTGAAATAAAATTGAAATAAAATAAATCTTAAGGATATTTTTAAAACTTATGACAAATTTTAAAAAAATATATATTTTATTCAAATAATTAATTTTTTTTACCGTCTAAGCATTAGTAACTTATATCTGAAATAAAAATCAAATTTAATTATTTTATTCTTACCAGCGATAAAATCATAGCTAATTTTATGTGAAAATAAAAAATAATTATATTTGTTATCGATGACCCAAGCATTAGTAATTTATTTCTAAAATTAAAACTAAAATTTATCTATTTATTAGAATTCAATTTGAAAATTAACTTTTTTTTTAGACATTAGTCAACTTATTTAAAACTTTATTTCTATATTCACGTTTATATTCTAATCATTCTTTTTTCAAATGTGTTCGTAGCTCGAGTCCAGAACGGTTCGTGTCCAATGAGTGTTGAGGTTCAGGGAATTGTTGGAAGCTGGATTTGCATGGGCTCCGGAAATGAGGCGGATGAGGTTCCTTCGACCTGGCGAGGCGTTGAGTGGGGGGAGGAGCCACCTGCAAAGATTCCAACGCTCAAATTAGTATCCGTACAAGAGATACTATTAGGGTTAGGATAGGTGACGTACCTGGGAGAGGGGTAGGACTCTCCCCTTATATAGTCTGTGCTCGAGCGGGACCAACAGGAGCATACCCTCCTTCCTGGAAGCTTTCTTCCAGCTATCTAGGTGCTGTGACCAGGCAAGAAAAGAGGGGATTCGCGGGTCGGGGGACCCGTCGGGTCGTCGACTCGGTACCCATGCCCGACTCACTAATGGGTTGGGCCGGAACAATGCCCTAAACGTGCTGATCACTAGGCTAGACGGTGATTGGCGCATTCGAGCGACTCGCCTTTTTCCTGGTTGATTTCTCCTTAAGTTGGGAATCCGTCGATGGAAACTGCAACCCCATGCGCGTGCATTGCCCCCATACGTAGCTTGGTGCGTCGCTTCGAACTCCGCACTGAGCATTCAATGCTCATTATGTCTTATTTGAAAATCCAAGGGAAAGGACTATTATGCCTCTGCCTTTTCGCGCTCTACCTTTATGGTTACCATTCTGACTTCCTCCAAAACTTCTCTTATTCCTTATTTTCCATTCCCTACCACATTTGCTTCTACTTTCACTCTCTGAGTTGTTCTTGGCTGGGAGATTTCTGCGAGCCCTTCTCCATTCGCTTTCCTCTTTTTACCTCTTGAATATTTTCCTGGTAAGCATTCTTTATTCCTTTTGCTCCTTTATTGTTTTATGGTTGCTTTTTTCATTATCTCTGCCGATTGACGCATGCCATTCTTTTGCCTTTGGTTTATGCCTACTTAACTGTTGTAGCCTACATTAGATAGTTGCTAAGGGGCACCATTTAGGTGTCTATTTCTTGAATCTGGGCTTTAGATTAGCGTGCATGTCATGGATTAGTAGCGTGGTTAACTGTAGGCCAGTTTTTGTTTATTTTTTGAGTTTACGACCTCCCAGGTTGACTTGAGTGGTGCCCCCACTATAGGTATGGCTCGACCACCAGCGCCAAACGTCATTGATTTTTACGCTTGGGTAACCTCGGATGTGAAGGATACGCCCCCTAGGATAACCAAAGAGGAGCTCCAAGAATTTTGGGACTCCATTTCCCTGTGTGGGGGAGGTCCGGAGAATGCAAACTACCAGGTTTACGTTTCGAGCGATCGGGAACGTGTTTGCCACAAGAACATGGCGATCCCCGGGTAGTTAACTAGTTGTGTGTCTATAAATCAATGTTCACTACTCTGGGAATCTGACTTCCCTTCTCTCCCTTTGTGATGTCTCTGCTAAATCATTGTGACGTCGCTCCTTCACAACTCCATCCTAACAGCTAGGCCACGATCCGCTGCTTTGAGCTGGTGTGTGAATATCTAGAGCTCCCAGTTTTTATAAATGTGTTTCTTTATCTCTTCCTATTGACAAACCTTTCTTGGGAGGGAAAAACAGAAAAAGGGTATATGTCCTTCCGAGCCGTGCAAGGTAGAAGAATCTTTGGGCTCTCTAAGGATTCCTTCCACGGCTTCAAAAGTACCTTCTTTAAGGTCAGGCCGATTCAGGGTTACCATCCATTTTAGTTGACCCTGGAAGGAGAAAGACGGATCCCCACCTATTGGAGCTTTGGGGCTGGCTCTGCCTATTTATTAAAGGTGACTCACGATGGGTTGCATAAGGAGGACCATTGGATTGCCGACAACTTGTTGACTATCTTTGGGCCTCGAAATCTTAATCCCCATTTGTTATTAGGTGATCAGAAAATCGGTCAAGCCCACATTGGTAGGTTATTTCCCATTCTTCCTACTAGACTTTCCTTTTAGTCTCCTTTGGGGTTTCTTATTAAAACTTGCTTCCTGACTTCCTTACTTGCATTTTTCTTATAGTTTCTATGGCTAACGGGAAGACCACCATGACGGAGCTGATGACCCACTTCCTTGGCGAGAGTGATGATGAAGACTCTTCTACAACCCATTCAAAGATCCCGGGTACCATTATTGTCGGCGAGGGGAGTGGTCGAACTGCTACTGAGGATCAGGGTGATTCTCAGCCATCTGGTAGTGCCCGACCCGATCATCCTCTGAGGAGGGTTATGGAAGAATCGATCAAACAATAGGGGCCTGATTCCAAGGCTCACCTTGATCTGAACATCGTCCCCAACCCCAAGAAGAGAAAAGGTCCTACTGGAAAGACCTTAACGGTGATGGAGAGGAGCTTCGATGCCGACCATTTTATTGATTCCCAACTTCTCCCTGGAACTGAGAAATTCTTTCAAGAGGAGGACCTTGCCGCTCAGGCGAAGTGGACTTATCGTAGCCTCTTTCGAGCCGCATCCATTACCCAGAAGGCGGAGCCCGTTTTGGCTTAGTGTCAAGCTCTGGAGGGAAAGCTTTGCGCCTCTCAAATAGACATCATTGAGTTGAAAACCCAACTTGCAGAAAAAGAGAAGAAAGCGGAGGAGGATGCCTCCGAGATCAACAGATTGGTGGAGCGCGACCTCACTGTCTCTAAAGAATTGAATGTTGCTCAGGGTTGAGTCATTTTTGCTAAGGCCAAGGTTAAGGAGCTGGAGAAAAAATTGAAAGAGCTAGAGGAAAAGCACAGCAAGGCGGAGAAGTCGGTCCAGGTTGCTCAGCAAGAGGTTACCTCTCTGAAGAAGAGGAACAAGGACATCGTGAGGGATGCTAAAAAAGTTGTTAGGGCTATTGAGGATGGGATCAAGGCCCAGATTTCCATCTTGGCTCCTGATCTTGTTACCTCCTTGGTTGGGGCCTTCAAGATCGTTCATGATGGCAAGATTGTACATATCCCTAAGAAGTCGTGACCTTCTTAGCAACTTTTAGCTTCCGTTGATTTGGCTCGTTCTCTTATAGTTTTAATTTGTTGTTTTAACTTGTTTGGATGATGTGATGCCCTTGCTTTGTAGTACTTCTAATTTGTTGGGCCGATGCGATACCCTTATTTTGTGATATTTTATCGCGAGTTGCTTTATATTATTCTCGGACCGACTAGTTACCTTTGAAAAATATTTGTAGCTTTCTTATTTTCCGATTTTATCGTTTGGCTGGTAGGCCGTATATTTTGCCTTTATGGTACTCTTTGCTTCAACTAAGGCTCCCGGGGTGATCAGTCCCGGTTAGCCGTGGTAAAAAAAACAATGATACATGTAATTGTTAAAACAAGCAAAATGACATAACATATATGGTATTTATAATGAAACGATTGCATATGTTCATGGTAATTATAATGAAACAAGATAACAAGATGTCAAACAGGATGACGAGATAACCAATGATAATGAACGAGAAAAAAGAAAACCATTAGGTCTTTAGGTCACCCTTTAGTAGTAGAATCTTCTTAAGTTTGTTTCAGTCCATGTCCTTGGTACTTTGCTCCCGTTCAGGCGTTCCAGCTTGTAAGCCACCTTCCCGAGTACCTCTTTTATCTTGTACGGTGCTTCCCAATTAGCTGCCAACTTTCCTTCTCTTGGGGTTGATAACCTGATGTCATTTCTTCGTAACACCAGGTCGTCTGGTACGAAACTTCATTTCAGCACCCTAGCAATGTACCTTAAAGCTACCCTTTGCTTTAACGCAGTTTCTATCAAATAGGCCATTTCCCTAATTTCATCAATCAGATCTTTCTCTACCGCTTCTTCAATGCCTCCGAGAAGCAGCCTTGGGCTCGGTTCCCTGATTTCGACTGGGATTACCGCGTCGATCCCATCGGTAAGTCGGAACGACATTTTCCCGGCAGAAGATTGCGGCATCGTCCTATACGACCATAGGACCGAGGGAAGCCCGTCTGCCTAGGAGCCCTTTTTCTGGTCTAGTTGTGTCTTCAGGCTGCGGAGGATGACCTTGTTTGCAGCTTCCACTTGGCCATTGCTTTGTGGATGTTCGACTGAGGAGAATTTTTGCTTGATCCCTAGCCCTGAGAAGAACTCCCCAAACCTCTTGTCCACGAACTGCATCCCATTGTCCGAAATGACAACGTCAAGGATTCCAAACCAGGAGAGCACTTGTCTCCACGTGAACTTCCGACAGTTCGCCGGTGATATACTGGCCAATGGTTCCGCCTCAATTCACTTGGTATAGTAATCAATGGCCACAATTAGGTACTTAACATGCTCAGGACTGGTGGACAAAATTGTGATCAACAATAATGGCTCTTTGGCATGTGCCTAAAAACATTAACTCAGCACTTTCTTTTCACAATCTCGTTCAACTAACCAGCAAGTGTACTGGGTCGTCCAAGTAATAAACTTTACGTGAGTAAGGGTCGATCCCACAGAGATTGTTGGTATGAAGCAAGCTATGGTCACCTTGTAAATCTCAGTTAGGCAGATTAAATGCTTTTGGGTTTCGAAAATTAATAATAAATAGAAAACAAAAAGGGATAGAAATACTTATGTAGATCAATAGTGGGAATTTCAGATAGGCATGTGGAGGTGCTGTGCTCCTCTCGGATCTCTATTTCCTTATTACATTAATCCAATCCTTCTTACTCCTTTCCATGGCAAGCTGTATGTAGGGCATCACCGTTATCAATGGCTGCTTTTAATCCTCTCGGGAAAATGGTCCTATGCGCTGTCACT
>NC_029780.3:36474249-36474781 GCF_000817695.3 Arachis duranensis
AAGATTAAACTGTCAAAAGATGTCTAATACAATAGTAACTTATCCTATTTATACTAGACTAGCTACTAGGGTTTACATGAGTAAGTAATTGATGCATAAATCCACTTCCGGGGCCCACTTGGTGTATGCTTGGGCTGAGCTTGATCTATCCACGAGCTGAGGCTTCTCTTGGAGTTGAACTCCAAGTTATAACGTGTTTTGGGCGTTCAACTCCGGATCATGACGTGTTTCTGGCGTTTAACTCTAGACAGCAGCATGTACTTGGCGTTCAACGCCAAGTTACGTCATCAATTTCCAAATAAAGTATGGACTATTATATATTGCTGGAAAGCTCTGGATGTCTACTTTCCAACGCCATTGAGAGCGCGCCATTTGAAGTTCTGTAACTCCAGAAAATCCATTTTGAGTTCAGGGAGGTCAGATTCCAACAGCATCAGCAGTCCTTTGTCAGCCTTTTGCAGAGTTTTGCTCAAGTCCCTCAATTTCAGCCAGA
This sequence comes from Arachis duranensis, assembly GCF_000817695.3. NCBI lineage: Eukaryota > Viridiplantae > Streptophyta > Magnoliopsida > Fabales > Fabaceae > Arachis > Arachis duranensis. The sequence continues at coordinate 36,474,743 of NC_029780.3, forward strand.
AATTACCTGAAATTATAGAAAAACACACAAACTCATAGC
>NC_029780.3:36475017-36475273 GCF_000817695.3 Arachis duranensis
AAGAGAATATACTATAAATTCCAAAATATCAATGAATATTAATTCTAATTAGATGAGCGGGACTTGTAGCTTTTTACTTCTAAACAGTTTTGGCATCTCACTTTTTCCTTTGACGTTTAGAATGATTGGCTTCTATAGGAACTTAGAATTTCAGATAGTGTTATTGATTCTCCTAGTTAAGTATGTTAATTCTTGAACACAGCTACTTTTATGAGTCTTGGCCGTGGCCCTAAGCATTTTGTTTTCCAGTATTACT
>NC_029780.3:36475462-36476597 GCF_000817695.3 Arachis duranensis
CTTTTCACTTGGACCTTCATGACACAAGCACATGGTTAGGGACAGCTTGATTTAGCCGCTTAGGCCTGGATTTTATTTCCTTGGGCCCTCCTATCCATTGATGCTCAAAGCCTTGGATCCTTTTTACCCTTGCCTTTTGGTTTTAAGGGCTATTGGCTTTTTTTGCTTGCTTTTTCTTTTTTTCTTTCTATTTTTTTCGCCATTTTTTTTTCGCAAGCTTTTTACTTTTCACTGCTTTTTCTTGCTTCAGGAATCAAATTCATGATTTTTCAGATCATCAATAACATTTCTCTTTGTTCATCATTCTTTTAAGAGCCAACAATTTTAACATTCATAAACAACAAGATCAAAAATATGCACTGTTTAAGCATTTATTCATAAAACAAAAAGTATTGTCACCACATCAATATAATTAAATTAATTTCAAGGATAAATTCGAAATTCATGTACTTCTTGTTCTTTTGAATTAAAAACATTTTTCATTTAAGAGAGGTGAAGGATTAATGGAATTATTCATAACTTTAAGACATGGTTACTACATACTAATGATCATGAAATAAAGACACAAAACATAGATAAATACAACATTAAAAACCGAAAACAGAAAGAAATAAAGAACAAGGAATGAATCCACCTTTAGTGGCGTCTTCTTCTTGAAGGTCCAACAATGTCCATAAGCTCTTCTATGTCCCTTCCTTGCCTTTGTTGCTCCTCCCTCATTGCTCTTTGATCTTCTCTTATTTCATGGAGAATGATGGAGTGCTCATGATGTTCCACCCTTAATTGTTCCACATTGTAGCTCAAATCTTCTAAGGAAGTGTTGAGTTGTTCCCAATAGTTGTTGGGAGGAAAGTGAATCCCTTGAGGCATTTCAGGAATTTCTTGATGATGAGCATCCTCATGCATCTCTTGAGAACCGTGAAGGGTCTCTCTTCCTTGCTCCATCCTCTTCTTGGTGATGGGCTTATCCTCTTCAATGGGGATGTCTCCTTCTATGATAACTCCAGCTAAGTAACATAGATGGCAAATAAGGTGAGGAAAAGCTAGCCTTGCCATGGTGGAGGGCTTGTCGGCTATTTTGTAGATTTCATTGGAGATGACCTCATAAACTTCTACTTCCTCTCCAATCATGATG
>NC_029780.3:36476818-36477205 GCF_000817695.3 Arachis duranensis
TCCAACCTTTGATTAAAGTTGACCCTTCTAGTGTAGGGGCGTACATCTCCTTGCATCATGGGCAAGTGGAACGCCAACCTCACATTCTCCGGACTAAAATCTAAGTATTTCCCCCGAACCATTGTGAGATAATTCTTTGGATTCGGGTTCATCCTTTGATCATGGTTCCTAGTGATCCATGCATTGGCATAGAACTCTTGAACCATTAAGATTCCGACTTGTTGCATGGGGTTGGTTAGGACTTCCCAACCTCTTCTTCGGATCTCATGTCGGATCTCCGGATACTCATTTTTCTTGAGCTTGAAAGGGACCTCAGGGATCACCTTCTTCTTGGCCACAACTTCATAGAAGTGGTCTTGATGGGCTTTTGAGATGAATCTCTCCATC
>NC_029780.3:36477332-36478117 GCF_000817695.3 Arachis duranensis
ACAAAAAAGCTTATGCTTTTACCACACCAAACTTAAAATATTGCTCACCCTCGAGCAAGAGAAGAAAGAAGAGAAGAAGAAGAAGAAGAAAATGGAGGAGAGTGAGAGGAGATGGATTCGGCCGAGGTATAGAAGAGGGGTAAGTGTTGTGTGAAAATGAAGGACAATGGAAGGGTATATATAGGGAGAGGGGGGAGTGTATGTTCGGCCATTTAGGGTGAGAATGGGTGGGAAAATGGTTTGGAATTTTTGAAGGTAGGTGGGGTTTATGGGGAAGAGTGGGGTGATGTGAGTGGTGACATGTTTTTGGCGTTGAACGCCAGTTTCATGCTTGTTACTGGCGTTCAGCGCCAGCTTTTTCCTCTAGGCACATTCCTGGCGTTCAGCGCCAGAATGTTGCTTGTTTCTGGCGTTTAGCGCCAGATTCATGCTCTGTTCTGGCGTTGAACGCCAGCCTGAGCCTCCTCCAAGGTGCGAATTTTTTTCTGCTGTTTTTGCTTCTATTTTTAATTTTTTTGATTTTTTTCGTGACTCCTCATGATCATGTACCTAATAAAACACAAAATAACAATAAAATAAAATAAAAATTAGATAAATAAAATTGGGTTGCCTCCCAACAAGCGCTTCTTTAATGTCAATAGCTTGATAGTGGCTCTCATGGAGTCACAAAGGTGATCAGGTCAATGTTGTATAGTCCCAACACCAAACTTAGAGTTTAGATATGGGGTCTTAACACCAAACTTAGTGTTTGGTTGTGGCCTCCCAACACCAAACTTAGAGTTTGA
>NC_029780.3:36478229-36478969 GCF_000817695.3 Arachis duranensis
TGTGCCTTAAACACAAGGTAGTCCCCATTCAATTGAAGGACTAATTCACCTCTGTTGACATCTATTACAGCTCCTGCTGTGGCTAGGAAAGGTCTTCCAAGGATGATGCAATCATCCTCTTCCCTCCTAATATCTAAGATTATGAAATCAGTAGGGATGTAAAGGCCTTCAACCTTTACTAACACGTCCTCCACTATTCCATAAGCTTGTCTCAATAACTTGTCTGCCAATTGTAATGAGAACAAGGCAGGTTTTACCTCAATGATCCCCAGCTTCTCCATTACAGAGAGTGGCATAAGATTTATCCCTGACCCCAGATCACATAGAGCCTTTTCAAAGGTCATGGTGCCTATGGTACAAGGTATTAAGAACTTGCTAGGATCTTGTTTCTTTTGAGGTAGAGTTTGGTGAATCCACGTATCCAATTCACTAATAAGCAAGGGAAGTTCACTTTCCCAAGTCTCATTACCAAACAACTTGGCATTCAGCTTCATGATAGCTACTAAATATTGAGCAACTTGCTCTCCAGTCACATCTTCATCCTCTTCAGAGGAAGAATAGTCTTCAGAGCTCATGAATGGCAGAAGGAGATTTAATGGAATCTCCTTGGTCTCTGTATGAGCCTCAGATTCCTTTGGATCCTTAATAGGAAACTCCTTCTTGCTTGAGGGACGTCCCAGGAGGTCATCCTCACTAGGATTTTCGTCCTCCTCCTCCCTTGTGCATTCGCCCATATTGAT
>NC_029780.3:36479758-36555140 GCF_000817695.3 Arachis duranensis
TATTCTAGCTCTGTCTCTTACAGCAAAAGGGAAAAGCATGAGTCTGTAGACTTTAGGATCAACTCCATTCATCTTTACAGTCTCACAAATCTGCAAAAACTCAGTTAAAAACTGGTAAGGATCTTCAGATGGAAGTCCATAAAATTTGCAGTTTTGTTGCATTAAGGCAACTAGCTGAGGCTTCAGCTCAAAGTTATTGGCTCCAATGGCAGGAATGGAGATGCTTCTTCCATCAAATTTGGACGTTGGCTTTGTGAAGTCACCAAGCATTCTCCTTGCATTATTATTATTTTCGGCTGCCATCTCCTTCTCTTGTTCTAATGTTTCTGAAAGGTTACCTTTAGATTGTTGTAACTTAGCTTCTCTTAATTTTCTCTTCAAAGTCCTTTCAGGTTCTGGATCAATTTCAACAAGAGTGCCTTTTTCCTTGTTCCTGCTCATATGAAAGAGAAGAAAACAAGAAAAGAAAGAGGAATCCTCTATGTCACAGTATAGAGATCTTTTATGTTAGTAAAAGAAGAAAGGGGAGAAGAGTAAAGAAGAATGGGTTTGGATATTTAGATGGAGAGACGTGAAGAGAAGTGTTAGTAAATAAATAATTAAATAGAATAAGAAAAGAGAGGGAGAATTTTTGAATATAATTTTTGAAAAAGGGATTAGTAATTTTCGAAAATTAGAAATAAGATAAAATTAAAATTAAAATTTAAAACAAAAAGAATTTTTGAAAAAGAGATGAGATATTTTCGAAAATTAGAGAGGGAAAAGTGGTTAGGTGGTTTTGAAAAAAATAAGAAACAAACAAAAAGTCAAAGAGTTAGTTGAAAAAGATATTAAAATCAAATTTGAAAAGATAAGAAGATAAGATGTTAGATAAGATATTTTGAAATTAAATTTTGAAAAAGATGAAATTTTGAAAAAGATATTATATAAAAGATAAGATAAAAAGATATGATTAAAAAGATAAAAAATATATTTTGAAAAAGATTTGATTTTAAAATTAAAATTAATTACTTGACTAACAACAAATTAAAAGATAAAATTCTAGAATTTAAAGATTGAACCTTTCTTAACAAGAAAGTAACAAACTTCAAATTTTTGAATCAATCACATTACTTGTTAGCTAATTTTCGAAAATATGATGTAAAAGATAAGAAAAAGATTTTGAAAATAATTTTGAAAAATATTTTTGAAATTTTCGAAAAATAGAAAAAAATGAAAAAGATATCATTTTTGAAAAAGATTTTAAAAAGATAAGATTTTTAAAATTGAAAATTTTGACTTGACTTGTAAGAAACAACTAATTTTGAAAATTTTTGACTAAGTCAACTCAAATTTTCGAAAATTATGAGAAAAATAAGGAAAAGATATTTTTTTGATTTTTGAAATTTTTTAATGATGAGAGAGAAAAACATAAAAATGACCCAAAACATGAAAATTTTGGATCAAAACACATAATGCATGCAAGAACACTATGAATGTCAAGATGAACACCAAGAACACTTTTAAGATCATGATGAACATCAAGAACATATTTTTAAAAAAAAATTTAATGCAAAGAAAACATGCAAGACACCAAACTTAGAAATCTTTAATGCATGGACTCTAACAAACGAAAAATGCACATGAAAAACAACAAACAACACAAAAGAAGAAATCATCAAGATCAAACAAGAAGACTTGTCAAGAACAACTTGAAGATCATGAAGAACACTTTGAATGCATGGATTTTCGAAAAAATGCAAGAAAAATTTTTAAAACATGCAATTGACACCAAACTTAAAAATTGATTCAATACTCAAACAAGAAACACAAGATATTTTTTATTTTTATGATTTTATGAATTTTTTGCATTTTTATTAAATTTTTTTTCGAAAATATTTTTGGAAAAAAACGAAAAAGAAAAATTTTGAAAAAGTTTTTGAAAAGAAAATTACCTAATCTGAGCAACAAGATGAACCGTCAGTTGTCCATACTCGAACAATCCCCGGCAACAGCGCCAAAAACTTGGTGGACGAAATTGTGATCAACAATAATGGCTCTTTGGCATGTGCCTAAAAACATTAACTCAGCACTTTCTTTTCACAATCTCGTTCAACAAACCAACAAGTGTACTGGGTCGTCCAAGTAATAAACCTTACGTGAGTAAGGGTCGATCCCACAGAGATTGTTGGTATGAAGCAAGCTATAGTCACCTTGTAAATCTCAGTTAGCCAGATTAAATGGTTTTGGATTTCGAAAATTAATAATAAATAGAAAATAAAAAGGGATAGAAATACTTATGTAGATCAATAGTGGGAATTTCAGATAGGCATGTGGAGGTGCTGTGCTCCTCTCGGATCTCTATTTTCTTATTACATTAATCCAATCCTTCTTACTCCTTTCCATGGCAAGCTGTATGTAGGGAATCACCGTTGTCAATGGCTACATCCCATCCTCTCAGTGAAAATGGTCCTATGCTCTGTCATAGCACGGCTAATCATCTGTCGGTTCTCAATCAAGTTGGAATAGAATCCCTTGATTCTTTTGCGTTTGTCATCACACCCAGCCTTCAGGAGTTTGAAGCTCGTCACAGTCATTCAATTCTACTCGGAATACCATAGACAAGGTTTAGACTTTCCGGATTCTCATGAATGCCGCCATCAATTCTAGCTTATACCACGAAGATTCTGTTGGGGAATCTAAGAGATATGCGCCCAGCCTAGAGTAGAACGGAAGTGGTTGTCAATCACGCGCGTTCATAGGTGAGAATGATGATGAGTGTCATGGATCATCATATTCATCAAAGTGTAGTGCAACGTATATCTTGGAATAGGAATAAAAGAGAATTGAATAGAAAGTAATAATAATTATATTGAAACTTGAGGTACAACAGAGCTCCACACCCTTAATCTATGGTGTGCAGAAACTCCACCGTTGAAAATACATAAGTGAAAGGTTCAGGCATGGCCGAATGGCCAGCCCCCTGAATGATCAAGAGACCGAATGATCAAAGACTACAGAGTCAAAAGATTAAACTGTCAAAAGATATCTAATACAATAGTAACTTATCCTATTTATACTAGACTAGCTACTAGGGTTTACATGAGTAAGTAATTAATGCATAAATCCACTTCCGGGGCCCACTTGGTGTATGCTTGGGCTGAGCTTGATCTATCCACGAGCTAAGGCTTTTCTTGGAGTTGAACTCCAAGTTATAACGTGTTTTGGGCGTTCAACTCCGGATCATGACGTGTTTTTGGCGTTTAACTCCAGACAGCAGCATGTACTTGGCGTTCAACGCCATGTTACATCGTCAATTTCCGAATAAAGTATGGACTATTATATATTGCTGGAAAGCTCTGGATGTCTACTTTCCAACGCCGTTAAGAGCGCGCCATTTTGAGTTCTGTAACTCCAGAAAATTCATTTCGAGTGCAGGGAGGTCAGATTCCAACAGCATCAGCAGTCCTTTGTCAGTCTTTTTCAGAGTTTTGCTCAAGTCCCTTTATAGAAAAACACACAAACTCATAGTAAAGTCCAGAAATGTGAATTTAACATAAAAACTAATGAAAACATCCCTAAAAGTAGCTTCAACTTACTAAAAATTACCTAAAAACAATGCCAAAAAGCGTATAAATTATCCGCTCATCAGGGACCCACTGGGAATGGCCCAGGAGGTCGATTTCCCATTGAGCGAAAGGTCGGGATGCTAGCATTGAACTTAATTCCATCGCTGGGGACTTATGAAAATTAGTGTTCTCCTGGCACCTCCTACACTTTCTCACGAATTTTTGTGCGTCCGATATCATGGAAGGCCAATAGTAACCGGCTCTAACGAGCTTCCTGACTAATGCCTTTCCCCCTATATGATGGCTATAACATTTTTCATAGAATTTGCTAAAGACGTAGTCTGTCTAATTGCGTCGTAGGCACTTCAATAGGAGCTGATTAAGCTCTCGTTTGTACAATTGGCCTGGTATTACTACGTACTTGTTATGTCATACAGTAGGACCAAGTTTGAGTTATGAGTTAAAATTTTAAAATACAAATTGGACCAATTAAAAATTTAGAGACTAAATTAAATTGAAGTTAAATTTTTAAGATATTTTGAGTATTAACTCACGAAAATCTTACCACTCATGAATGACTACTTACAGTCCCTAGACAAAAAAAAAAATAAAAAACTTCTGATATTAGAATAATTGAAACTACAAATTTAAAAATCCATAAATCGAACCTTCAAAATTCAATGTAATCAAGCAGCAGGTTCCATACAAAATCTAACAATTTAATAATCACTCAACTCCTTGAAAATGACCAAGCGTACAAAATCTCATATAAGTCAATATCTTGTAAAAAAAAGTGAGAATTTATAGTTTACAGATCTTTCTGTAACTGATTTAGTAGTGATTTTATTTTCAACAAGATTTAAAGAAAGAATATTAATAGTTCTTAGCCTGGAGTGATATCTAATTTCAATCTTATCTTAAAAAGGTTAAAAAAATAGTTGAAGTTCTTAGATTGATAAAGTATATTTGAGTTATTGTTTAGGTTTAAAAAAATTTAAAAAAATAATATCTAAAGTTTTTAAGATGATATAAAGTAAGTTGGAGTCACTTCATAAACTTAAAAATACTTAAAATAATATAAAATTCCTTGGTTAAATTGTATGTAATCTAATCTGAATAAAGATTTAACTTAAAAAGATAAAAAGAATTTTTTATATACTTATAAATTTGCTTGAAGTAACATAAACATTTTAGGCCGAACAAATATATATTGCGTTTGTGCATCTTTTAAAACCTTATCTCTTTAGATTTAAAGTTTATTATTTATATTGCATTCAGAAGTTTGCTTTTTATATCACTGGTTTAATCAAAGATACCTCAAAAAATAATTTTAATGCTATCTGAAGTGTGTGAAGACCTGACAAGAGTTTTCATGGGTATCTCAAAATCTAATTTTCAAAAGCTTCAAACAAAGCCTTTTTAAACAAACTCGCTAACACACTATTGTATAAAGTCCAAAGACTATATATAAACGTGTTTAATTATTTGTTTTAGGTTTTAAAAAGAATTAAAACACAATTCAATCCCCATTCTCATGCACTCTCACAAATTTCATATGAGAATCAAGACGAGGATGAAGGAGAAAAGTGTCACACCTAGGATTTTTAAGGGATTTTAATTTTTATTTTGTCAAAGCTAAGCTCATAAGCTCATCAATCCCACAAATAATGAATACTTGATTGACTTGTAAATTTGTAATGTTTATATCAAATACATTACGAATGTGATAGTCGTCTTACATTTATTCGATATTTGTGTTTTTCGTGTTCGAGCGTATTTTAATAAAAAAAACAAAGATATTTCTCTAAATATATTTAGGCACATTCATATACAATTAACAGTTATATGTTACCGTTTTCAATTTTATTTTAGGTAAATATATTTAAAATTGGGATTTCGTTTTAAAATAAAAAAATTAATTAATTTTCCAAACAAGATTTTTAAACTTTATTTTTTAGGATATGATTTTTTTAAACTCTAGACTGAATTCGACACACTATTTAAATTTGGTAGGAACATTTTTAGTTGTCCTTTTCTTTTCCAATCTCTTACCTAAACTTACTTTGTTCCTCGCTCCTTTCTGTCTTTCGGCGTCCGTGAAGTTCGTTATCCACGACATCCTCAGTTTCAGGTTAGTAAATAATATGTTAGTTAGAGTTACTTTTTTCAGGTTAGTTAGAGTTATTGTTTATTATGTTAGTTAAAGTTAGTAGTTAGTGGTTGCATGTTAGTTAGTTAGAGTTAAAGATTTACTGTTAACATATTAGTTAGAGTATATAACATGTTTGTTAGATTTTTTATGTTTTTGTTTTCAAGTACAGTTGCTGTTTATTGTTTATAACATGTTAATTAGTATAAGTTGTTAGTCAATTCTTAGTTAGTTTAGTCAGAATAATTAGTTTAAGTTGTGAATTACAAGATAGTAATTGGAATAATCAGTTAGGTTAAGTTAGATTAGAAAAAAACATGATTAGTAAAATTACGGGTTTAATTATTTATTGATTAGGGTTGTTTAGGGTATCGTTGACGGCGTCATGTAGTTGGGTTAAATTTTAGTTACCAAGTTTATAAACTGATTAAAGAGTAAGGTAGACAATTAGTAGTTTTAAATACATTTTTTAAGAATTTAGTTAAGATGAAAGAAACTGAGTTCATTATATGTTATTTTTATTTTACTAGAGTGTGGTTAGACGGAGCAGCAGTTATTGGACTACGAAGATACGCTTTACAGATTAGATCAGGCCGAGCACATTGTTGGTAGAGTTGATTGAGTGGTACGCTTTTATCATTGTTGTTTACTTCATTGTAATTAATAAACAATGAACATGTTATGTTATGTGCTTACGGTAATCTTTTTTTAATTTCATGTTTTCGTTTGGTAGGTGCCTCAGATCTTACACACCAGGCAAAATTTGATGACGCAGCCGCCAGAGTAGATTAGGCCATATTTCAGACGAGTCGAGTTTGAGTATGTGGTCTATATGGTTGAGTTCGAGCACGACTGGCCACTTGCCTCGGCATTGATTGAGAGATGGAGACCTGGGTCCCACACGTTTCATATACCGTGTGGGGAGATGACTATCACCTGCAGGACATGGCTATCAGCTAGGACTCAGGATCGACAGTGATCCTGTAAGTCGATGCATAGGTGGTTGGAAGCAACACCATCAGGGACGGACCATTGAGGAGTTTTGTCAGCAGCTACTGGATGTTGTCCCCGGTGCAAAAGATAAACAGTCACAGACCAAGTAGACTATGAAGCTCAAATGGTTCCACAATATAGTTTGCGGAGAGCTGGAGTAGGACCCTACAGGACGTACAAACCGCTTTCAGTCAAGTCTTGCGTCGGAGCAAGCTGCAAACACGTGACGACAAGGAAGACGGAGATCCTGAAAATATCCACAATCACATTACCCTCATCAATCAGCATCTAGTAATTCTGTTTGGATCCAAGCACTGCCGCTAACTCTTCGACTGTGAAATTAGTCCTCGACCGATCAAACTGGTAAACATTCATAGTGTTGACGTGCTTCGAGTTGAATTCTATGGCCTTCATTAACGTCTGTGAAAATTCACCACTGACTTGGAGTTGGGCAAGGGCCTCGAAACCCTTCCTAGCAAAAAGTTCTCCCAATCGGAAATAACTTGACTTAAAAAGAGCCGTGATTGGCAAATTGCGAGAATCTTTCATCACAGTGTTAATGCACTCTGAGAAAAGTGGGTACCATCAATGAAACTAAGTGGTTTGCAATGTTTGAAAGTCTCAATACATGGTGGAAACGTTCAAAAAACCTGATGAAACATCACTGTGTCGGCAAAATCAGGCAAAGATTGTTTCACAAGTTGCACCCAAGTACCTAAAGACCCATTTTCAATTAGCATATTGTATATGGTGTATTTTTTAATAGCAAATAACCATAATGAAATAAATGTTACCAGGCAAGTACATCTGCATAGCGAATAAGCAATGAGGAAGCTCGCTGTATGATTCCTCCCAATCACCATAAATTCTAGCCATGACTCTCTGTTTTGCAAGCCAAACCTTTCTATAGGACGCCTTATAACCGAAGTAATTTTCCACACCTCCTTACAAAACCCTGATGCTGATTGTTGGATCCACTTGTACCATTGTGAAAATATATTGTGTAAGAACCGCAACTAATCAATCGGTTAATTAAGCGATGAATTGCCCAAATTTGATTCCAAAAAGTTAGAATGAGAATTCGAGGTTTTAAATATCATTTTTGGACTCAGTGGGTCTTTCTGAGTCAGAAAATGTGCTTTCTGTGAAAAACCGTGAAAAATGTGAACCGGCAGTTGAACCGGTTGAACCGATTCAAGTCTGCCCGGTACCGCATGAGAAAAGTGAAAAATCATCAAAAACCTTAGAAAAATATTAAAAGTTGAAAACCGGGCATTAATTTTAAAGGTTTGGCCCGAAGTTGGGGCAAACGGACTAAAAACGCTAACGGGTTGGACCGGGCCCAAGCCCAACATATAAAAGGGTTCATAAGTGAACCCATTTCAGGATAACACATAAACAAACACACTCACACAGCTGAGAAATAGAAGAAGAGAGAAATCCCATGAGCACTATTCATTGTCAACTTCCAAAGCTCATGTCTTGAGCTAGAGAGCTCCGATCGCTGCACCGTTTGCGGCTACGTGTTCCTTGTGAAGAGCTCTACAAAACCCATCCAAGAAACCCTAAAGGTAATCAAAAAATCTTCCCAGTTTTTCTCTTGAAAATTTTGGGTACTTAGGGTTTGTGCTTAAGTAAATTTTTGTGATTTTAGATGTTTAGGTTTGTTCTAATCCTTGCTTAGCCTTGAGTTTTGACATCCAAATCTATGGAAAGAGGTAAGAGCCATTAAACTCTTGTAAATTTATGTTTAATTAGAACCCTTGGTTGATTTGAGGTGATTTACATGTATATAGTTTGATTATTGTGGCTTTGGGAGCTATTGCTTGGATTGTGGTTGGAAGCTCGTTTGTGCTAATTTGGAGGTTTGGTGCATATAGGAAATCGGCCAAGGTATGGTTTCAGTTTCCTCTATGTAGTATATAATATTCATGGACACTTAGGCTAGTGACCCATAGGATAGGATTGAATTTAATTGGTTATTGAGTTGTTAAATGATGGTATGTGGTGATTTATGAGGAATTAATGATTGGTGATTTTGATTTCGATGGATGATGGCACTATGATAATGATGATTGATTTGTGTAACTTGAAAAGGATTAATGATGATGTAAGTGATGTTGAATTTGATGATTTGGCATTATGGTTGTAAAAGTGTGATATATTGGTGTTGATGTTAAGGATGATGAAATGTGAAGAGAAATGTGGTGATGTTGGTGTATTATGATATAACAGGTAAATTTTGATGAAATATGAAGTTTTTAAATGGTTTGTATGATTTAGAATGTGTATGGTAAGGAATTGTGTAAATGGTGAAGTTTGGTAAAACTGAGTTTTTGATAAACTTTGTTCGATCATAACTTTTGCCTTGATTTTTGAAATTGATTGAAATTTGTCTAGAATTAAAGATCTTTGAAAACCCTTTAAATCGATATAAAGTTTGCAAAATTTGGAATTTTGTAGAGGAAGTTATGCTTATTCAAAGTTGGTATTAAAAATCTGAAATTCTGCAAAGTTGCATAATTTCATGCTTTCTGATATGTGCAGGCGCACACCCTTGTGCAGACGCACAACCTGCGAAAATTTTGATTTGTGAGGATGCACACACCCGTGAGCATGCATATATCAATCAGAAAGTGCGTTCTATTTGCCGCGCTAGCACAGCTTGTGCGCGCACATATCTAAGCGAAAATTTCAACATGTGCGGACGCACAGGCCTATGTGGACACACACGTTGGGAAGGCCAATTTGTTGGGGGTGCTGGCACAGGTTGTGCGAGTGAACAGATTCTATAAGTTTTACCACCTATGCGTACACACACATTTTGAAATTTCCTGGGCGTGCGCACGCACAGACCCCTGTGCGGCCGCACACGTCCTGTTTCTCAAATTTACTTGTTTTTCAACTATTTTACCTTCCCAACAAGGTTGTAAACTTCTATAACACTATTTTGAGAGTTTTGGGGACTAGTTTTGAATATCAGAACATGGGATATAACTTATGGGTTCTAGTACATGATTTCATGATAAATTAGAAAATGGAGGCCTAGGTTTCTGGTGTGATGGGAATGGTTTGACATTAGGTGAAGGATGATCGGTATATGAGATGAGGAATGCTGAAATTTTGATATTTGGAAACTGAGTTATGAATGGTCAGTGGTTGAGATGAGTCGAGGACTCCGATTTGAGATGATGGATCCATGTATACTGAAAATGCTTTTTGAAAACCACTGAAATAATGTTTTCACTAAGATTATGAGACACTATGCGCCCAGCAGGGACGGTGGTTAATCCCGCCTGTCGAGGTAGCGGCGACGGCGTAAGGACGGTGGTTAATCCCGCTTACGTTGAGATGTGAGGTCTGAGACAAGAGTATCCCGCTCGCATCCCTTCGGATCTATAGGGCGTGTAGGCGCCGGTACCTGGACAGTGATTCGGGCATTATATCTCAGGGGTTCCCATATGAGAAATCCAAAGGGCGACGTCTCCATGGAGATGTGTCGGGTTGGCAGTTGAACTGACAATGTGATATCACAGCCAGTAGGGCAGGCATTCATCATGTGCATTTTCTATTTGTTTGTATGCTTTATTTACTTGTAATGGCTTGCCTAATTGAATAACATGGTTACTTGCTATTTGAATTATTTGCCTTATATGCTTCTACTTGTGCCTTATTTGCATTGTATATTACCTGTGCTTTCTACTGGGATTGTGGAGGTTCAGAAGGCGATGGCGATGGGATCGCATGGAGGATCAGTTGGTGAAGGCTGTGGGATAGTGTAAAACCTGGTTAATTAACGGCTAATTAACCCATAAATGAAAATTTATTCTAGAAAGCCCAAAATGTGATTTTTGTGGCTAAATATGATAGAGGAGATTGAGACGAGAATTTCGGTACCAATTTTATAGAATTCGGGCCAAGATTGGACCGAACGGGCCAAACCGGGCCAACCGGACCCAAAGTGGGCCCTTGGCCCAACATAACTAAACCAAAACCCTAGTTTTCAACATTCTCTCTCCTCAGTAAACACACTCACATACTGAAAATGGAGGCCATGGAGGGAAGAACACTCTCTCAAGTTCTTTCTCTCACTTGATCTTCAAACCACCATAACTTTTGATCTAGAGCTCCGATTGCCGCACCGTTTGTGGCCACGCGTTCACCGTGGAGAGCTCTACAAAACCCATACAATTAATTTTGTGGTAAGCTACGTTTTGCTCTTCGAAATTCCAGCCTTGTTTTCGAGGTTTTATGAGCAAAAATATTGAGATTTTGGGCTCTTTGATGTTATAGGACCCAACTCTCTTGAAGGAGAAGGTTAATCTTGTCTCCTTGGACCTTGGGTGTGGTAAAATTCTCAACCCTAGTGTAATTTTGTTGTTCTATGATGTTTGGGCATTGAGATGTTGTGTATGGGTATGATGATTGTGTCTTAGGTTGTGTATATGTGAATATTGGAGCTTGATTGGTGATTTTGAAAAGCTTGAAAAAGGGATTCGGTGGTGAAAAATCTGTTCGCATGTTGTGATATATGCTTGATGATTGGTTATGGTTGAATTGTGGGTTGAACCATGTTGATGGTGAGTATGATATTGATTGTGTACAATGATGATTTAGTGGAATTGATGTTGTTGAGAATTGGCATGAGGAAGAGTATATGATATGTCAATATATTTGAGTTTGAGCCACTTGGGTAAAGTGGGTTAAAATGATGAGATAGTGATTTTGATAAAATGTTGTAAAGTGTCAATGTATGAGTTGAGGAGGCTTGATGTTAAAATTGATATATTTTGATTGATTTCAAAGAAAACGGGTGAAAATGGCATGTTTTGATTGATTTTGAAAAGAGTTGAATATGGCTTGTTTTGAAAATGGCATGTTGTGGTTTTGTATGAAAAATATGGTTTTTGGGCATATTTTGACGGGACATAACTTGGACTACGGATCTCTATTTTGTACCAAATCTGTTTAGAAATGAAATTGGATCCGGGATGTCCCTGCCATTCAAAGAACGGGTGAAAAAGGATTTAAAATGAAGAAGTTATGTCCGTCGGAAGATTGGGGGTTGAAACTGTGAATTCTGCAGCTTTTAACTTAGAAAAATTTTTAGCAGAATGACCCCCCGCGCGTAGGCGCACTTGGCGCATACGTGCCGTTCTTCTCGAAAGCGCCATCCACGAGTGCGCGTGATGTGCGCGGGCGTGCCGATTGTGCTGCACCCAATGCCCAGCCATTTTCCAGAGAGTTGTGCAAAAACTGTGCCAGCTTTGTGCCTGGGGCACGAGAGTACCCACGCGTACGCGTGGTTGACGCGTGCGCGTCGTTTGACTAGTTTTCAATCCACGTGTTAGCGTGCATGACGCTTATGCGTCGATGAGTTTTCGAGGCCATCCACGCGTGCGCGTGGAGTGCGCGTACGCGTGGACCTGTTTTCATCCCAAAGTTGATTTTTGAGTTTTAAAAGCCAAATTTCATACTTCTAAGCCTCCGATCTCACCACTTATGTCTTAAATCATTATGATATGTCTAGCTATGAGAAGAAGGGCTAGTGAATGTGGCAACTTGCGAGTGAAGCAAGGGAAAAATGGATGATCAATGAGGATCAAGCATGAATATGTGAGATGCGGAGGATGGTGGTGGAAGTGCTTGTTATGCCATAGGCCGAAAGGCTGTAATTGTTAATGAAACGACTGGTTATGGATTTAACCGTGAGCCGGATGGCTGGATTATTGCCGTGTTACGGCGGAGCCATGATTATTGTCGTAATACCTTGCCATCTCTGAATTATGACTTAAGCATAAGACTCTGTATGGTAGGGTGTTACAGACAGCGGTGTTTGGTTAGAGTAGAAATCCCCTAAGATAGTTTCCCCGATTTAATTATGTTAAGGTTTATATTTTATGCTTATCTGTTATAGAATGCTTTAAGCTTGAATCTTGTGATGGATATGGAGCTTAGGATTGCCTTTGGCGTCCTGGGGTCTTATATCCTACATTACTGGGCACTGTTACCATACTGAGAACCTCCGGTTCTCATACCATATTTCTGTTGTGTTTTTCAGATGCAGGTTGCAACCACCTCGGTAAGTTGCTGGATGGTGACAGAAGCGGAGGATCTTGGATTCTTTTGGAGTCATTTTGGTTTATGTTGTTTATACATCTCTCAGTTTTGTATTTTGTTTTTTCTAGAGGCATGTATATGAGAGAACAAAACTTGTATAAGCTGTTTTTAAACTGTCAGGTTTCTGTATGGTTTGTATATGGCTAGCCGGCTTAAACACCGCGAGCCGTGGCTAGTTTCTTATCATATTATACACTTACTTTTTGTTATATTACCTTTGTATCTTGTGCATTAAGTTAACTTCATTAGTACGTTTGCACTTTTAAAATCCTATTTTTGAGCTATATCTTTTATCGGGCTTCTAGATTATACTATTCTTTATATATATATATATTATGTATGAGCTTAGAACTGTCGTAATTTCTGATTAATCTTTGCTTTACGACACGCGGTAAAGCTTAGGCTAATTAGGATGTTACATATTGAGCGATCACCTTCGAATCCAACCTACGATGGTCTTGTCCCATCGATGTTTCCATGCAAGTATGAGGACCAGTGTATCTCCTCACCTCCCATTTTCTTGCTTTTGGCGATATGATATGAGTATGCTCCAATTACATTCGGGTCCGAATTGGATACACTGTGCATTATATCTCAACTGGTCACTCTCTACTATTTTGTACTTCGCAATCCTTCTGATGTTGTACCTCTTAACTGCCAACATGACTTCTTCCTTATTCTAAAACTGTTGTCCAACCTCGAACTCGTTGCTTGGATCCTCTTCGGGGCCTTCCTAGGTGAACGACCAATTCGAAGTCATTGCGTCGAGATTCAACCTAGAAAAGTGATCCGACCGGTCATATGGTTGAGAAATAGCAGGCTGTGTCAGAGCGATTTGTGTGTCACCATAGTAGTTCATCTCTTCTTCCTCATTGCCATCATCAGAAATTTTGAGTGGTTTATCTTCAACATCGTCTCCATCATTGGGGTTAACTTCATACTGATCCATCATCCGATCCCTAACAGCAGAACCCTCGTGACTTTCAACATCTTTATCCAACAAGTTAGCATTACGAACTTCAATATTAGATCCTTTTTGACTACTTTCAGGTGCCATATTTAGATCCACCATTGTCCGTCTAATATTTTGTCTACTAGGTCCACTCATCGAATTATCATCGACAGTATCTGCAGACGATCCTAGGCCACCCAACTCAATGAGAAACACGAATAATTCCAATAGATGAACATTTGTCTATTGATTGTGTCATGACCTTATAAGACGTATGTCCTCGTTGTCACGTAAACGATACCTAATTCAAAACAACAAAATTTTTTCTCACAACCGTGGTCTAAAAAATATACTATCAACAGAGACAAAACAACTGTGATATACCTTTTATAAAATATACCGTCATCTACTTTGGTCAGATATCTGTAGTAATTTTTTTCACCCTTTTTGTCTCTGGCTGTCCGACGGAATACAATATCAGATTCTTCAATGCTGTTAGACTGTTGACTTCTGGTGTCATATAGGTAATTATTGGTTGGCCTGAACTAAAAAATATAGAACCTTCTTCATCATATACTATTTCACCATCGTAATAAATTGATAACAATGGATTTCTTGACATTGTAGAAAAAAATAGCAACAGTGAAAACGAAAGTGAAGAATGAAATTATGGTTCTCAGCTCTGCTCTCCAATAGGCATTTATTTTGGAAACTCAGCCTAGAGTTTTCCGGGGTGCGGCGAACTCCATAATTTATATAGAGTTCGTCGGAGGTGCGACGAACTTGTTCTAATTACAAAAAAAAAATCATATTCTAAAAAATAAAGTTCAAAAATCTTGTTTGAATAATTCATTAGTTTTTCTTATATATCTATATATAATTAAAAAAATACTAAAATATCTTTAAAAAAGTAATTTATATTTTAATATTATAAAATATTAAGATATATTATAGTTGTCTAAATTTTTTTCTATTATATATACTACGGTACGATGATAAATTCATACGTACCGATACGTTTAAAATATAGACAAATAACAATAAGACATGTAGAATTTATTTTCCACGTCAGCATTTAATTTTTTCTTTTTTAAATATATATTATATCATCACTTTTACAAAAATACCCTTTTAATTAAATAAAAATAAAAAATATTTATTTATTTAATTTTATAAAAAAACTTAAACATCCTTCCTTTATTTGATTAAAAAAATACCTTTTTAAATTAATCAAATTTTAGAATTCAATTAACCCTAATTTTATAGTTTCAAATAATTGAAACAACAAAACAAAAAATATTAAAAAAACAAAAAAATCAAAAAGAGGATGGATGTTTAAGTGTTTTTAATATGTTTTTTTTTGTTGTTTCAATTATTTGAAACTATAAAATTAGGGTTAATTGAATTTTAAAATTTGATTAATTTAAAAGGATATTTTTGTCCAATCAAATAAAAGTTGGATGTTTAAGTCTTTTTATAAAATTAATTAAATAAATATTTTTTATTTTTTATTTAATTAAAAGAGTGTTTTAATAAAAATGGTGATATAATATATATTTAAAAAAGAAAAAATTAAATGTTGACGTGAAAAATAAATTCCACATATCTTATTGTTATTTGTCTATATTTTAAACGTATCGGTACTTATGAATTTATCATCGTACCGTAGCAAACACTTATATATATATATATAATTTATAATTGGGATGTCGGTATTTTTTATATTGTATGAGTATGGATATTAGTATGCGTACATGATAACTTGTATCAAATGCTTTTCAGCTGGTATAGTTTGCAGTTGACATTGACGTACACACAGTAGCTGTAGCTCATATAGCTAGCAAGCTACGTGAAGTGAGAGTGTGAGACTAAAGCAGTGACTTTCTCTCAATAACTTTGTTATTTTGAACTCATCATCGCTCTGCCTTTATTCTCTGCTTTAATATTGACAGCACACACGACAAATAAGGCTACGAATAAATATTATCAATTTTTAAAAAAGTAAATAATTATTTTTTAAAACAAAATATTTTCCTTGAAAAATATATTCATATATTTAAAAATAATAAAAATACTTTATTTTTTAATTTTTTTATTTAAATAAACCAATCAAAACCAATACTAACTATTGGCCATGACGATATAGCTTGCATATTTTAACTTAGTTGATTAATCAATACTATACCAAACTCAATATAAACTTTTCATAAGGAAAAAAAAAAAGTCTCGCTAACATATTATTATGCAGATTTTTAATAAATTTTGGTTAATTTAATATCTAAATTCTAAGAGAAAAAATTTATTTCTTATAATTATCAACTTTTAAATGTACACCAAAAATTCTATTCTTAGAATAATTAAAGAAAAAAAAACCCAAAATATAAAATAAGATTAAATAACTTGAAATTGAAAATACAAAAAACAAAGTAAATGATTTTAATTTCAAGAAAAGCAATATAATATTTTCAAGGCAGTTGAAGGATTTTGAATTCAAAAAATAATATTTAAAAAAAAAAGGAAAAGAACATGCAAGGAAAAAGTAAATCGCATAAAAGAAAAATTACAAAGAATTTTAAAAGAAATGAAATGACATGGAAGGAATTCTACAGAAAAGAGATTTGAAGAAGACTCAGAAATTCGTTTGAATGTGAGTGTGCGTGAGTGTTTTCTGAAAACGAATTCCAAGTTTTGTTCCTTCCAAACTTTGTCTATTTATAAATTAGTTTGACCAATCCTACGCTGTCGAATGTTATTTCTAAACAATCACAAAGTAACTGTTCTCGCCAAATGCAAATCCAAGTAACTGCCACTTTCGCATAGCTTATCCTTGATTTTGATTTTTCAATCTGTTGACTTTATCCTTCGACAACTTCGAATGATCGAAACCTTGTCATCAACTCCCCTATCTTCGACTCAACCATTTAATCAATTTAGTCAATCAAAAAATATTTGACTAACAAATTGCTCCCTTAAAATTATTATTTCATTGAAACTTTCACACAATTGAAAATAATTAATCCTAAATAAATTTTACCTAATATCAAAAATAATAATAATAATAAAAAAGTTCGTTCCTAAACTTCATAACTGTCTTAATGAGCTTGATCTCATTAATTGCGAGCATTATGCACGTCACTAATTAATTGCATTACAATTCTCGAAGACTATAAATTTAATAAAAGAAACACTCCCTCTTTCAAAATTTACAACTCCCTATATCACTCCATTATATAGGGCCTCTTCACATAAATCAGATAATTCAATTGCTTCTTCAAGTACTTCGAGCTCAACGACACTGCCATATATTCGATGCATTTTTCAAGTTCACTAGCTCGAGAGGTTGAGATATATTGGCAATTCTCTTTTATTTCAACGAAGTCGTGACACTATAAATTTATTTTCAACACTTAACACTTCTTGATACAGGACGAAAAATCCAACAAAAAATAACTTCAAATTCAAAGTGACATCAACCAAAATCAAGTCTCTAATAATAGAAAATAAAGGAAAATCATCATCCTTATTATCAAATGGACATATTTTGTCACACTATCTACAAGGTGAGATCGAGGTTGATCATCTTAACAAAAATGAAAATTGTAGAGCTCAATTGAAACAAGAAAGTTCTCCAAAAACTAAATTTGTCGATAATGAAGCTTCTCCTAAGAAGATCAATATTGATCTTACTAATTTTTCTTCTCCTTCTACTGAGACAGGTCCACAAGAGAAATCAAAGGAAAACATTGAGCCCATTTTTCATTCCAACTTACAAACTGGTGAATTCTCAGCTCACGTCAATGAAAACAACCTTATTGATGGAGCTAAACTCGATCCTAACACCCATCAAGATGGCAATCAACCTGTATCAGATCAAGCTTCGAGTCCACATAAATTGATTTAAAAGAGCTTCTTTTAGTTGTTTCCAATCTATCTTATAAGATTGATGTAACATTTTAAACATCACCAATCAAGAAGTCACCAGTATCTCAACTTCCAAAAGTGCTATCTTTTCGTGCTCTTGAAAGTCTAAAAAGACTCCTTGAATTTTTGAAGCACACTATCAACAAGTGGCTAAATCAAGATAACTTGACCAATCTACTTTCCAATATCTTGAGTTCAACTCTCGAGTATCATGTACTCTCGTTAACTTCTCCTAGCAGGTACAAAGATTTGAAAAATCATTAATAACTTGCTCATCTCTCAGAGAAAACTTGCTGTCTTAAAAAATGGAATGTCAAAGATCGAAGCAGAATCTGCACAACTTGATGTTTCATATGCCTCTTCACAAAAAACTTACAAAAAATATGAAACTAATGTTGCTCATGCAGCTAAAGCTCTCGATCAATTAGTCAGTTGGGAAGAAGAACTTGAAAAAGAACTCGCTCAAGTTCATGCAGACATAACTCTACTATGAGACCCTTTTCACAAGGCTGATAAGAGGAAGAAAGACCTTAATCGAGAACTATGTGAGATGAAAAGTGTTCAAGATGAACTTAGAAAATATGAGAAGTTACAACTCGATGAACAAAAAGAGATTAAAGTTTTCAGCTCGTTTAACGAAGGAAGAATACTTTTCAAATTTGATTTGGAAGAACTTTTGGAACTTATCTATGAAGGCTTGGTATGCCAAGTTCCTTTGTACTTTATTTTTCTTACTTCGTATAACTTCAATGTTCTGAAACCTTAGTTTCATTATATGTATATATATATTTTTCAAATGCTACTCTCTAAGCATCAATATCATTTTAAATACTTTTCATTAATCGATTTAATCTCGATATCAGTATTTATATGTTTAATTGTATACGCATTTCCAGAATACAAATTGATCACCTAAAAGGGTCCTACCAATTAGGGGATCAATTTTTATAAACTTTCGATTTTTTATCTAATGGTAAAATAGTCTTTAAGACTAACTCACCAATGCCAAAAACTGTTTCTTTCACTCGTCGATTGTAAATACGAGCTATATACGCTCATTATCTAGATTACTTAATTATTTAAACATTGCGTTCCAATAATCATCGATTCGTAAATCATCTTCCTAATCACTCTCATGGTATTAAGATTTATTTTTAAAGGTAGCATCGCACCGTGACCATAAACTAATTTATAAGGAGATGTATTTATCAAACCTCTTGGTGAATTTTGATATGCCTATAAAACTTGGCTTAAATATGTTTCATGCCAAGTATGAGGTTTCTGACCAATCTACTTAATTAAATTAATTAAATTTTTATTTGCATCCTGATAGAGGAAAATCGTCGGTTAGAAAATTTCACAAAATTATCTCGTCGAAGTATAGATTTAAACCAATAAACAACCCTCAATCAAAGTTTAATTTGTTTGTCACAATGCAAACTAATATAAACCGGGATTATTTAAACCTCGGATCGTCTCTCAAGGAATTGCAGGAAAGTATGCATATGATTAGTTATGAGAAATTTTTGATTTTTTGTGATTAATGAGAAAGAAACGTAAATTGCTTAAAAGTAAAGGAAACTCAAATGGTGAAAAGGTCCTGGCAAGGGTTGATGGTTAAGGATCACAATCGTTTTTACCAACCATAATATGATAATTACAAGGATCAATTCCACTTTGTCATCCCCAATGTTAGAGGAAAGTCAAATGGGCTTAATTAATCCTAATCCATAAGTCCTAGCCAACTCTCTAAATAATTTAGTGAGAGACTAGAGTCAATGGAAAGAAATTATCAGTCACTTAGACATGAGTAACTCAAGGTTACCTAAGTTACCAACCCAAGGCAAGAACACAAAAATCTACTCTAAAATCCAACCAAGCATTTTATCAAACACCTGGAAGGCATAAAAGGAAAGCATGATAAAATAGCAAGAAATATAAAATCTAAAATTACCAAATGCAAGATAACAATAATAACAACTCAATTAAGCATTAATAAACATGAAAACACAAATTGTATTAATGGAAATTAAAATCAACAAAGAGTTCATAAACATAAAAGTGACTAAAATAAGAAATTAACAAGAATAACTAAGAAAATTAAAGCAATAGAACAAGAAAAAGCAAAGGAAACTAAATCAAGACAAGAAATAAAACCTAAATATAAGATGCAATTAACCTAATTCTACTTTAATTCTAGAGAGAAGAGAGAGCTTCTCTCTCTCTAGAATGTGACCTAAGGCATGTTTCTATTCTAAACATAATTGCTCTCCCCTTGTTCCATATTGAATTTGGCTTTAAATACTTTAGAAATGAGTTGGATTTGGGCGTGAAGTAGCTCAGAAATCGCCAGCCACATTTTCTTTAATGAAGTCAGGTGACGAGTGTCACGCATACGTGTCGTCATGAATTCACCAAATTCTCATTTCTTCATGAATTCTCCACTTTTAATGCTTTTTCTTCACTTCTTCAATCCAATTCTTTCCTTATAAGTCTGAAATCACAACAAACGTATCAAGGCATCTAACGGAATTAAAGTGAATTAAATTTAGCAATTTTAAGGTCTAAAAAGCATATTTTCACTCTTAAGCATAATTTATGGAGAATTACAAAATCATGCTATTTTAATTAATAAATGTAGGAAAACTTGATAAAATCCACCAAATTCAATACAAGATAAACTATAAAATTGTGGTTTATCAATCTCCCCACAATTAAACAATAGCATGTCCTCATGCTATATTCAAGAAAGATACAAGAAAAGGGGTATTAACATTTATTCAAAGTTAACTATCTATATGCAATGCATACAAGTACTTGGTCAAAATAAATCAGTTTCCAAGAATACATATATAAACATAAGGGCTAAGGCATCAAATCCACAACTGAATTGTGTTCTAGAAAAGAGTTTACAAACTTGCAAGATAAGAAATAATAACCGGTGAAAACATAGAATTGAGCAATCGAACGCTCACCGGATGTGTATACACTCTAGTCGCTCAAGTCTTTAGGGTTGATTTACTCAATTCTCTTCTAATCTTGCTTTCCAAGATTTATTTTTCATCTAACAATCAATAATTATTCAATGCATGCATACAAATATCATGAGGACTTTTCAAGGGTTGTAATGGGGCTAGGGTAAAGGTAAGGATTGTATTTGGTCAAGTGAGCTTGAAATTTGAATCTTTGAGTAACTTAAACTCTCACCTAACACATATAACAACCTATATAATTCAAATGCAAACCTAACTATCGATTCTTCACTTTTTCACACACTCATGCATTCTTTTCAATTCACATCCCATATGCATTATTCTTATTATTTTTATTTGGGGCATTTTGTCCCCTTTTATTACTTTCTTTTTCTTTTTTACTTTTGCTTTTTTTTTTATTTTTTTCTCTCGTTTTTTTTTCAAAATAGAATATATGCAAGAGTATCAATGCATATGGTTTAAACATTTAATGCATGAGTATATATCAAATTCCCAAGATCTTCAACAAAAGTATAAAAGATACATTTTTATCTTGGGTAGTGCTACGGTGAGGAAGCAATTTTTTTTCCTCACCTGTTGAAACGTACGTGCGCAAATGAAAAATTAACGCGTGTGATGTGTGTCTTGATGGAGGAGACAAGATCTGCAAACTATCAATATCTATGTTGCGTGTTAATAAAAAAGGATTAATTAAGTAAAACTGATTAATAGTTAATATTGTTAATTAAGGGCATGGGCTTTTTTTTACTGGACTTCGAATATTTTTGTTATTTGTTTGGTCTTTAGCTGATTGTTGCTAGTTTTGGTGAATGTGATCATTTATTTGTTTCATATGAAAATTAGGCTTGGAAAAAAAATAACTGAATGTAAATTAAAAATATGAATTTAGTTTGATAAAAAAAATTTCACACAGAACAATGTAAGAAATATTATTGAAATTAAAAATTAAATAGATTGAATTTAAATTAATAATTTAATGGGATTCAATTTGATAAAAATAAACGTACTGCTATTATTTTTATCGTATAATTAATTATGTTCATTCGTAAATAATTATTTATTATTTTTAAATTATAGTTATATTTTATTTTTATTATATAATTATTACTCTTTTATTTAAAAAAACAAATAAATTATAATTTTTGAAGAAACTAAATTCACATAATAATTAATATGGATTTAAACCAACGTATCATTATACACAAACTTATGGAATCGTCAAGTATCTTATAATGGTGAATTATACTGTAAAGATATAAGTTTACAGATTTTTTTTATGGGATGAAAGAGAAATTAAAAAAGGTAGGACTCACACTTTGAATAACAATAAAATAATAAAAAATAATTATAAAAAAATTTATTTTCTCTCTCTATACCACTTCAATCTATATAGTAGAGTGCCCTTTTCTTTTTCTATACCACTTCAATCTATATAATAGAGTGCCCTTCCTATAATATGGATTTAGTATTGTGAGTTTTGACACTCTCAATGCTACTGAATTTGATTACACCTAATTGGTTGGTAAGTTTATTGTTTTAGAAAAAATAAATTCATTGATAAATTTATTTATTTCATCGATTTTTTCTTAGCAAACTTATTGACAACAAACTCTTTTTATCATTTTAAGTTATTTGCTTAGGTTGTTACTTTTTTAAATTCTAAGTTATTTGCATTTTATTCTTTTAAATTATTATTTATTATTTATTTCGGTTGTTATTTTTTAATTTTAAGTTATTTGCTTAGGTTATTTTGCTTAGGTTGTTATTTTTTAAAGGTTTAATTATTTTGTTGGTCTCTATAGTTTCACCAAATTGTTAATTAGGTCCCTATACTTTTTTTCTTTCAATTGATCCCTACACAAAAAATAAATTTTGAAAATAAGTTCTTCCTAGTGTAAAAAATATTAGAGTTAACTGAATATTTTTTCTTAAATTGAAGATATTTATAATAAAAAATTTAATTTAATATTTGACCGCATATATTTTGGTAAAAATATTATGTTAATTTTAATATTTTTAACATGAAAATGACGTAACTACAAAATTAAAAACAGTGTAGGGACTTAATTGGAAAAAAAAGTATAGGAAGCTAATTAAAAATTTGGTGAAACTATAGGGACCAACAAAGTAATTAAACCTTTAAAAAATAACAACCTAAGCAAAATAACCTAAGCAAATAACTTAAAATTAAAAAATAACAACCTAAATAAATAATAAATAATAATTTAAAAGAATAAAATGCAAATAACTTAGAATTTAAAAAAGTAACAACCTAAGCAAATAACTTAAAATGATAAAAAGAGTTTGTTGTGAATAAGTTTGCAAAAAAAAAAATCGATGAAATAAATAAATTTATCAATGAATTTATCTTTTCTAAAACAATAAACTTACCAACCAATTAGGTGTAATCAAATTCAATAGCATTGAGAGTGTCAAAACTCACAATACTAAATCCATATTATAGGAAGGGCACTCTATTATATAGATTGAAGTGGTATAGAAAAAGAAAAGGGCACTCTACTATATAGATTGAAGTGGTATAGAGAGAGAAAATAAATAATAATTTATAAATAATTTTTTAAATTAGTTCAATAATATAAAAAATTAAATATAATAACCTAATAAAGCATATTTAAAAATTCAAAAAGTGACAATCTAAAAA
Organism: Arachis duranensis; assembly: GCF_000817695.3. NCBI lineage: Eukaryota > Viridiplantae > Streptophyta > Magnoliopsida > Fabales > Fabaceae > Arachis > Arachis duranensis. The sequence goes on from NC_029780.3 coordinate 36,503,097, forward strand.
ATAATAATTTATAATTTATAAATAAAATTTTAAAGATTTCTAGTGACAACACCTAAGTAAATAATTTTTAAATTTAATGTATGAACGTCATGTTAACATAATAAAAACTCTCTATTTGTATTATCATAAAGATAAAAAATTTGATTTTTTTCTTATGTATATTACAAAAAATAATTATTTCCAAAACAAAAATAAATAATTATTTACGAATGAACATAATTAATTATACGATAAAAATAATAGCAGTACGTTTATTTTTATCAAATTGAATCCCATTAAATTATTAATTTAAATTCAATCTATTTAATTTTTAATTTCAATAATATTTCTTACATTGTTCTGTGTGAAATTTTTTTTATCAAACTAAATTCATATTTTTAATTTACATTCAGTTATTTTTTTTCCAAGCCTAATTTTCATATGAAACAAATAAATGATCACATTCACCAAAACTAGCAACAATCAGCTAAAGACCAAACAAATAACAAAAATATTCGAAGTCCAGTAAAAAAAAGCCCATGCCCTTAATTAACAATATTAACTATTAATCAGTTTTACTTAATTAATCCTTTTTTATTAACACGCAACATAGATATTGATAGTTTGCAGATCTTGTCTCCTCCATCAAGACACACATCACACGCGTTAATTTTTCATTTGCGCACGTACGTTTCAACAGGTGAGGAAAAAAAATTGCTTCCTCACCGTAGCATTGGCCTTTTATCTTAACAAAATTCCCAAACTTTTCCACACTTGAATGATACACACTCTCACTAGCCTAAACTAATCAAAGATCCAAATTAAGAACATTTATTATTTTTCACTTAGGGGTAGTGATATGTTAAAATTAAGAACAAAAGGAGATTAAAGTAGGCTCAAAATTGGCTAACAAAGGTGGATAAAAGGGTAAGGCCATTTGGGTAAGTGAGCTCAAAAGAAATAAAGGCCTTAATCATATAAATGCATTCATATACAAAATAATGGACATAAAGAATCAACAAATCAAAGATTACAATCATAGAAAGAGAATAATACACACAAGAATGAAAAATAGGGGTTATATCATGTAACCACACAATTAGGCTCAAAACTCACATGGTTGTGTGTTCTTAGCTCAAAAACCATGTTCCACAATGTATAAATCATGCATGTTTCAATGAAAAATATTTTAACTTAAATCAATTAGGATGTCAATGCTCTATTAAGAATGTTTTTCTTGAAAAATTTTATTATTTTGACTAAGATTATTATATATATATGCAATCCAAGAAAATGCAACTAAGAATTCTAGAAGACATAGTAATAAAAGAAAAATAAATAAAATGTGAAAGTGTTTATATTAGAAATTTCACCAAAAAATCGGCCAATTGGTCAGACGACCTCCCCACTCTTAAAAGTTTGCACTGTCCACATTGCATTCTAAGATGAGCAAAGGGGGTACAGCGACTACACGGGTTGCCACCCTCAGCTGGTGGGTCATCTTGAAATATAGAAAATAAAATAGTAAGACAAGTAAATATAAAAGCACAAAAGCATATATTGTTTGAATGAGGTAATGATCAATAAAATGAAGTGAGTGCATTAGTGTGTGACATTAAGAAAAACTAGTGTGTGAATTCTAAGTTGCATGCAATTTAGAACATACACACTAGCATAGAAAGCTATGTCACAGTTACACAAAAGAAGTATGCACTTCACTCATTCTAGTGTGCTTGAAATACTTTAAAGAAAACTTGTAGGTTAAGATAAACAAACAAGTAATAAAGAAGCATAAAAGTATTCAAGAAATAATAAGGCAATTGTGAAATGGATATTGAATGGACATTGGTTGATGTGCAAGATGACTTAATGGACCAAATGAAATATAAAGCTCACACATCAATCAATGATACACATTGAAGTTTGTTTACATCACCTAATTGATATGAAGTGGAAAACATGGTTGCTATGCAGCTTAGGAAAAGAGAGATATAAGGTGAGATCAATCTTATAGCAAGCATGGTCCACAAAGGTTGAAAAGCTAAAAAATATGTCACTAGGTAAGCTTATGATCCAATTTCACAATTCCAAAATCTCAATGCATGAATTTGGTAACGTAAATAAAGATCAATCATAAACAAGCATCACCTAACAAAAAATGCATTGATTATACATAATTGCCTAGTCATGATAGTGAATTCAAATTACATGGTGGGCAAAACATGCAATTCAAAATATTTAGAATGCTTTGAAGGTAATTTTAAAAGCACTTAGTATATACAAATATCAAGCATGAGCAAGTAAAACCAAGCAACAAAATATAACATCAACAAAGAATTCTAACAATGAACATTAACAACAATGATGCTAAAATAGCATCCTATCAGTAATTGGCAGCAATAAATAGCAAACAAGATTAATAATCCAACACTTTGCACCAAAATAGAAAATTTAAAATAACTAACTAACTAGCTAACAAACTAACTAAAGAACTAAAGGTGACCATGGTGGATGGTAAATAGTGGTGGTGGATGATGGTTGAAAGAAGGAAATATGAGAGGGGAAGAGAAAAGAAGAAAAGAAATGAAAAGAAGAGAAGAAAAAAAGTGTGTGAGACAGGGGATGTCACGCGTAAGCGTGACTTGGGATAAATGGGGGTGATGTGTAAGCATGGGGCATGCGTACGCGGGAGAAGGGGAAATAGAAGGGGACGCATACACGTGGGTCACACGTATGCGTGGGAAGAAATTGTGCTAGACGCACAATTCCCACACACTTCGCGCACAACTTTCTGTTTGGACTATGCGATGGCACAGTCCACACACGATCCTGGTACGTTTAATTTCTGGCGGTCACGCGTATGCTTGACCATCTGTCTCAAGCAAACCATATTCAAGCAGAAAGTAAAGCCTAGGGATAAGAGATTTACCCACTTCAATGAAAGAACGGATAGTGATGGCTTAGGGAGAGGTATTTTCAATGATCTTGTAAGCTCCACTCCCTTGTGCCCTTCTTGATTTACCTCCACCTATTGGCAACTTTCTTCCAATCTAATCTCTTCCTTATTGCTTGCCAAGAGACTTGGAGGTTGTGCACATTCCTCTCTGACCACTATTTCATGTTCAATGGGAGAGGATTCAACAAAATCATCGAGGTGATTAGTTAGTGTAGATAGAAACTCATCGATGATTGAATCTGTTTCTTGATCAACCTCTACAACCTTAGAGGGCTCTACAACTCTTGATTCCCATGGAGTTTTGGTATCTCTTAAATCTTCAACCACTTCTTCCTCTTCAATAATTTTGGCTTCCTCCACTTGTTCTAATACAAAATCCCACTCCTTGTTCTCCACCGGAGTTTCTAACCTCTCTTTCATATTACGTTCTTCATTTGATTCTCCACATGTGACCATAAGAGTGCTTTGAGTATCTAAGCATTGGGAGACTAAATTGGTTACCACCTCGGTCGAGGTAGCCATGAATTGATCTTGTCTCCTTAGAGCTTCAAGTCGCTCTTGAAGGTGCGACATTCCCTTAGCTCTTGGAGATATGAAATGAAGGTGTTATTCATTGGGATTTGGAGTGGATAGGAGGGTTCATTGTTTGGGAGAAAGGGTTCATAATAGGAAGGTGGTTCATCTTGGTAAGGGCATGGAGATGGCGTATATGGAGGTGGTTCTTGGGAGTATTGATGTTGGAATTGTGGTGGCTTTAGGTTTGGTTCATATGGCTCATATGGTTGTTGGTATGGTGGATATGGGTTAAGGTCATATGGAGGTGTTTGGTGGTATAAGGCTTGTGAGTATGGTGGTTGAGGGCTATGTTGAGGATAGGGCTCGTTGGCATATGGTGGTTCTAGTTGATAACCACAAGGAGGTCCATCATAACCATTGGATTGGTATTGGTATGCATCATGGAATGGTTCTTTCTTATAGTACATTGGAGGAGGTTGTTGCCATGAAGGTTGATCATATGCTTGAGGCTCCTCCCACCTTTAATTGTCCCATCCTTGATGCATGCTCTCATTGTAATTCCCATTTCCTACAACATAGTTAGAATCAAACTCATAGCCAAAGTAGTGAGAATTCATAGTAGCAAGAGAAAATAAAGAGAAAAACTAATAAGAAATAAGCAAACAAAGTCCTAAAACTAGCAAAAACTAACAAAGAAGCAAAAGCAACCATTCACAATATTAACATATATACAATAACCAATAACAAGTGCACATTTGCAATTTTCTGGCAACGGCGCCAAAAACATGATAGAGGAAAATTCTCGGTTAGGAATTTTCACAAAATTATCTCGTCGAAATATAGATCAAAACCAACAAACAACCTTCAATCAAAGTTTAATTTGTTTGTCACAATGCAAACCAATAAAAACCTAGAGTATTTAAACCTAAGGTTGTCTCTCAAGAAATTGCATGGAAGTGTGCATATTATTGGTTATGAGAAATTTTGGAATTTTTTGTGATTAATGAGAAAGAAATGTAAATTGCATAAAAGTAAAGGAAACTCAAATGGTGAAAAGGTCTTAGCAAGGGTTGATGGGTAAGGATCACTATTCTTGTTACCAGCCATAATATGATAATTACAAGGATCAATCCCACTTTGTCATCCCCAATGTTAGAGAAAAGTCAAATGGGCTTGATTAATCCTAATCCATAAGTCCTAGCCAACTCTCTAATTAATTTAGTGAGAGACTAGAGTCAATGGAAACAAATTATCAATCACATGGACATTAGTAACTCAAGGTTATCCAAGTTACCAACTCAAGCCAAGAACACAAAAATCTACTCTAAAATCCAACCAAGTATTTTATCAAACACTTGGAAGGTATAAAAGGAAAGCATGATAAAATAGCAAGAAATATAAAATCTAAAACTACCAAATACAAGATAACAATAATAACAACTCAATTAAGCATTAATAAATATTAAAACATAAATTGCATTAATGAAAACTAAAATCAACAAAGAGTTCATAAACATAAAAGTGACCAAAATAAGAAATTGTTCATGCCCTTGGTCGAGTTGTATGACCCGGGCTGATTGATGACAAGTCGACCGACCTCTTCAGGTCAGGATTACCCGACCTCTTCTCAATGAGCTCGGCCAAACTGCTACGAAAGCCCAAAAAAGGGCCCAAACAGAAGAACACGACCCAAGTCCAAGGGCAACCCAAGCTTAGAAGGATAAAGGTGGTTCCCTAAAAAATAAGATGACTTCACTCAAAAATAAGATAAAGATAACTATCTTATCTCCAAAAAGATCACTCCACACTATTATAAATACACTGGAGCACCCAGGTATAACTCATACTCTGATTCTACAAAAAACCTGCTTAATACCCTTGCTAACTTAAGCATCGGAGTCCCTTTCAGGTACCACCACCCTCCGGTGACGAAGGATCAGCACCACCACCAAGTCCAACGAGTTCGACACGGTGGCTGCGGCCATCATCATCAAGTCGGACATAACAGCTCCGACCAGTACAGAAGATCTCGTCCAAGATCGACCTACAGTTTCAGGTAACCCTCGGAATATTGGCACCATTGCTGGGGAACCTGGAAGTCATCCCATCATCATGACGGACAACCTTGACAACAACCATGACTCTGTTCTAGAAAATAGAACGCCACATAAGAACGTGGACACTACACCAAAGGATACTCCTCAACCAAACAAGGATAACAGTCCACCAAATGCAGAAATCCTTGAGGCACTTCAAGCTCAAAAAGATCATCTCAAACAACTCGAAAAAGAGGCTGAGCATCAACGAGAGGCCGAGAAGGACCTTCGAAGGGAAACTAGGCGATGTAAAAAGTTAGAAGACAAGCTTTTAAAGCTTGAAGCCGATCTGAAAAGCAAGACTACTTGATCCAGTCATGAAGATAACCCCCGAAAAGATCAAGACCCATTAACCAAAGAGATTATGAAAGCCAAAGTCCCAAAGGACTTCAAAGCTCTCGATATGACCTCGTACGACGTCACATCAGATCTAAGCCATCATCTCAGTAATTTCAAAAGTAGAATGTATCTCACCAATGCCTCAGATGCAATTCAGTGCAAAGCCTTCCCGACTACCTTAACAAAGACAATAATTAAATGGTTCGACAATCTGCCCCCAAGGTCCATCGCAAGCTTTGACGATTTAGCTGGAAATTTTCTTGCTAGATTCTCCATCTAGAAGGACAAAACCAAGCACGCACCAAGCCTATTAGGGATCAAGAAAGGAGATCGGGAAAGTCTTCGAAACTACGTGGAAAGATTCAATAAATCATGTCAGGACATACAAAGTCTGCCAACTGAAGCAGCCATTATGGGTCTCATCAATGGCCTACGAGAGAGACCTTTCAGTCACTCTATATCAAAGAAACATCCCACATCTCTGAATGAAGTGCAAGAACAAGCAGAGAAGTACATCAACATGGAGAAAAACTCTCGACTAGGTGAGGCCTCAAAATCCGGATTCTCCTTCTCCTCCCGAGATATAGATAAAGACTCCAAAAAAAAAAAGATCAGCATGGAGAGAAGATTAAGAAATACCACAATTACACCCCTCTTCGAGTATCTCTTGCGGAAGTGTATCGAGAAGTATGCCACACTGAGAAGAAATCCACACCATCAAACTCAGGGGAACTCAAGGTCGGGAAGAACTTTGTCCACAACCTAAGGGCGAGATAGAAAAAGTCCAGATCGGAGATGTCCCAGATAAAACAACCAATATTGGTACAATCGTAAAAGGCGATGTAAAGGAGTCTCTCATATAGTTCTTAAAAGATAATGTCGACCTCTTCGCGTGGAAGGCCGCAAACATGCCGAGCATTGACCCCAAACTAATGTGCCATAAGCTGGCAATATACCTAGGATCTCGGCCAGCACAACAGAAGCGTCGGAAACTCGGACCTGAAAGATCTCAAGTTGTGGAAGAACAGGTACGAGCTCTACTGGGGCAGGATTCATAAGAGAAGTCAAATATCCGCTATGGCTAGCCAATGTTGTCTTAGTGAAAAATCAAATGGGAAGTGGCGGATGTGCACCGACTACACCAATCTTAACAAAGCTTGCCCAAAAGATCCCTATCCACTCCCAAGTATTGACGCTCTGGTGGATGCCTCTTTCGGATACAAATACCTCTCTTTTATGAACTCTTATTCGGGATACAATCAAATCCCGATGTATCCGCCTAATCAAGAAAAAACCTCATTCTTAACCCCAAAAGCAAACTACTGTTACGTCGTCATGCCAATCGGACTCAAAAACGCAGGAGCCACCTATCAAAGATTAATGAACAAGGTCTTTGCAGATCATATCAGGAAACTCATGGAGGTATATGTGGACGACGTGTTAGTAAAAACACATAGCGAGGAGTCATTACTGTCTGACCTTGCCCAAGTGTTCAATACCATAAGAAAGCATGTCATGCGACTTAACCTTGCAAAATGCACCTTTGCAGTAGAAGCTGGCAAATTCTTCGTTTCCATGCTCACACAAAGAGGAATCGAAGCAAACCCGGACAAGTGTCGGGCTATACTTGACATGAAAAGCCCGACCTGTGTCAAAGAAGTGCAACAACTCAATGGGCGACTGGCAGCCTTGTCCAGATTTCTAGTCGGATCAGCCATAAGATCTCTCCCCTTCTACGCCACACTAAGGAAGGGAAAGAAGTTCGAATGGACACCAGACTGCGAGCAAGCCTTCCAGGATTTCAAAAGATTCCTGGGACAACCTCCCATTCTTACCCGACCACGGGAAGGAGAAGCCCTCATATTATACCTTGTAGTAGGAAGTCTGGCAGTAGCCTCAGCATTAGTCAGAGAGGACGAAACTGGACAACAACCTATATACTTTATCAGTAAAGCACTACAAGGGTCCGAGCTGAACTATCAAAAGATAGAAAAGTTCGCATACGCTCTCATATTAACCTCTCGACGACGTCACCCATACTTCTAGGCTCACACCATCAAAGTTCAGACCAACCAGCCCATGAAAGGCATTTTGCAGAAAACAGATTTAGCCGGAAGAATCCTATAGTGGGCAGTCGAGTTGTCTGAATTCGATCTTCAATATGAAGCTCGGACAGCCATCAAATCACAGTATCTGGCCGACTTCATTGCAGAGTACACTGACACCCCGAAAATCCCCATAAATTGGAATCTCTATGTAGATGGCTCTTCAAATAAAACCAGAAGTGGAGTATGTGTGATAATAGATAGTAATCATGGAACCCAAATCGAGCTCTCGCTGAAGTTCGAGTTCCCTACTTCCAATAATCAGGCTGAGTATGAGGCGCTACTGGCTGGTTTAAAGCTGAATAAAGAGATCGGAGCCGAAAAACTGTTTATCTTCAGGGATTCACAGGTTGTCACCTCGCAAATAGCAGGGACCTACTGACGTCGGAATTTTTGCTAGTAAAGAATTTTATAAAGTCGCGTTGTAAGTATAGATTCTGAACCAACAGAAATCCCTTTGTACAAACGTTTTGGTTGTCACAAGTAACAAACCCCTAAATAAATTGATAATCGAAGTATTTAAATTGATAACAGGGAGGTGTGTTCTTATTATTGGTTATGAGTTTTGTAAATTGGGGGTTTTGAGAATGAGGAACAAGTATGATAAATGACAAATAAAATAAATAAATGACTGTAAAATAAACTCTTGGCAAGGTATGAGAAATTGGAAGTCCTATCCTAGTTATTCTTATCAATGATGATGAAAATTGAATCTTAATTCTACTTAGTTAACCTCTGCTGGTGCGAAGGAAGGTCAAGTGGCTAATTAGTTTGATCTTCAAATCCTAGTTAATTCCTAGAAAAAGTTCAAGCTAATTAGCAAAGATAGCGATTATCGATCACGATGAGTTTGATAACTCAAGAATTACTGATTTCTTAACCAAAGCCAGGAATGTAGAAAGCTAAATTAAAATCATAAATATCTGGAATACCTCAAATAACATTCGTTCAAAGCAGTCAAATCTAACATGGAAAATATTCATAAGCCAATTGGGCAACATAAATCAAACATAAATAAAAGCATTAAAGTATCTCAAAGTAGAAGAGAGGTCAAAATAAAGGAATATTGAACCTGATATGAAGAGTTGAATTAAATTCTTAATTTCTAAAAAATCCTAATTTCTAAATCCTAAGAGAGAGGAGAGAACCTCTCTCACTAAAACTACATCTAAACTTTGAAAAGTAACTAATTGACTAGCTCCCTTGAGTCTCTTCATGTTCCCTAATTTAATCTGTGTTTCTGGGCCAAAAACTGGGTTAAAATGCGGCCCAGAATCTCTGCCAGCGACTTTTGTAATTCTGCAGATCCCGCACGTCACGCGTCTGCGTCGTCCACGCGATCGCGTCACTTAGCGTTTTTCGTACCACGCGTGCGCGTCGTCCACGCATTCGCGTTGTTCGTGCAGCTTCCAATCCGCGCGGTCGCGTCAGGCACGCGAACGCGTCACTTTGATTTCTTCCATTTCCCGCGGTCGCGTGAGCCATGCGACCGCGTGACTTCTCGCTGGTCATCTCCTCAATTCCTTGTGTTCCTTCCATTTTTGCACGCTTCTTCTTCATTCTCTAAGTCATTCCTGCCCTATGAAGCCTGAAACACTTAACACACAGATCATGGCATCGAATGGTAATAAGAGAGGATTAAGATTAGCTAAATTAAGATCAAAGAAGCATGTTTTCAATCATAGAACTAAACTAGGAAGGAATTGTAAAATCGTGCAAATACTATGAATAAGTGGGTGAAAAGCTTGATAAAACCACTCAATTAAATACAATATAAATCATAAAATAGTGGTTTATCAACCTCTCCACACTTAATCATTAGCATGTCCTCATGCTAAGCTCAAGGAAACAAAATAAATGAGTAGGGAAAAGCAAGACTCATGCAATGCAATCTATGAATGTGAATGCAACTACATGCTAAAATGATTCTACCTTCTTGGTGAAAAAGTAAATAAATCTTTCAAGAATAAATATGAACTGGATTTCACTAATTCAAATCACAAAATACAATGCAAATAACTTGCAAGAAAAAGATAGCTCATGAAAGCAGGGAACATAGAATTGAGCGCTGAACCCTTACTAGTAGTGTATATCACTCTAACTCTCAAGTGTCTAGGGTCAATTCTCTCAATTCTCTACTAATCTTGCTTTCTATAGCTTGCTCTTCATCTAACAATCAACAAAAATTTAATGCACTAATACACAAATCAAGAGGTCTTTTAAGGGTTGTATGGGGTTAGGGTCAAGGTAGGATTGTATTTGGCCAAGTGGACTAGAATCTGAATCCTTAATTAACATAAACTTTCCACCTAACTTAAGACAATCCATTTAATTAAAATACAAAATCTAACTTCCCATTAACTGTGTTTTTCATATATTCATGCATCCTAAATTTGAGTTCAGTACATATGCATTGATACCAACACTTACTTTGGGGCATTTTGTCCCCTTTTATTATTTGCTTTTTTTTTCTTTTCTTTTTCACTTTTTTTTTTCTTTTTTTTCTTCTCAATGCATATGATTAAGGTTTTAATGCATAAACATGTTCTTAACATTTTTCATACTTTCACACAAAGTCTAACATACTCAATTCCCAAACCAAACGTTTCAAAACCCACTTTTCCCACACTTAATTCATGAGCACTCTCACTAGTCTAGCCTAATCAAGGATTCAAATTAAGGACATTATTTTTTTCTGCTTAGAGTTAGTGATGAGCTAAAGTAAAGAACAAGGGGTAAAATAGGCTCAAATTAGTTTGCAAAGGATAATGGAAGGGTAAGGCCATATGGGTATGTAAGCTTAGTGAAACAAGGCCTCAATCATATAAGTGCATGCATACATCAAACAGTGGAAATATAGAATCAAGCAAGACAAAGATCACAATTTTAGAGAGAAAAACACACAAAAATAAAATATATTGGTTGATAAAATGCAACCAATCAAATAGGCTCAAAATCTCACTGGTTTTGTGTGTTCTTAGCTCTAAACCATGTTCCAAAATAATATTTCTTCACACAAGTTTTTCAAAAAGTTTTGTTCAAATTAGTAAAATACTATAAAAGGTTTCTTTGAAAAAGAAAATATTACTTCAACCAAGTGGTAAAATATGCACAAAATTAAGAAAATATGCAATTAAATATGCAAATGCAACAATGAAAAACAAAAATTGGTGTTGAGAAGGGACTAACTTACCCGTGGAGATCGGTATCGATCTCCCCACACTTAAAGATTGCACCGTCCTCGGTGCATGCAAAGGTGTGCAGGTGGCGGGGGTTGTGGTTCCTCAGCAATGCTCGTTGTAGAGTCTTTCTCTTTACTCTTCCTATTGGCCAGCCTGAAAAAGGGAGAAGAGAAAGAGGCATGAAGTCAAAGGGATAGAGCAAGAGAGAGGGCAGTACTAGTAAGAATCATGCCAAAATAAAGAGGAATGTCGTTAACACATGGTCGCGATTCCATGAAATTAGGACATCAACGGAAACATAGCATGATAAATTGAGGCAATTAAATGCAAGATGTTTATTGGCATGCTGGCAAAGGCATGAGTAGCGTAAATCAAGCATTAAAAGCCTTAATGTATTATTAGTCGTGAGAAACTAACAATAACGTTTGTATGGACAATTATATTTAATTAATAAAATATTGAAAAGGGTTTTGTGAAAAACAGGCATTAAAGTAGTAGGATAACTTAAAAGTAGTGCATGATGCCATACGGGCTTTTTCACAAACACATAGCAAGCATGGTAAATAAGTCATTGAAAGTATTAAATTGAACATGCAAACAACCTTTTAAAAAGTTATATAATTGTCAAACAATTCTTTGAATAATCCACAAGCAAAATAAATAAATTTCTAACACCAATAAAAATGATGCAATGAATGAAACTATGCAAATAAATTAAATAGAAGTGAAGAGGGATGAGAAGAAGAAAGTAAGAGAAGGAAGAAGAAAGAAGAAAAGAAATAAGAAGGGAAGAAAATATTTAAATATAGGGAAGATAAGATAATATAATTGGCTGCTCAGGATAAGCTGTGCGCCGCTAGTGACGCGGACGCGTGAGTGACGTGTTCGCGCGGATAGCGCTTCTATGAAATGATGCGGACGCATCATCCACGCGGTCGTGTGGATCAATTTGTGCCATTAGCACGAGGGCAGCCTCGCGGTCGCGCAACTCTTTGTTTGAAATGCATATTGCCAAATCCTTGGGTGACGCGATCGCGTGGTTGACGCGATCGCGTGAATGGCCTGAATTTGAAAACGGCGTGAATGCGTGGGGCACGCATACGCGTGGCAAGGCTTGTGTGTCTAGCACAAGTCCAGCCTAATTCTAGCTCAATTTTCGGCCATACACCCTTTAGATGTCGATTTTGAGGCACGCGTTCGCATGGGTGACGCAGACGCGTGGGAGGCATTTTTCCCACATGACGCGGATGCGTCAGCGACGCGGTCGCGTGGATCAATTTGTGCCAAAGGCACGCCTCCAGCCACACTTTCGCGTGACTCTCTGTTCACTTTTCTTTTCTCCCTAATGCAACTGCGACGCGGACGCGTCAGTGACGCTGTCGCGTCGCGTGCGATTTTTTTTATATAATTCTGTATGCAGAATGAAATGCTTAATATGAATGCTATGCAAGTATGCAGGATTCCAGGTTCAATCAAAACTCAAAAACAAACAAAACAGACTAGAATTAAAACTGAAAGAGGAACGATAATACCATGGTGGGTTGTCTCCCACCTAGCACTTTTTGTTAAAGTCCTTAAGTTGGACATTCTGGTGAGCTCCTTGTTATGGTGGCTTGTGCTTGTATTCATCCAAGAATCTCTACCAGTGTTTGGAATTCCCACAGCTTCCGAGATCCCAAACTAGGTACAGAAAGCCTTCAAGCAAACTAAAGCAAGTGACAAGGCCCCAAGAGTATTGATTTCTAGATTGAATTTCGGGGTCCCAAATCTTGCTTTTGCACCCGTCTTCTTGTTGAGCAATATTGTTCCATCCGGGTGGCAAGCAGTCTGAATTCTCACTGAAGCAGCCAGACAACTTCCTAGACCCATTCAGTTGAGCTCTACACCAACCTTTACGTTTAAACTTTGAGCTTCCAACCATAATGAATCTTGCAGGACCATTCTTACCACTGACCATCTTCCTCTTACTCTTAATGCCACAAAGAGTTCTAAGTTGACCATCCATCTCCAGTAGCCCATATTCAAGTGAAATTAGGAAGCTAAGGGATATGAATTTTATCCACTTGAATGTTGTGAAGGATGATGGCAACGTAGGGGGAGGGGTTTCTAATGAACTTGCAAGCTCCACTCCCTTGTGCTATTCTCTGACAACTTCCACCTCTTTGTAAGCTTCTTCAATTTCAACCTCTTTCTGTTGGTGGCTTTCTTCCAATTCAATCTCTTCTTCATTGTTTACCAAGGGCATGGGAGGTTGTGCTTCTTCTTCTTTAAACTCCATATCAAGTCCAATGGAAGAGGATTCAAATGTAGATAAGAATTCATCAATGATTGAATCCATCTCTTGATCATCCCCTTCAAAGTCTTCAACCATGCTATGCCTTGAAAGTTGTACACCCTTCTCAACATCAGTTTCAAACATTTTTGAAGGAGGCTCTATAACTTGACTTTCCCATGGAGGTTCTGCATCTCCTAAGTTTTCAACCACTTCTTCCTCTTTAATGGCAGGCGCAGCTTCTTCCAATTGTTCCAATACAAAATTGTGCTGCTCACTGTCCACCGGAGTTTCTAACTTCTCCTCCATGCTACATTCTTCATTAGATTCTCCACATGAAGCCATGGGGGTTTCATGAGTGTCCGAACGTTGGAAAGGTAATCGATTTATTGCTTGATCCAGGTGTTTAAGTATGAAATCGTATTCATCCTTGATGATTTCCTGTTCAACTATTTCTTCACCTTCAAGTACAACATCCTCCTTGTTGTCTTCTTTCACTAGTTCTTCAATCGCGCTGTCAACTTCAAGGGTCTCTACTACCTTCACCTTTAGTGCCTCCTCTAGCTCCTTATGAAGTATGGATTCACGAAGATGATCCTCTCTCTCTTGTTCCATGTCAATAGTATCAGTAGGATTATGTTGCTCTTGGATTGATGGATATTGGTGCTCTTCCATGGATGGTGGTGATGGGATGGGTGGATCATTATGTGGTTGAGATGGAAGTACATTGGAGCTTGAGGGTTGAATACTAGGAGTATTTGGTGTTCTAATTTGGGCGGCGAGAGCTTGTATAGCAGAGTTTAGATCGGCAAATGCTTTCTCTATGGAGGTTTGGGGTGGATAGGAGGGTTCATTTGTTGGGAGAAAAGGTTCATAACACGGAGGTGGTTCCTCTTGATAAGGATATGGAGATGGTGTATATTGAAGTGGTAGTTCTGGGTATGGTTTTTATGGTGGTTGGTATGGTGGACAAAGGTTGGGGTCATATGGAGGTGAATGGAGGAAAGGGGCTTGTGAGTGTGGTGGTTCATAGTTATGTTGTGAGGATGGTCTCTGAGCATACGGTGGGGCTTGTTGGTAGCTACTAGGCGGTCCACCATATCTATCAGCTTGGTATACATTGTAGAATGGTCTTTGTCTGTGATATCTAGGAGGGTGTTGTTGCCTAAAGGGTTGATCAGATCCTATTGGCTCCGTCCATCTTTGATTGCTTCGACCTTGATGCATATTCCTGTTATAGCTTCCTCTTCCTGCAACATAGTTGTAACCAGACTCATAGCTAAAGGGGTGAGAGTTCATAGTAGTAGGAGAAAATAAAAATAAAAACTAACAAAAAAGAAAATATTTTGAAAAAGATTTGATTTTTTTTTGAAAAATATTTACAATAACCAGTAATAAGGCACACATTTGCAATTTCCTAGCAACGGCGCCATTTTGACGTCGGGATTTTTGCTAGTAAAGAATTTTATAAAGTCGCGTTGTAAGTATAGATTCTGAACCAACAGAAATCCCTTCGTACAAACGTTTTGGTTGTCACAAGTAACAAACCCCTAAATAAATTGATAACCGAAGTATTTAAACCTCGGGTCGTCTTCTCAAGGAATTGCAGGGAGGTGTGTTCTTATTATTGGTTATGAGTTTTGTCAATTGGGGGTTTTGAGAATGAGGAACAAGTATGATAAATGACAAATAAAATAAATAAATGACTGTAAAATAAACTCTTCGCAAGGTATGAGAAATTGGAAGTCCTATCCTAGTTATTCTTATCAATGATGATGAAAATTGAATCTTAATTCCACTTTGTTAACCTCTGCTGGTGCGAAGGAAGGTCAAGTGGCTAATTAGTTTGATCTTCAAATCCTAGTTAATTCCTAGAAAAGGTTCAAGCTAATTAGCAAAGATAGCAATTATCGATCACGTTGAGTTTGATAACTCAAGAATTACTGATTTCTTAACCAAAGCCAGGAATGTAGAAAGCTAAATTAAAATAATAAATATATGGAATACCTCAAATAACATTTGTTCAAAGCAGTCAAATCTAACATGGAAAATATTTATAAGCCAATTGGGCAACATAAATCAAACATAAATAAAGCATTAAAGTATCTCAAAGTAGAAGAGAGGTCAAAATAAAGGAATATTAAACCTGATATGAAGTGTTGAATTAAATCCTTAATTTCTAAAAAATCATAATTTCTAAATCCTAAGAGAGAGGAGAGAACCTCTCTCACTAAAACTACATCTAAACTATGAAAAGTAACTAATTGGCTAGCTCCCTTGAGTCTCTGCATGTTCCCTGACTTTAATCTGTGTTTCTGGGCTGAAAACTGGGTTGAAATGCGGCCCAGAATCTCTGCCAGTGACTTTTGTAATTCTGCAGATCCCGCACATCACGCGTCCGCGTCGTCCATGCGATCACGTCACTTAGCATTTTTCGTACCACGCGTGCGCGTTGTCCATGCATTCGCGTCGTTCGTGCAGCTTCCAATCCGTGCGGTTGCGTCAGGCACGCGAACGCGTCACTCTGATTTCTTCCATTTTGTGCGGTCGCGTGAGCCATGTGACCGCGTGTCTTCTCGCTGGTCATCTCCTCAATTCCTTGTGTTCCTTCCATTTTTGCACGCTTCTTCTTCATTCTCTAAGCCATTCCTGCCCTATGAAGCCTGAAACACTTAACACACAGATTAAGGTATCGAATGGTAATAAGAGAGGATTAAGATTAGCTAAATTAAGACCAAAGAAGCATGTTTTCAATCATAGAACTAAACTTGGAAGGAATTGTAAAATCATGCAAATCCTATGAATAAGTGGGTGAAAAGCTTGATAAAACCACTCAATTAAATACAATATAAACCATAAAATAGTGGTTTATCACCTACCAAGCCAAAGATCCTGCCATGAAAAAGTACCTGGACAAAACCAGGGAACAACTCGAAAAAATCCAGGAATATGAGATCCGATATATACCTTGGGAACAGAATGCTCGAGCTAACGCACTGTCAAAATTAGCCAGCACCAAATCAGGTGGCAATAATAGGAGCCTCATCCAACAAAATACTACAGAACCCGTCAATCTTAAAAGAAGAAAAAGTCCTAGCCATATCCGGTCAGGATCAAGGATGGATGACTCCTAAAATCAGCTACCTCAATCAGAGATACTTGTTCCGAGGGTTACCTGAAACTGTAGGTCGATCTCAGACGAGATCTTCTGTACTGGTCGGAACTGTTGTGTCTGACTTGTTGGACTTGGTGTTGGTGTTGATCCTTCGTCACCGGAGGGTGGTGGTACCTTCAAGGGACTCCGATGCTTAAGTTAGTAAGGGTATTAAGCAGGTTTTTAGTAGAATCAGAGTATGAGTTATACCTGGGTGCTCCAGTGTATTTCTAATGGTGTAGAGCAACCTTCTTAGATAGGATAAGTTAGTTATCTTATCTTATCTTTATCTTCGAGCGAGGTCATCTTATCTTCAAGGGAACCGCCCTTATCTCTATAGGCTTGTGATGCCCTTAGATTTGGGATGTGTTCCTCTGTTTGGGCCCTTTATTGGGCTTTCCTGGTAGTTTGACCGAGCTCTTTGAGAAGAGGTCGGATTGTTCTGACCTGAAGAGGTCGGTCGACTTGTCAGTAGAACATCCCGGGTCAGACAGCTCGACCCAGGGTATGAACAGTGCCCCTACTCGAGCTCGGTCTTCTGTTTTGACGTCGAGTCTTCAGTTTTAGGACTTCGATCCTTTTATAGTAAAGCCGAACTCGAGCATTTTGTCGACTTTGCTGCAGCTTTTGAACGTGAAGTGTTTCTCCTTCGCTTTTAGAAGCGCGCGCTTTTAACCCTTTTCTGTCTTGGGAATGTGCGAGGGTTTAATACCCTCATTAATTGGTTTTTAATGCCCCATTTCTCTTGCTTCTTTTATATTGAACTTTACACACAGAAAATGGTTTTTTTCTCTTCTCTGTAACTTCCCCCCTTTTCGCTCTATCTTTCTACTTTGCCTGAGACTTAGCACATTCGCATTTTTCCTCGTGACGCTGTTTGGTGATTGTTGGTGATTTGTTTGAAGGGCAATTTTGTTCATCCGTCTTTCAACTTCTTCAGAGCTTTCTTCTTTCAAGTTGGCTTCTCATTTCTTTACTTTTCTCGTTACTCCTTTGTTTCTTGGAAAAGTTTAAATTTTGTTTGAACGCATTGTCGGAAAGCTTGAAACTTTTCGTGTTTCTATGCCTGTCTATTCATTGTGATGTACTTTTCTGTCTTTCTTTCAACCTTATGTGTACTTTGGTGTTTCTACTGATGGATGGGGTTTTAAGGCTTTGCATGTTTGTCTACTGCTTCTGTAGATTTTGTAGCTTGTCGGGATAATGGCTTGTTTGATTCTGGGAAAGGTTGCGTCTTTGATTATTTTTCCTTGGTGTATTTTGTTGCTTGGTAGTTTTTGTAGACTGAAAGTGTAGTTGAGAAATGGCTTAACCCATTTTTCTTCGGAGTGTTAATTGAAAGAAAATCTCTTTTGTTGTGGTAGCTTTTGTAGAGAATGATGGTTTTCTTGGTGATCTTGCTCTGATTTATGTCTTTTTGCTTAGAGTCTTTTGCTAGGTTGTTTCAGCTTCTGTGGGTTTTCCTGAGTCTTTCACTCTGTGTCACTGCCTCCAAAGGATGCCCCTGGACCTTGGTGTGTGTCTTGGGGCTTTTCTTTTGCTATTTGTATTGTTCTGGATCATATTGTCCGAGTTGTTTTAATATCACCCGAGCTGTTTTTTGGTTAGTAATCCATTTTCCTTTCTTGTTTGTAGGATTAGTTGGCCATGTCTTCTAGCAAAAATATTGTCGAGGCGTCTTCTAAGGTTCCTGAGGGGATGTCCGACTAGTTGGACTTCCTTGTGTTGATGTGTATATCTCTAGCTAATTCAGAATTCTGTGTGGAGCTTAGGAAACATCATCAAATATGTAGTAGTGGGGATCAAGAAGGCAACTATGAATTGGTAGCACCTGATTATGATGAAAGGGTCTGCTTTCCTGTTCCGACCCAGGGGGAGCGTCCCTTTTTTTATGTATATGATTTCTTCTTTAGCCAGATGAACATCACCCTTCCCTTTACTTCTTTTGAGACCGACCTGTTATGGTCTTGTAATGTGGCCCCATCTCAGCTTCATCCGAATTCTTAGGGTTTCATTAAGATTTTTCAGTTGATTTGTCACGAATTTGGTGTTACGCCTTCTCAAACTCTTTTTCTGTATCTGTTTGTGTTGACCAAACCTGGGACTACCAAAAAGAAAGCTTCTTGGATTTCTTTTAGGTTGGCCCAGGGGCATAAGGTTTTTTCCATGTATGATGCATCCTTCCGGGATTTTAAGAATTACTTTTTTAAAATCCGAGCTGTTGAAAGAGCTCGTCCTTTTATTTTAGATGAGAATGGCGAGCCCTGTTTTCCTTTAGAATGGCAGAAGAATGTAGTGGTGTCTAGGTACACTTGGGAAATGTTGGATAAGGCTGAGCAGGCTTTTATGGCTGTCTTGGAAGATATTTGGGGGGAGCCTCCCCATCTTGATACCAAGAAATTTTTGGGGGATCCGTCCCTAATCCGTACTGTGCTGGGTATTATAAATTGCGTCCCATTTTGTTTTGTTTTCTGCTTTCTTTTCTGGCTTGTAAACTGTTGTATTTTTATTTTTTCAGAGATGGCTAAAAATAATGACTTGATGAAGGCCTCTAAGAAGGTGAGGAAGGCTACTGGGGCTCAGAACGTCCCGGGCAAGGTGGCTCGGGAGGGGTCCTCTCAGGTTTTGTCGAACCATGATGACATGTCATCATATACCTATTTTCTATGCTTTTTCATACAAGAAATTGATGATTTGTGCTTAAATATTGAATGCTTTTGTGCTTAAATGATATATTTTCTTGATCTTTTAATTTTATAAATCTTGTAGGAAATAAGAAGAAAAAGAAGCAAAGAAGCACAAAAAAAGGAGAAAAAAAGAGCTTTGGGACACACTTTGAAGTTGGAGCACACTTTGGAGCCTTAGGCCACGCTTTTAAAAGCGTGGCCCATGACCAAATCAAAGGAGAATAAGCAATCAGCGCACACTGCCCTGCTCTTGCCAAGGGCAGGGCAGAATCGTGATGCAAATCTGGGCGCTCACAGCATGACCATGCCTCTTTCAAAGGGCTATAACTTGAGCTACAGATGTCCAATTGATGTGCTTCCAGTTGCGTTGGAAAGCTGACGTTCAGAGCTTTCCAACGATATATAGAAATCCATATTTGGCGTAAAATTGAGGCAGGAACGAAAGGCATCTTTAAGGGCCAAAATAAGCGAAAATAAACCAAAGTGCTTCCACCAAGGCTCGAAGCTGGAGCCTCACTCCAAAACAAAGTAGCGCTCAATTTTCTGCCCTGCCCTCCTGGAGAGCAGGGCAATGTCGTGCTCTCTTCATGGAAAATCAAGGAAAAATTGCTCCTCAAGTGCTTTCACCAAGGTTCGAACACAAGCACCTAAGGGGAAGTGGGGAGCGCTACACACAAGGGAGCTTGCGCGCATCACTTTGACACGGCCCAGGGAAGCATGGTATGCACCATGACACCACTGTCCTGCTCTCCACAAGGGCAGGGCAGCATCTTGATACCCCCCCAAAATTTGGCACGCTAGTTGGTGCCCACACAAAGCTTCCCTGCTCTGGCCTCCACAAGGGCAGGGCAGCCTCCTGGGAGTAAATCATCATGGGCCAAAAGTTCAATTTCATATAAATTCAATTCCTCACCAAATTGAATCAAGGCCAACCAAACCCATTTCTCCTCAAATCCAAAGCAAGCAAAGCCCACATCATCACTCAAAGGCACAAGAACATGCTAGAATTAGGATTTTCATTTAATTTGTTTTTCATTTCAATTTCATTTTCACTTTGTAAAGCCTATATAAAGGCATCAATTAGAGCTCGGAAAAGAGAGAGGAGGCTGGCTCCACTAGGGAGCATTAGGATTAGAGAGCTCTCTCTTTTAGTTTTCCTTGCTTTGTTTTGAATTTTGGATCAAGAATTGAAGGAATTCTGTTTCACTTGATCTGAAATCTCTTTGTTCTTCTTCTGCATTGAATCTGAGTTTCCTTTATTGTTTTCATCTTCTTTTTCTTTTGCAAATTGTTCTCTGTTGAATCAAGGAAGGGCTTGAGATCTATACTTGTTTTCTAGTCTCTTTGATCCCCCTGAGATCTTGAATTTCTTTTCTGAATTTCACAATTGAGTTAAATTTTGTTTCTGTCTTGATCAAGTGAGCAATTGAGCTTTTGGCTTTCCTTCTGTTTTTACTGTTTCATTGAAATTGTTAGTTTCACTTTGAGACTTGAAAAATGATCTATGTCTCTTTGTTGCATCTCATTGCTCCCAATTTAATTTCCTGCACTTGAGTTCTTCTGCAATTTACATTTAAGCTACTGTGACCTTGAATTAATTTCCTTGCAATTGTTCTAAACTTGGATCTACTGCTTTCATTTAATTTCCAGCACCCCAGCCCCCTTTACATTTGATGCAATTTATATTTCTTGCAATTTAAGTTTCAGCTATTTTACTTTCTTGTTCTTTAAGTTTCAGCAATTTAATTATTCTGCACTTTTAATTCCCTGCCATTTACTTTCTGTTGGCTACACTTCATCCAAATTCACTTCAATGTTAGCTTGACTAAACTAATCACCCACTAAAGTTGCTTGATCCATCAATCCCTGTGGGATCGACCTCACTCTAAGTGAGTTATTACTACTTGATGCGACCCGGTACACTTGCCGGTTTGATTTGTGTGTTTGGAAAATTCGTTTTTCCACAAAAACACCATCAAGCCATCTGTTCCGAGCTCTCCTGGATCGAGGAGGATGATCCCTACTCCTCGGGTTCGTTTGGCCGATGCTCCATAGGCTTCTGCTGCTACCTCTTCTTCTATCGGCGCTCCTCCTCCAAAAAAGCGAAAAACCGCTGAGCTTTTTAACCTTGATGCTCCTGACTTTGACGCCGTCGAGTTTGTGGACCAGCAAATTGGTCCTTATGGTACCATTGCTACTGACGACGTTTCTCTTCTTCGCCATTTGGATTTTATTACTCGGAGTAGTGTCAAGATGGCACACATGGGTGCGGCTTTATATCGGACTGCCCAAGATCTTTCTATTCATGCTACAAAAGCTTTTATGGAGGAAGCTAAGTCGGAGTTCGACCGAATGAAGGGTTTAAAGGAGGAGCTCGAGGTGAAAGTGACCAAGCTGGAGAAGGAGTTGGAGGGCAAAAAAGCCAGTTCTCTTGCCTTGGCGGCTTTTGTGAGGTTGGCTGAAGATACGACATTGAAGCACAAGGAGAGCTATGTCACGCCTAATAGGGAGATGATGCATCTCAGAGATTATTTAGAGTCTGCTCGAGCTGATTATGCCGAGCTCCAGGGTCACCTTGTAGGCAGTGTAAATGCTGCTTACGAGAACGTGAAGGAGCAGGTTTGGGTTCTTGCACCCGAGCTCGACCTTACTCTCTTCAGCTTGGACAACGTCGTGAAAGTAGAAAAAATTGTTCCTGATGATCTTGATGATGATGATGTCGTCCCTTCTTCAATGCCTGCTACCAAAACCTCTGTTGCGCCGACCTCTTTAACTCCTTCAGCTGTGGTGGTCATTCTGAATTGGAACCTGATTGTCAAATCTTGAACTGGAATGATGGGACAGTGGATGCAGTGCCTCTTCTGACTCGCCCTCCTTCACCCCGTGTTGATGTAGCTGAGAAGTCTTCGGGTTCTTAATGATTATTCTGAATGTTTGTGTAGATAGCCCGGCTTGTGGGCTTTTGAACATTTTATATTTTGTAACTGGTGGTTCTGACTTTCTGCTACTTTCTCAGTTGCTTATTTAGCAACTTTATTTTGAAAAACAAAGTAGTTTTCAAGCTCTTGGGGATGATTTTGGTGGCCTTTTGAGTTTGTTATTATTATAACTTGTGCTTTTTATGACACGTTTATCTGCATCTGTCTGGTACCTCTTTAGGTTTTTGAGAGTGTTGGAACCTTGTTGCCCGACCTCTTTGGATTGCCCTTGTATTTTCATACTTGTGGCTTGATTCTTTTTGAGGTTGTGGGTGTTTGGGTCCGACTTGAATGTAGACTTCCTTACTTCGGTTTGAAGTTTCTAGTAATCCTCTTTCTTGGACCCTTGTCAGGTCTCTTTCAGGGATTACTTTTTATAACTTGTTTTGTGGGGGGCCGACTTCATCATGTCGGTCCTTTATAAGTTATTTTTAGTAATCCTCTTTCTTGGACCTTTGTCAGGTCTCTTTCAGCGATTACTTTTTATAACTTGCTTGTGGGAGGCCGACCTCGTCATGTCGGTCCCTTATAAGATATTTCTAGTAATCCTCTTTCTTGGACCTTTGTCAGGTCTCTTTCAGGAATTACTTTTTATAACTTGTTCGTGGGTGGCCGACTTCATCATGTCGGTCCCTTATGAGTTATTTCTAGTAATCCTCTTTCTTGGACCTTTGTCAGGTCTCTTTCAGGGATTACTTTTTATAACTTTCTGATTTTGGGGTCGACTTCTTTGCGTCGGTCCCTTCTAAGTTATTTTTAGTAATCCTTTTTTTAGGGCTGGTTAGGCCTCTTTTCAGGGATTGACTTTTTATAACTTTGGTTATTGTGATCGACTGGTCTGACTTCTCTATGTCGTCCTGTCTTTTAAGTTATTTCTAACAACCCATTTGATTAAGACCTTGTCAGGTCCTTTCTATAGATCACTTTTGATTACTTCTCGCATTATTCTGTTTTGTCGCTTTTTCATCTTTGCCGATTTTATCGAAGTCAGGTTTGATCCTTGTTTGGTTGACCTTTTGATGAATTTGGTTTTCATCTTTTTTGATCTTTATTGTGGTCGGACAATGAATTTTGATCTTTACTTTCTATCGATCTTGTAGCTTTATAATCGGGCGATGAATTTTTTAGCGTTTCGGACTAATGTGTCTTGAGAATTTATAGAAAATCTAAAAAACTTTATTCAAAAGAAAAATGCACATATATACATGTGGGAGTTTTATCCCTATAGGTCGAGCAATTTTGTAGATCTTGGCTTGGCACCTCATTAAAAAACCTTTTCAGGAAAAAGAGTGTACCTTATCCTAAGATCTTTATTACCTCTAACTGTAGTATTTTCATAGGTTGCAGGCGTGCCATGACATGGGGAGCTCTCGCCCCTCTAGTTTAGACAGTCTGTAGTAGCCCTTTCCAAGTACTTTTATGACTCGGTAGGGTCCTTTCCAGTTTGTTGCCATCTTTTCTTCTCCAGGTCGAGTTGTTCCGATATCATTTCGGATTAGGATGAGGTCGTTCTTGGCAAAATCTCGCGGTATTACCTTTTGATTGTATTTTGAAGCCATTCGACGTTTTAATGCCTCTTCCCTGATCCGAGCTCTTTCTCGAATTTCTGGAAGTAGGTCGAGTTCTTCCCTTTGAAATTGGGAATTGGCCTCTTCACTATAATGGATCACTCTGGGCGACCCTTCTTTGACCTCTACTGGGATCATTGCCTCCATCCCATAAGCTAATCTGAAAGAGGATTCCTTTGTGGTGGAATATGGTGTTGTTCGATATGCCCATAGGACTTGTGGGAGCTCTTCGGTCCAGGCTCCCTTTGCATCCTGTAATCTTCGTTTTAGCCCGGCCAATATGACTTTATTGGCAGCTTCTACTTGTCCATTGGCCTGAGGGTGTTCTACAGACGTAAATTGGTGTTTTATGTTCAAATCGGTCACCAATTTTCTGAAGCCCGTATCTGTAAATTGAGTACCGTTGTCTATGGTGACGGAGTATGGAACCCTAAACCTTGTGACAATGTTTCTATATAGGAATTTTCAACTTCTTTGAGTGGTGGCGTGAGCTAAGGTTCTGCCTCGATCCATTTTGTGAAATAGTCTATCCATACTATGTGGAATTTGACTTGTCCCATTCCCTGATGGAAAGGTCCGAGAAGGTCGAGTCCCCATTTTGCGAATGGCCACGGTGAAATTACGCTGATGAGTTCCTCTAGTGGGCGATGTGGAAGTTGGCATGTTTCTGACATGGTGGACATGTCTTTACGAATTCTGTGGCTTCTTTTTGTAGAGTTGGCTAATAAAATCCTGCCCGGAATACTTTTTTGGTGAGCGCCTGTTCCTCGAGATGATTTCCACAGATGCCACTGTGTACTTCTTCTAAAACTTCCTTTGTGTTGGAAGTCGGCACACATTTTAATAATGGTATTGAGATCCCTCTTTTGTATAGAGTATTATTTATGATAGTGAAGTATTGCGCCTCCCGTTTCAACCTCTTTGCCTCCTTTTCATCTATGGAGGGTGTTTCTGTTTTGAGGTAGTTAATTATGGGAGTCATCCATCCCTGATCCTGACCTGTTATGGCTAGGACTTTTTCTTCTTCCGAGATTGATGGGCTCGGTAGCATTTCTTGGATGAGGCTTCTATTGTTGCCCCCTGGTTTGGTGCTGGCTAGTTTTGAGAGTGCATCGGCTCGGGCGTTCTATTCTCGGAGTATGTGGCGGACCTCATATTCCCCGAGTTGTCTGAGTTGTTCCCTGGTTTTGTCCAAGTAATTTTTCGTGGTGAGATCATTGGCTTGATAGTTCCCTGTTATTTGTGAGGTGACTACTTGTGAGTCACTAAATATGATAAGCTTTTGAGCTCCAACCCCCTTAGCCAGCTTCAAACCAGCTAGTAGTGCCTCATATTCAGCCTGGATGTTTGAAGCAGGGAACTCAAATTTAAGGGAAAGTTTGATTTGGGTTCCCTTATCACTTTCTATTATCACGCCTGCACCACTTTTGGTTTTGTTTGAGGAATCGTCTACGTAGAGATTCCATTTTGTAGGGATTTCTAGGGTGTCCGTAAACTCTACAATGAAGTCGGCCAGATACTGTGATTTGATGACTGTCAGAGCTTCATACTGAAGGTCGAATTTGGACAACTCCACTGTCCATTGCAAGATTCTTCCTGCTAAGTTTATTTTTTGTAAAATGCCTTTTATGGGCTGGTTGGTCCGAACCCAGATTGTGTGGGCTTGGAAATATGGGCGAAGTCGTCGAGATGTTAGTATGAGAGTATAGGCGAATTTTTCTATTTTTTGGTAGTTCAGCTCGGATCCTTGTAATGCTTTGCTGATGAAGTACACAGGTTGTTGCCCACTGTCGTCTTCTCGGACTAGTGCTGAGGCTACTGCCCGACTTTCTACTACGAGATATAATATATGTGGTTTTCCTTTCCGAGTCCGAGCTAAGATAGGTGGCTGTCCCAAGAATCTTTTGAAATCTTGGAAGGCCTGCTCGCACTCTGTTGTCCATTCAAACCTCTTTCCTTTCCTTAGAGTGGCATAGAAGGGGAGAGATCTTATTGCTGATCCAGCTAGAAATCTGGACAAGGCTGCTAACCTTCCATTGAGTTGTTGTACTTCCTTGACACAAGTCGGGCTCTTCATATCGAGTATGGCCCGGCATTTATCCGGATTTGCCTCGATTCCTCTTTGTGTGAGCATAAAACCCAAGAATTTGCTAGCTTCTACTGCGAAGGTGCATTTTGCAGGATTAAGTCGCATGTCATGCCTTCTTATAGTGTTGAATACTTGGTGAGGTCGGATAGCAGTATCTTTTCACTTTGTGTCTTTATTAACATGTCGTCCATATATACTTCCATGATTTTTCCAATGTGATCCGTGAAGATCTTATTTATTATTCTCTGATAGGTAGCTCCTGCGTTTTTTAGTCCAAAAGGCATGACAATGTAGCAGTAGTTTGTTTTTGGGGTTAAGAACGAGTTTTTTTCTTGGTCGGATGGATGCATCGGGATTTGATTGTATCCCGAATATGTGTCCATAAACTAGAGGTATTTATACCCGGAAGAGGCATCTACCAGAGCATCGATACTTGGGAATGGATAAGGATCTTTTGGGCAGGCTTTGTTGAGATCAGTATAGTCGATGCACATCCACCACTTCCCATTCGATTTTTTCACCAAGACAATGTTGGCTAGCCATAGTGGGTACGTGACTTCTCTTATAAATGCTACCTCCAGTAGGGCTTGTACCTGCTTTTCCACTACGTTTCTGTTGTGCTGGCCGGGATCATGGGTAGACTGTTAGCTTGCGGTACATTAACTTGGGGTCTATGCATGGCATGTCTGCAGCCTTCCATGCAAAGAGGTTGACGTTATCTCGCAAGAACTATACGAGTGATTCTTTTATGTCTCCTTTTAGGATTGTACTGATATTGGTTGTTTGGTCTGGGATATCTCCAATTTGGACTTTTTCTACTTCACCTTCGGGTTGTGGGCGGAGTTCTTCCCGCCTCTGAGCTCCACCAAGTTCGATGGTGTGGAATTCTTCTCCTCTGCCTCTAAGGCTTAAACTCTCATTGTAGTAGTGGCGCACTGTCTTCTGGTATGCTTTTATTGTAGCTATTCCTTTTGCATTTGGGAACTTCATGCATAGATGTGGAGTCGAGACTACTGCTCCGAGCTGATTCAATATTGTCTGACCTATTAAGGCATTGTAGGTTGAGCTTACGTCGACCACAATGTAGTCTATTTTGAGTATTCTTGACTGGTTTCCTTTTCCAAAGATCATATGTAGTGAGACGTATCCAAGTGGTTGAACTGGGGTGTCCCCCAGTCCGAATAGGCTGTTCGGATATGCTCTGAGTTCTTTTTCTTCTAGGCCGAGTTTGTCGAAGGCAGTTTTGAATAATATGTCGGCAGAGCTTCCTTGGTCTATCAGTGTGCGGTGGAGATTTGCGTTTGCCAATACGATAGTGATGACCATAGGATCGTCGTGTCCTGGGATGATGCCAGATGCATCCTCTTTGGTAAAAGTAATTGTGGGGATGTCGGGTATTTCCTCTCCTTCCTCAACATGATATACTTCTTTGAGATATCTTTTGCGAGATGATTTGGAGATTTTGCCTCCTGCAAATCCTCCGTGTATCATGTAGACGTGTCTTTTGGGTGTACGGGGTGGTCGTTCTGCCTGTCCGACATCTTCATCCCTTCTTCTTTTTCTGGGATCGTCTGCTCGGCTTGCCAAATACCGATCTAACTTTCCTTCTCTTACCAATTTCTCTATGATATTTTTTTATTCGAAATATTCGTTGGTGGAATGTCCGTAGATTCGATGATATTCACACTATTCTGCCTGATTTCCTTCTCTTTTTTTGCTTTTGAGTGGTCGAGCTGGGGGTATTGATGAATGAATTTTTGCCGGTATAGAAATTATCGAGTAATCAATCATAGTATAGTCTAAACCGACGCAAAATCCATCATCAAACAATTCTACAATCTATAACTGAGAGTATTAGTCCTGAGTCGTTCTTCCCTAGGAATGCTACAAGGATGCATGTTATTGGTTAAGTGGTCTTTTGTGGCTTGAAGAGTGTGGCATAAAAGTGCTAATAAAAGAAAACAACAATCAATCAATATTAAAAGCCTTGGCCAAGGTTGAACATTGGAAGTTCCATCACTATAGCTTCCTTCAATTGTGATAACAAAGGAGTGTTACTTGCTTTACTTAGTTAACCCCTAATTATAGAGGGAAGTCAAGTAAAAGTAACTAACTTGAGTCACAAGTCCTAGTCTTACCCTAGGGAAGTCTAGCTTTAGTGCACTCTAAGTCAATTAGCAATTCTTAATTCTTAATCAACAATTGACATCCATTATTCAAGTGTCTCCAATGACTCAACCACTAGGCCAAGTGAGGGGATGCTACTCCATATCTAAAGTTGGCATTTTCTCAAAAACTTGGAGAGCAAGAATGAAAGACAGAAAAATTGAGAAAAGATGTAAAATCAAAGTAATTCAACACAAGAGATTAACAACAATCAACAATGAACAACAATGAAAATGAGATTTTCAATGAATTAATAGAATCCAAAACAACAAAGTTAAACCTAAGATCTATGAGAATTGAACAATTACAAACACTAATTGAGATTAGAGAAGAGGATCTACAACATGAACAAAGTAAATTGAGAGAGAAGATGATCTACAACATGAACAAAGTAAAGTGAGAGTTGCAATAGATCTCACCAAGGAATGGTTGAGAATTGAGAAAATGAAGATGAATCTTAGAGAGAGGTTAGAGTTTCTCTCTCTACAAATGTAACTAACTAAAAATATCTAAGAAAACTTGTAAAATGAGTCTCTAGAGGTGAATGTGTATCAATCCCCTTCAATCCTTGGTTCTTATATGCAGTTTGGCGCCAAAGTTGGTTGCTGAAACCTTCCAAAATCGCCAGGCACGTGTTGCAGTAACAGAATCACTTGCGGACTACGACGCGTGCGCGCACGGTACACGTGCGCGTCCCTGGTCGATTCTGCAATGTGCGCGCGGGCGCCTTGTGCGCGTGCGCGTGCTTGGTCGAGATCAATTCTTTGGCTTTTGTGCTTCTCTCCACTTGCATGCTTTCTTCCTTGCTCCTTTGATCCGTGCCTAGCCTATTTCAACCCTGGAATTACTAGCAAACACATCAAGGCATCTTATGGAATCAAAGAGGAACTAGAATTCATCAAAATAAGGCTTAAAAATCATGTTTTTACGCTTAAGCACAAATACGGGAGAGATTACAAAACCATGCCAATTCATAGGTTAAATGCGAGAAAAGGTTATCAAAACACTCTAAATTCAATACAAGATAAACCCTAAAAATGGGGTTTATCAACCTCCCCACACTTAAACCTTAGCATGTCCTCATGCTAAAATAAGAAGGAATCTAAGGGGTGTGACATTTATTGAATGCAACTAAACTATATGAACTTATCTAAATGCAACTATCTAAAGCAAATGGAAATGCTTAGTTCAAACAAATCAATTCCCAAGAGACATGCATAAGCACAATAGCTAGGGCAATAGGAGTTAAGTCCAAACCACAATTGTATTTAATCCTCAAAAGAGTTCAACTTGCAAGAATATAACTAATATGGGTGAACACATGTGATTGAACTTTTGAACCCTCACCGGATGTGTATCCGCTATATTCACTCAAGTGTTTAAGGGTTAATTCACTCAATTCTCTTCTAATCATGCTTTCCAAAATTTGATTTTCTTCTAACAATCAACACTTATTCAATGCATGCATACATCCATCATGAGGTCTTTCATTTAGGTTGAAATGGGGTTAGGGTCAAGGTAGGTTCATTTATGGTTAAGTGGACTAGAGTTTGGATCTTGGATTAGTATAGACTTTCCCACCTAACCTACATAATGACCAACACAAATTCAAACTACTCTAACTACCCATTCTTCACTTTTTCTTACATACTCACGCATTCTTATTTGATTCATAACACCTATGCATTGATTCCTTTTATTGACTTCACTTTGGGGCATTTTGTCCCCTTTTTATTACTTTTCTTCCTTTTTCTTTCTTTCTTTTCTTTTCTTTTGTTTTTTTCTCTTTTATTTCTTTTTTTTCTTTTCATTTCTCTTTTTTTTTCTTTCAAACTATACACAAGAGCGTCAATGCATAAGGTCTATACATTTAAGCAATACATGAATATGTTCCCATTTCCTAATTATGAAAGTGCACTACCCCTTTTTTTTCCATCCAATGTTCCCAAGCCTCACCAACTTTGAATAAATTTCACACAAGAATGGAAAATAAGTGGTTATAAAATGTAACCACATCATTAGGCTCAAGTCTCACAAGCTTGTGTTCTTAATTCAATACATGCTTCACAAAGTATGAATTCAAGCAAGTTTCACAAAAAGTTTTCTTCAATCAATTGGGTTAGTGCCCTATAATTAAATTTCTTGAAAAATCTCAATGTTTGACTAAGCATTATTGTGATTGAAAAGTTTGAAAATTTCCTTAGTTTACCCTTTCCTTTTTCACTTAAAACCAATTTCTTATGCGAAAAGGGTGACTAAGTGTTTTGCAATCCAAAGTATGGTTTCTAATCACAAACATAAACTAAAAAGAAAGATATGCAAAAGAAGATATGCAAAAATGTATAAAAACAAATCCAACTAAAAATCCAACTAAAAGTATGGAATCTATCATCCAAAACATCTAAAAATATCCAAAAGCATCAAAATATCTAAAATATCAAGTATATACAAAATGAGATAACTAGGCAGCATAACTAAAGTGTTCACCGGTCTCCTAAAGGTGCCACCGGCTACCTCCCCACACTTAAGATCAAGCATCGTCCTCGATGCTAATCCTGAGGATCAGGGATAAGTATACCGATAGGCTTTGGCTCTGGCTGTGGTACCGGCTGAGTCTCCCGTGTCTGAGGTGGTCGCTGGTGGAGCAGACAGAGGGTAGAGTGAGTGGATGAAGAAGACGGTTGAAAGGGGAGGAAGAAGGAGTGCGCCACTGCGCAATGCTCGTCGCGCATTAGGTTATCATCTTTTTGAATCGACGCGAGCGCGCACCTCGCGCGTCCGCGTTCATTGATGAAACTAGGGACCTACGCGTGCGCGTACAATACGCTCAAGCGTGGATGATCAAAATAGGCAAAAATGCGTGCGCGTACCGTGCGCGCACGCGTGCGAAGGGTTGGGCTGGAGGCTTAAGGTTGGCCCAGATTAGGCCTAACTCTCTGGTCAATGGCCTGGAGGTTGCACTACTAGACCTGCGCGTACGCGGCATGTGCGCGTCTGCGCGAAATGAGTTGGGCTGGGGCTTGAAGTTGGCCCAAATCCAACACAACTCTCTGGGGCTTGGCTCAAAATTTTGCAGCAGCAGATCGACGCGGAGGCGTCAAGTGCGCGACCGCGTGCATTTCCCTGTTGCTGTATGGACGCGCACGCACGTAGTGCACACACGCGTGCGAAGAGTTGGGCTTGAGGCACAACGCTGGCCTAGGAGAGGCCCAACTCTCTGGAAGGTGTATGGTGGTGCATCCGCTCATGGACGCGTGCGCGTGCAGCGTGCGCACGCGTCCTCCCTCCTCTTCTTTTTTTTTATTTATGAAAATGCCTAAAAGCTCTAAATTGCCCAAGGACTCCCCATGGTGCCTACAACTCCTTATTTAGTCAAAATCACACACTTTCTAAAATTTGAGATTTATTCTATTTCTACTAAGCACAACATACATGTTAATATGCTAGCAACTACTGTACACAAACAAGCTAATTATGAGATGAAAAACTACCTACAATGGTAACTCAAATCACTTATTAAGCCAAATTAAAAGAGTATGGAAAGAGTTTACCATGGTGGGGTGTCTCCCACCTAGCACTTTTAGTTTAAGTCCAAGAGTTTACCATGGTGGGGGGTCTCCCACCTAGCACTTTTAGTTTAAGTCCTTAAGTTGGACATTTGGTGGAGTCCTTGCTAGGGTGGCTTATGCTTGAACTCTTCTTCGAATCCCCACCAATATTTGCTCTTCCAATAGCCTCCGGGATCCCAATTTAAACGTACAAGGCCATCAAGGGGGCCTAAGCAAGTAACAAGGTCCCTAAGTTGACAGTGCTCTATGTATGTTCCGGGGTCCCATACTTTATTTGTCAACCCCTTTTCTTCTCGATCTTCATGCTTCCAATAGGGTGACAAACTTATTGAATTCTCCTTGTAACTCATACTCATCATCCTAATTCCATTGAATT
The DNA here is from genome assembly GCF_000817695.3 of Arachis duranensis. Classification (NCBI taxonomy): domain Eukaryota; kingdom Viridiplantae; phylum Streptophyta; class Magnoliopsida; order Fabales; family Fabaceae; genus Arachis; species Arachis duranensis. Next base: position 36,535,129 of record NC_029780.3, read on the forward strand.
TGGCTTCACTCCACTTTTGAAACTCAAAGTTTGATCTTCCATCCTTTATGCACCTTGATTCAAATTGTCTACCAACATCTAATCCGTTCTTACTCTCTAGCCCACAAAGAGTTCTAAGTTGACCATCCGTTTCTAACAACGCATATTGATATGGGCCAAGAAAATTAAGGGATGAAATGATTACCCACTCAATTTGTAATTGGGATGGCGACTTAGCAAGGAAGATATCCAATGGTCTTGACATTGTAGGTTCCACCTCCTTTGGCTCCTCCATGATGATTTCCATCTTTGGATAACTTTCTTTAAATTCTTCTTGTTTTCTAACTTCCTCCAAACCTTTTTCATTGATCAAGTCATGTGTTGGAGGTTGCGCAACCTCCTCAACATCAGTTTCACATTTGTTGGGCGAAGCTTCAACAAGATCACCATTGTCACTTGATGTAGAGTTATTTTCGTTGATGGAACTTCCTTCTTGTTCAACCTCCTCTAGGTCTTCTTCCACTTCTTTATCTTCAACAATCTTCATTTCCTCCGCTTGTTGCAACACACACTCCATTTCCTTGTGCTCCACTTGAGACTCTAAAGTCTCCTTCATACCTCCCTCTTTGGTTGCTTTTTCACAATCATCCGTGAACTCATTTTGCTTGTGATATGAATCCCAAGAATCCATCTTTTGACGGATGGTTGCTTGAAGCCGATCCATTTCTTCCTTGAGAGGATCCTTTGACTCTTGTTCCTCTTCACTAACATAAGTTGGATCATATGGCTCTTGGATTGATGGACATGGATTTTTTCCGTGGAGGTTTGTGGTGGAAAGGAGAAATCATGATATGGTTGGAAAGGCGGTTCATCAAAGCTTGGCGGTGGGAAGGCAACTTGGTTGTTGGTAGAAGGTGGGATTATACGGGACATAAATTCTTGGAGAGTAGAGGTGAAACAAGTGAGTGCGGTTTGGAGCTCTTCTTGCTCTTGAAGAATGATACCAAGTGTATCATTCATGGGGGCTTGGTTTGGATGGTAAAGATGTTGGAGTGGTGGTGATTTAAGGGTTGCTTGTTCATAATCGTCACAAGGGTATGCATAGGGGGAGTGTAGACCTGGATCATATGTAGGCAATTGGTGGAAGTAAGATGTGGGTTGAGAATATGGTGCATAGAATGATGGTGGTTGAGTGGTATAACCATGATAAGAATCATCATATCCGTAGGAATGATATGCATTATAAGAAGGATTACCATCATAGTAACTTGAAGGGGAAGGTTGCCATGATGATTGCTCATATGGATGTGGTTCCCTTCCTAAGAATTCATCTCTCCCATAATGTGAGCCATCATTCAACTTTTCCTCGCCTACAACGTAGTCATAGTTATATCCAAAATCACAAGGACGAGAATTCATAGTGGCAAATAGGACTGCCTTCTATTCCGGAGGGTCTCTGGCCACCTTATGATGGTCTGACGGTCATACCTGATCCGAACATGAGACGTACAAGAGAAGGTCAGCCAAGATCTACCAGAATCCATAACACGATGGACGAGGTTGATACCAGTAAGCCGAAACGCTGTGGGCTATGCAGATGATAAACGAATTTTTGCCGGTGTAGAAATTATCGAGTAATCAATCGTAGTATAGTCTAAACCGACGCAAAATCCATCATCAAACAATTCTACAATCTATAACCGACAGTATTAGTCCCGAGTCGTTCTTCCCTAGGAATGCTACAAGGATGCATGTTATTGGTTAAGTGGTCTTTTGTGGCTTGAAAAGTGTGGCATAAAAGTGCTAATAAAAGAAAACAACAATCAATCAATATTAAAAGCCTTGGCCAAGGTTGAACATTGGAAGTTCCATCACTATAGCTTCCTTCAATTGTGATAACAAAGGAGTGTTGCTTCACTTAGTTAACCCCTAATTATAGAGGAAAGTCAATTAAAAGTAACTAACTTGAGTCACAAGTCCTAGTCTTACCCTAGGGAAGTCTAGCTTTAGTGCACTCTAAGTCAATTAGCAATTCTCAATTCTGAATTAACAATTGACATCCATTATTCAAGTGTCTCCAATGACTCAACCACTAGGCCAAGTGAGGGAATGCTACTCCATATCTAAAGTTGGCATTTTCTCAAACATTTGGAGAGCAAGAATGAAAGACATAGTAAAATTGAGAAGAGGTTTAGAATCAAAGTGATTCAACACAAGAGATTAACAAGAATCAACAATGAACAACAATGAAAACGAGATCTTCACTGAATTAATAGAATCCAAAACAACAAAGTTAAATCTAAGATATATGAGAATTGAACAATTACAAACACTAATTGAGATTAGAGAAGATGATCTACAACATGAACAAAGTAAAGTGAGAGTTGCAATAGATCTCACCAAGAAATGGTTGAGAATTGAGAAAATGAAGATGAATCCTAGAGAGAGGTTGGAGTTTCTCTCTTTACAAATGTAACTAACTAAAAATATATAAAAAAACTTGTAAAATGAGTCTCTGGATGTGAATGTGTATTAATCCCCTTCAATCCTTGGTTCTTATATGCAGTTTGGCGCCAAAGTTGGTTGCTGAAACCTTCCAAAATCGCCAGGCACATGTTGCAATAACAGAATCACGTGCGGACTACAATGCATGCGCGCACGGTACGCGTGCGCGTCCCTGGTCGATTCTACAATGTGCGCGCGGGCGCCTTGTGCGCGTGCGTGTGCTTGGTCGAGATCAATTCTTTGGCTTTTGTGCTTCTCTCCACTTGCATGCTTTCTTCCTTGCTCCTTTAATACATGCCTATCCTATTTCAACCTTGGAATTACTAGCAAACACATCAAGGCATCTTATGGAATCAAAGAGGAACTATAATTCATCAAAATAAGGCTTAAAAAGCATGTTTTTACGCTTAAGCACAAATACGGGAGAGATTACAAAACCATGCCAATTCATAGGTTAAATGCGAGAAAAGGTTATCAAAACACTCTAAATTCAATACCTAAAAATAGGGTTTATCAGGTATCTTTTTAGTATGGCATACTTCTCTGTAGACATCCACAAGGGATACCTGAAGAGGGGTATAATTATTGTATTTTTTTATCTTTTCCCCATGTCGATCTCTTTTTTTCTTGGATTCTTTGTCCTTATCTTGGGAGGAGTAGGAGAATCCAGATTTTGAGGTCTCTCCTAGTCAAGTATTTTCCTCCATATTGATATACTTATCTGCTTGTTCTTGTACCTCATTTAGAGATGTGGGATGCTTTTTTTATATGGATTGGCTAAAAGGCCCTTCTCGTAGGCCATTGATGAGGCCCATGATGGCTGCTTCCGTGGGTAGACTTTGTATGCCTAGACATGCCTTGTTGAATCTTTCTATGTAGCTGCGGAGACTTTCTCGATCTCCTTGTTAGATTCCTAATAGACTTTGGACGTGCTTGGTTTTGTCTTTCTGGATAGAGAATCTGGCTAGAAACATCTTGGCTAGGTCATCGAAGCTTGAGATGGACCTGGGGGTAGATTGTCGAACCACTTAATCGCCGTTTTTGTTAAGGTAGTTGGGAATGCTTTGCAGCGGATTGCGTCTGAGGCGTCAGTGAGGTACATTCGACTTTTGAAATTACTGAGGTGGTGGCTGGGATCTGCCGTGCCATCGTATAAGGCCATATCCGGGAGTTTAAAGTCTTTTGGAATTTTGGTCTTCATGATGTCCTTGGTGAATGGATCTTGGTCCTTGTGGGAGCTGTCCTCGTGGGTGGAACGAGTCGCTTTGGTTTTGAGATCGGATTCAAATTTTAGGAGCTTGTCCTCCAATTCCCTGTGTCGCCTTATCTCCCTTTGTAGGTCCTTCCTAGCTTCCCGCTGATGTTGGGCTTCTTTTTCGAGTTGCTTTAAATGATCTTAAAGAGTCTCAAGGGCTTCCGAGTTTGGTGAATTTTTGTGTCCGTTGGTTTGCGGGGTGTCTTTTGGTGTGGTGTCCATGTTTTTGTGTGGCGTTCTGTCTTCTAGACTTGAATCGTGGTCGTTGTCATGGTCATCCGCCATGGTGATGGGATGACATCTAGGTTCCCCGGCAACGGCGCCAATGTTTCGAGGGTTACCTGAAACTGTAGGTCGATCTCGGATGAAATCTTCTGTACTGGTCGGAGCTGTTGTGTCCGACTTGTTGGACTTGGTGGTGGTGCTGATCCTTTGTCACCGGAGGGTGGTGGTACCTGCAAGGGACTCCGATGCTTAAGTTAGCAAGGGTATTAAGCAGGTTTTTAGTAGAATCAGAGTATGAGTTATACCTGGGTGCTCTAGTGTATTTATAATGGTGTAGAGCGACCTTCTTAGATAAGATAAGTTAGTTATCTTATCTTATCTTTATCTTCGAGCGAGGTCATCTTATCTTCAAGGGAACTGCCCTTATCTCTATAGGCTTGGGCTACCCTTGGATTTGGGTCGTGTTCTTCTGTTTGGGCCTTTTATTGGCTTTCCTGGTAGTTTCGCCGAGCTCTTTGAGAATAGGTCAGATTGTCCTGACCTGAAGAGGTCGGTCAACTTGTCAGTAGAACATCCCGGGTCGAACAACTCGACCCAGGGTATGAACAATACTCCCTACAGATAAGAAGGAGGCACAATATTACACCGTCATAAATAATATCCTATACAAGAGAGGAATTTCGATGCCTCTACTAAAATGTGTACCGACCTCTAACACAAAAGAGGTCTTGGAAGAGATACACAGTGGCACATGCGGTAACTATCTCGGAGCACAAGCTCTTGCCAAGAAAGTACTCCGAGCCAGATTCTTTTGGCCGACTTTGCAAAAAGAAGCCACCGAGTTCATTAAGACATGTCTACCATGTCAAAAACATGCTAACTTCCACATCGTCCCACCAGAGGAACTCATCAACGTAATATCACCTTGGCCATTTGCAAAGTGGGAACTCGACCTCCTCGAGCCCTTCCCTTAAGGATCACGACAGGTCAAGTTCCTCATTGTAGGGGTAGATTATTTTACAAATGGATTGAGGCAGAGCCCCTAGCCAATGCCACAGCGCAATGAAGTCGGAAATTCTTATATAGAAACATTGTCACAAGGTTCGGGGTTCCTTACGCAATTACCACAAACAATGGCACTCAATTTACAGACACAGGCTTTTGAAAGCTGGTGGCCAAATTGAAAATAAAGCACCAATTTACATCCGTAGAACACCGACAGGCTAATGGACAAGCAGAAGCTGCCAATAAAGTCATACTAGCTGGGCTAAAACGGAGGCTACAGGACACAAAGGGAGCCTGGGCTGAAGAGCTCCCACAAGTCCTATGGGCCTATTGGACAACTCGACATTCCCCCACAAAGGAATCACCTTTCCGATTGGCTTATGGAATGGAGGCAATGATACCGGTAGAGGTCGAAGAAGGATCTCCCAGAACAATCCTTTACAGTGAAGAAGCCAACTCCCAACTTCAAAGGGAAGAGCTCGACCTACTCTCAGAAGTCTGAGAAAAGCTCAGATCAGAGAAGAAGCGTTAAAATGTTGCATGGCCTTTAGGTACAATCGAAAGGTAGTACAGCGAAGTTTCGCCAACAATAACCTCATCCTAATCCGAAATGCTATCGAAACAAGTCGACCCAAAGAGGGGAAGTTAGCGGCTAACTGGAAAGGACCCTACCGAGTCACAAAGGTACTAGGAAAGGGGTACTACAAAGTGTCCGAACTTGAGGGGCGAGAGCTACCAAGGTCATGGCACGCCTATAACCTAAGAAGGTATTATAGTTTAAAGGTAATAAAAGATCTTATGACAAAGGTGCATTCTTTTTCCTGAAAAAGGTTTTTTAATGAGGCACAAAGCCAAGATTTGAAAAATTACCTAACTTAAAGATGGGAGAGCACTCCCATGTATATATTTGCATATTTTCTATTTTAAATAAAGTTTTTCAGATTTTCTACAAATCCCCTTTAGCAAGACGCATTAATCTGGAAGCAAAAATTCATCGCCCGATTATAAAGCTACAGATCGGCAAAAGTGAAAACCAAAATCACTGCTCAATCGCGATAAGGCTAACGAAAATGAAAGCCGAATTCATCAAAGGTCAGCCAAGAGAGGATCAAAATCAGCAAAGATGAAAAGTGACCAAAACAGAAATAATGCAAGAAGTCATAAAAAAGTGATCCAGAGATAGAGGCCTGACGATGTCTGAAAAAAATGGATTGCTAGAAATAACTTAGGAGGGGGCAGACATAAAGAAGTCGGACCAAACTAATCAAAATGACAAAAAAGTTATAAAAAGTAATCCATAGAAAAGAGGCCTGGCCAGCCCTAAAAATGGATTACTAGAAATAACTTAGACAGGACCGACGTGACGAAGTCGGCCTAAAAAGCTACAAAATTTATAAAAAGTAATCCATAAAAAGAGACCTGACAAGGTCCAAATAAAATGGATTACTAGAAATAACTTAGACGGGACCGACGTGAAGAAGTCGGCCCCAGCCGATCAAAAGCGATAGAGTTATAAAAAGTAAATCCTTAAAAAGAGACCCGGCGAGGTCCAGTTAAAAATGGATTACCAAGAATAACTCGAAGGACTCAACGAAAGAAGTCGACACAACAGAAGGTGTGCGCCAGAAGGGACACAACTCGACCTAAAGAAAGCCACGACCTCACCAACTCACAGGCAATCAAAAAGAGGTCGGACAGCAGAAAGCTCCAACACTCTTAAGATTCCTGGAAAGTTCCAAAAGACTACAAACAAACACATCAAAAAGGAAAAAACAAAGCTACTATAATAAGGACTCAGAAGGCCACCCGAGAGTCGACCTCAAGCGTTCAAAAGAATTTGTTTTCTAAATAAAGTTGCTAAAAGAAACTAAAGAGTCAAAGTCAAACAACTACGAGCTGCAGAAGCTAGAGTTCAAAAGCCCACAAGATCGGGCTATACCAAAATACATCAAAGAAAAAAGAGTCAAAAGACCCACAAGCCGAGCCTTCAAGATCAAAAACTACAAAGGATGCAATGATTCCCCAGTGGCGGCATCCCGAAGTGAAGGAGGACGAGTCGCAAGAGGCACGGCATGAACTGTTCCATCTGGCTGAGGCAGAATCTGAACATCAGGATCTGACTCGGGATGGCTGGCCTCAGTAGCTGGAGTAGAAAAAGTCGGGGCAGCAGGAGCTTTGGCTGATGGCGCAGGAGGAGGATCTGTATCGTCGTCATCATCATCTGGGGCAAGGACGATCTTCTCATCTTCCATAATATTGTCCAAACTAAAGAGATTCAAGTCGAGCTCGGGCGCAAGAACTTGGACCTGAGCCTTCAAGTTCTCATAGGCAGAAGTTGCACTTCCCACGATATGGCCTTGGAGCTCGGCGTAATCAGCATTAGCAGATTTCAGCCTCTCTCTAAGCTCCACCATACCATAAGTCTGGATATAGCCCTCCTTTTGCTTCTGCGCCATCTCCTCAGCAAGATTTGTAGAAGCCACCGCAGCAGTAACTCAAGTTTTCTCACCATCCAACTCTTTCTCTAGCTTTGCCACCTTCTTCTCAAGTTCCTCCTTCAACCCCTTAATCCTGTCAAATTCTGACTTGGCCTCTTCAATAAAAGACTTTGTTGCATGAATCGGGATATCCTGCGTAGTTTGGAACAAGACTGCACCTATATGTGCCATCTTAACACTACCCGGGTGATGAAATCCAAGTGGTGAAGAATGGACACGTCGTTCATAGGAAGTCGGCCATAAGGGGCAATTTGATGGTCAACGAATCCCACAGCATCAAAGTCAGGGGCATCGAGGTCAAAAGGCTCAACGGTCTTCTGTCTTTTTGGAAGAGGGCCGGCGGTGGCAGAAGAGGTAGAAGTAATAATTTGAGGAGGATCCGCCAAATGAACCTGAGGAGTAGGGATCAACTTCCTCGGCCCAAAAGTGCGCAAGGTCGGCTTCTTAGGAGGAACCTGAGAGGATCCTTCCCCAGCAGCCTTGGCCGAGACGTTTTGGGCAGTTGTATCTTTCCTTGCCTTTTTAAAGGCCTTCATGGAGTCATTGTTCTTTACCATCTCTAAAAAACACAGCAAAAACCAAGTTACAAAATTGGAAAGAAAAGAAACAAAATCAATAAAAACAAACAAAGCAAACCAGAAAGGAAGTCGGTCACTACCCAGCTCAGCTCAGAGAAGTGAGGGATCCCCTAAAAACCTCTTAGTATCAAGATGTAGAGGCTCCCCCCAGTTCTCCTCCAACACATGTACTAGAACTTGCTTAACCTCAGCCAACATCTCCCAAGTATATCTAGAAACAACTACATTCTTTTGCCAATCTAAAGGAAAGGCGGGCTCGCCATTTTCATCCAAAAAGTAGGGCCGAGTTCCTTCAACATCTCGGACCTTGAAAAAATAGTTCTTGAAATCCCTAAAAGATTCATCATACATGGAAAAAACTTTCTTTCCCTGGGCAGCTCGAAAAGATACCCAAGAAGCCTTCTTCTTAGCCACCCCAGGTTTAGTCAAAACAAAGAGGTAAAGAAAGAGGGTTTGAGATGGTGTAACATCCAATTCTTGACATAGTAATTGAAAGATTTTAATGAAGCCCCATGAATTTGGGTGAAGCTGGGATAGAGATACATTGCACGACCATAACAAATTGGTCTCAAAAGGAGTAAAAGGAAAGGTAATGTTCATTTGGCTGAAAAAATAGTCATAGGCATAAAAGAAGGGATGTTCCCCCTGGACCGAAGAAGGGAAGCAAATCCTCTCGTCAGGATCAGGTGCTACTAATTCATAATCTTTCTCTTGCTCTCGATTACTACAAATCTTGTGATGTTTCCTCAGCTCCACACAGTACTCAGAATTTACCACAGAAACACACATCAACACGAGGGAGTCCAGCCAGTCCGACATGCCCTCAGGGACTTTGGAAGAAGTTTCGACAATATTTTTGGGAGACTACATGGGTCAAATAAAGTCCTATAGTAAGAAAAATGAAAAGGGTTACTAATCAAACAGCTCGGGTAAGTCAAAACGAGCAACTCGGGCATAAATGGATACAACTCGGACTAAAGTATGCAAATGTTAAGAAGTCGGATATAGCAACAAAAGGAAACCCCAGGACTCCCACCAAAGATCCAGGGGCATCCTTTTGGAGGCAGTAATGGAATGAGGACTCAGAAAAATCTACATCTCAACATCTTCCAAGCAAGGAAAATAACTCTCTTTCAGTCAAGCAACACTCCGAAGGAAAAGTTACAAATCAGAAAGCCATCAAAATCATAGCCATTTTTTTCAGCAAAGGGAATTATCATGCATCAAACATCGAAAGCGGAACCTATTTTCAGAATCAAGCAAAGTTCATCTCTAATCAGAAGGCACAATCAGAAACAGTAACAAACCCTAAAATGCATCAACTACCAGGAAACAATGAAAGGTCCTACAAATTAAAGAAGCCCTAAAAAATAGCACACATGGCAGAAGCAATCAGACTCAGCAAGCAAAGAAAGATTCAAACTTTCCAACTTCTCCCAAGCGAAAATCAAAACTTGATGCAAGGGCATCTAGGCCAGTTTCACTGACCTTTTCTTTACTGTTTTAGGGTAGTTTCATGCATTTTCCTAGTGAATAAGGTGAATTTTGGGTAAAAACACACTTACACCTTCATTTAAGCAATTATTGTGAATTTTGCATGATTTCATGAGATTTTTGCTAGAATTGCATGAGAATTTGATGATGCATAATCTCATGACTTTAGCTAGAGCTTTGATGCACTTTAATTGCTTGATTTCAGGACAAATGAAGCATGGAAGAACCACGTTAGCATTCACGTTAACTTAGTTAACGTGACTACTAATGTAGGATGGCAAAGAGCTTGCAACGTTAATGAGAAAAGTGATCACCAATAACGCCTGCGAAGCCATTCATAGCTTACGTTAAGAGCCACGTTAACTAAGTTAACGTGGTACTTAACGTAGAAGAAAAAGAGGACTCCACGTTAATGAGAAACATGAACTCCAATAACGTTTCTCCTCAATGTTAGTGGTAAAAGTGAACACCACTAACGTTGGAAAACTAGGCAATGCCCCACGTTAAGAGTCACGTTAACTTAGTTAACGTGAACTCTAACGTGGAAGAAGATCAATAACGCCAACGTTAGTGACACTCACTTTTTTCACTAACGTTGGGTCATTAGCATTGCCTACGTTAACTCTCACGTTAAGTTGTTAACGTGAGAGTTAATGTGGAGTTGAATTCAAAGAACCAACGTTAGTGACACTCACTTTTGTCACTAACGTTGGGAGATGGCTTCATTACTACGTTAAGAGCCACGTTAACTTAGTTAACGTGGGTTCTAACGTAGGGACTTAAGGCAATTGGAGCGTTAGTGACAAAGGTGAGTGTCACTAACACTCTCGAAGGTGATAGAGACCTTTAACATGGTACTTAATGTAGAAGAAAAAGAGGACTCCACGTTAAGGTTTCTAACGTTGGAATTAACGTGGGTATATAAGGGTGGAACGTTAGTGGAAAAAGTGAATACCACTAACGTTCTCGCACTCAAAATATTACCCAACATTAATCTCACTAAATGCCCAAGCCTAATTCATATTTCTCTGCAAGCTGGGCCCACTAAAGATGAGAATTGCTTCAACTCAAGGTCCAGAGCCCACATCCAAGACTTGAAGAACTCACTAGAAGATCATGAAGAGTAGTATAAATAGGAGTAGTTTTGAACTAGAGAGAAGCTTAGCACTTTTGGGAACTACTCTATGCATATTTACTTTTCTGTACTTCTAGCATGGATTCTTCTTTTCTGCCATTTTTTATTCCTAGAGCTTTGAACAACTAAACCCCTTTCATTGGGTTAGGGAGCTCTGTTGTAATTTGATGGATCAATTATAGTTCTTATTCTTCTTCTTCTTTCTTTTCTCTTGATCTTACTAGAAAGCTTTCGATCTTAATTCAATTGGTTAGTTGTCTTGGAAAAGAAACTCTCTATAATTGGATCTCCTTTGAACCTTGGAAAAGGGACGAGGAAATCATGCTAGAAATACCTTCTCATGTTGGACCAAATTGGGGTTTGGATGGATATTGTGACAATTAATCCTCCCAACACTTTGATTTGGAAATACATGTGGTATAATCAGTGACCACACCTTCATCTCTTCCCATGAGCAATTAAATCAAGGAATTGGGCAATTGTTCAAGCTTAGAGAGATTGGATTGCCAAGGAATTGGGATCCAATCACTTAAGATTGCCAAGGAGATTAATGAATGCATTGATTGAGGAAGAGATGAGAATGAACTTGATCCGGAGAATGCAATATCTCCTAAACCCAATGATCTCGCCATTTCTGATCTTACCCATTCTATTTACTTTCTGCCATTTAATTTCCTGCTCATTATCCCAACTCCCCATTTAAGATTCTGCACTTTAATTTCTGTTATTTACTTTCTAGTCATTTAAATTTCTGCATCATAATCTAAATTCTGTTTAGCTCAACTAGCATATTCTTCTAACTAAAATTGCCTGACCAATCAATCCTTGTGGGATTCGACCTCACTCTATTGTGAGTTTTACTTGACGACAATTCAGTATACTTGCCGAAGGGAAATTTGTTGAGAGACAAGTTTTCACGCATCAAAACATTCACAAATATCCAAGCATAAAAAAGAATGAAAGAGAAAAGAGAAAGAAAGAAGACCAACCTGCAGTAGGGAAGGAACGATAAAATGATCAAAGTAGCAAAAACACCTACGATCACCTCTTCAAAAGCAGGAGAATGAACGCAAGAAGGAAGAAGTTGTAGTGAAGCAAGAAGAGGAGAAATGGAGATGAGAAACTCTTTGAAAAATTTGAAAAGAAGAAAGGAGTGGGAAGCAAATAAAATGGTGAAGGGGGAAGTTAATGGGCATTTAAAACCCTCGCACGTTCCCGAGGAAGCACAAAAACACGCGCTGCAAAGAGAAATATTCCGCATTTAAAGCTACTAAATTGAAGTTCTACAAACAAACCCAACAAAAATGCTCGAGCTCGGCTTCTCAAGAAGAGGTCAAAAGTCTGAAAGGACACGACCTCAAGAGGAAGACCACGCTCAAGCAGGGGCACTGTTCATGCCCTGGGTCTAGTTGTATGACCCGGGCTGATTGATGACAAGTCGACCGACCTCTTCAGGTCAGGATTACCCGACCTCTTCTCAAAGAGCTCGGCCAAACCACTACGAAACCCCAAAAAAGGGCCCAAACAGAGGAACACGACCCAAGTCCAAGGGCAGCCCAAGCTTAGAAGGATAAAGGCGGTTCCCTCAAAGATAAGATGACTTCACTCAAAGATAAGATAAAAATAATTATCTTATCTCCAAAAAGATCACTCCACACTATTATAAATACACTGGAGCACCTAGGTATAACTCATACTCTGATTCTACAAAAAACCTGCTTAATACCCTTGCTAACTTAAGCATCGGAGTCCCTTGCAGGTACCTCCACCCTCCGTGATGAAGGATCAGCACTACCACCAAGTCCAACGAGTCGGACACGGCGGCTCCGGCCATTATTATCAAGTCGGACATAACAGGTCCGACCAGTACAGAAGATCTCGTTCGAGATTGACCTACAATTTCAGGTAAACCTCGGAACAGAAATTAACAAGAATAACTAAGAAAATTAAAGCAATAGAACAAGGAAAAGTAAAGGAAACTAGATCAAGACAAGAAATAAAACCTAAATTTAAGATGCAATTAACCTAATTCTACCCTAATTCTAAAGAGAAGAGAGAGCTTCTCTCTCTAGAATATGACCTAAGGCATGTTTCTATTCTAAACCTAATTGCTCTCCCCTTGTTCCATCTTGAATTTGGCTTCAAATACTTTAGAAATGAGTTGGATTTAGGCCTGAAGCAGCTCAGAAATTGCCAGCCTCATTTTCTTTAATGAAGTCACATGACGAGTGTCACGCATATGCGTGGCCTGATGAAAACCTCACTCAAGCGTACGCATGGGTCACGTATACATGTTACCTCGAATTCACCAAATCTTCATTTCTTCAGGAATTCTCCACTTTGCATGCTTTTTCTTCACTTCTTCAATCAAATCCTTTTATAAACCTGAAATCAATCAACAAATATATCAAGGCATCGAATGGAATTAAAGTGATTTAAATTTAGCAATTTCAAGGCCTAAGAAGCATGTTTTCACTCTTAAGCATAAATTAGGGAGAATTACAAAACTATGTGATGAGCGGATAATTTATACGCTTTTTGGCATTATTTTTAGGTAGTTTTTAGTAAGTTTAAGCTACTTTCAGGGATGTTTTCATTAGTTTTTATGTTACTATGAGTTTTTGTGTTTTTCTGTGATTTCAGGTAATTTCTGGCTAAAATTGAGGGACTTGAGCAAAACTCTGAAAAGGCTGACAAAAGGACTGCTGATGCTGTTGGGATCTGACCTCCCTGCACTCGAAATGAATTTTCTGGAGCTACAGAACTCCAAATGGCGCGCTCTCAACGGCGTTGGAAAGTAGACATCTAGAGCTTTCCAGCAATATATAATAGTCCATACTTTATTCGGAAATTGACAACGTAACCTGGCGTTGAACGCCAAATACATGTTGCTGTCTGGAGTTAAACGCCAGAAACACGTCATGATCCGGAGTTGAACGCCCAAAACACGTTATAACTTGGCGTTCAACTCCAAGAAAAGCCTCAGCTCGTGGATAGATCAAGCTCAGCCCAAACATACACCAAGTGGGCCCCGGAAGTGGATTTATGCATCAATTACTTACTCATGTAAACCCTAGTAGCTAGTTTAGTATAAATAAGACTTTTTACTAATGTATTAGTCGTCTAGTGTATTAGTCGTCTTTTGACCACGTTTCATCTTTGGTCTCAGTTTTGTTTTATTCTTCATCTTAAGAGACTATTGATCATGTTTTAGGGGGGCTGGCCATTCGGCCATGCCTGAACCTTTCACTGATGTATTTTCAACGGTGGAGTTTCTGCACACCATAGATTAAGGGTGTGGAGCTCTGCTATACCTCAAGATTCAATACAATTACTATTACTTTCTATTCAATTCTCTTTTATTCTTATTCCAAGATATACGTTGCACAAAACTTTGATGAATGTGATGATCCGTGACATTCATCATCATTCTCACCTATGAACGCGCGTGATTGACAACCACTTCTGTTCTACTCTAGGCCGGGCGCATATCTCTTAGATTCCCCAACAGAATCTTCGTGGTATAAGCTAGATAGATGGCGGCATTCATGGGGATCCGGAAAGTCTAACGTTGTCTGTGGTATTCCGAGTAGGATTCCGGGAATCCGGAAAGTCTAACCTTGTCTGTGGTATTCTGAGTAAGATTCCGGTATTGAATGACTGTGACGAGCTTCAAACTCCTGAAGGCTGGGCGTGATGACAAACACAAAAGAATCAATGGATTCTACTCCAACCTGATTGAGAACCGACAGATGATTAGCCGTGCTGTGACAGAGCATTTGGACCATTTTCACTGAGAGGATGTGATGTAGCTAACAACAAGGGTGATGCCTCCAGACGATTAGCCGTGCAGTGACAGCGCATAGGACCATTTTCCCGAGAGGATTAAAAGTAGACATTGATGATGGTGATGCCCTACATACAGCTTGCCATGGAAAGGAGTAAGAAGGATTGGATGAGAGCAATAAGAAAGTAGAGATTAGAAAGGATTCTAGCATCTCCACACGCCTATCTGAAATTCCCACTATTGATTTACATAAGTATTTCTATCCCTTTTTATTTTCTATTTATTATTAGTTTTCGAACTCATCATAAACCATTTAATCTGCCTAACTGAGATTTACAAGGTGACCATAGCTTGCTTCATACCAACAATCTCTGTGGGATCGACCCTTACTCACGTAAGGTATTACTTGGATGACCCAGTACACTTGCTGGTTAGGTTGAATGAAGTTGTGAGCTTCTCTAATAGTGCCTGAAACTCTTTTATCACAATTTCGTCCACCAAGTTTTTGGCGCCGTTGCCGGGGATTGTTCGAGTATGGACAACTGACGGTTCATCTTGTTGCTCAGATTAGGTAATTTTCTTTTCAAAAATCCTTTTTCAAAATTTTTCTTTTCTTTTTCGTTTTTTTTCAAAAATATTTTCGAAAAAAAAATTATTAATAAAAATCCAAAAAAATTAGAAAATCATAAAAATAAAAAATATTTTGTGTTTCTTGTTTGAATCTTGAGTCAACTTTTAAGTTTGGTGTCAATTGCATGCTTTAAAAATTTTTCTTGCATTTTTCGAAAAATACATGCATTCATAGTGTTCTTCATGATCTTCAAGTTGTTATTGACAAGTCTTCTTGTTTGATCTTGATGATTTCTTGTTTTGTGTTGTTTGTTGTTTTTCATGTGCATTTTTCGTTTGTTAGAGTCCATGCATTAAAAGATTTCTAAGTTTGGTGTCTTGCATTTTTTCTTTGCAAAAAAAAAAAATTTTTTTCAAAAATATGTTCTTGATGTTCATCATGATCTTCAAAGTGTTCTTGGTGTTCATCTTGACATTCATAGTGTTCTTGCATGCATCATGTGTTTTGATCCAAAATTTTCATGTTTTGGGTTATGTTTGTGTTTTTCTCTCTCATAATTAAAATATTCAAAAATAAAAAAAATATCTTTTCCTTATTTCCCTCCAAATTTTTGAAATTTTGGGTTGACTTGGTCAAAAATTTTTAAAAATTAGTTGTTTCTTACAAGTCAAGTCAAAATTTCAATTTTAAAAATCTTATCTTTTCAAAATCTTTTTCAAAAATTATATCTTTTTCATTTTTTTATTTCTCGAAAATTTCAAAATTCTTTTTCAAAATATTTTCAAAATCTTTTTCTTATCTTTATAACATATTTTCGAAAATTAGCTAACAATTAATGTGATTGATTCAAAAATTTGAAGTTTGTTACTTTCTTGTTAAGAAAGATTCAAATTTTAAGTTCTAGAAACATATCTTGTGATTTCTTGTGAGTCAAGTCATTAATTGTGATTTTAAAATTCAAATCTTTTTCAAAACTAATTTCAATCTTATCTTTTCAAAACCATATCTTTTTAAATCATATCTTTTATATCATATTTTTTTCAAAATTTTATCTTTTTCAAAAAAAAAAATTTTTTTGATATTCTATTTAATTATTTATTTACTAACACTTCTCTTCACCTCTCTTCATCTAAAAATCCGAACCCATTCTTCTTTACTCTTATCCCCTTTCTTCTTCTAGTAACATAAAGGAATCTCTATACTGTGATATAGAGGATTCCTCTTCTTTTCTTGTTTTCTTCTCTTTCATATGAGCAGGAACAGGGAAAAAGGCACTCTTGTTGAAATTGATCCTGAACCTGAAAGGACTCTGAAAAGGAAACTAAGAGAAACTAAATTACAACAATCCAGAAAAAACCTTTCAGAAATTTTCGAACAAGAGATGGAGATGGCAGCCGAAAATAATAATAATGCAAGGAGAATGCTTGGTGACTTCACAAAGCCAACGTCCAAATTTGATGGAAGAAGCATCTCCATTCCTGCCATTGGAGCCAATAACTTTGAGCTGAAACCTCAGCTAGTTGCCTTAATGTAACATAACTGCAAGTTTTATGGACTTCCATCTGAAGATCCTTATCAGTTTTTAATTGAGTTCTTGCAGATCTGTGAGACTGTAAAGACAAATGGAGTTGATCCTGAAGTCTATAGACTCATGCTTTTCCCTTTTGCTGTAAGAGACAGAGCTAGAATATGGTTGGATTCAAAACCTAAGGATAGCCTGGACTCCTGGGATAAGCTGGTCACAGCCTTTTTGGATAAATTCTTTCCTCCTCAAAAGCTGAGCAAGCTTAGAGTGGATGTTCAGACCTTCAAACAAAAAGATGGTGAATCCCTCTATGAAGCTTGGGAAAGATACAAGCAGCTGACCAAAAGGTGCCCATCTGACATGTTTTCAGAATGGACCATACTAGATATATTCTATTATGGTCTATCTGAATTTTCGAAAATGTCATTAGACCATTCTGCAGGTGGATCTATTCACCTAAAGAAAACGCCTGAAGAGGCTCAAGAACTCATTGACATGGTTGCAAACAACCAATTCATGTACACTTCTGAGAGGAATTCCATGAATAATGGAATACCTCAAAAGAAAGGAGTTCTTGAAATTGATGCTCTGAATTCCATATTGGCTCAGAACAAAGTGTTGACTCAACAGGTCAATATGATCTCTCAAAATCTGAATGGATGGCAACATGCATCCAATAGTACTAAAGAGGCAGCTTCTGAAGAAGCTTATGATCCTGAGAACCCTGCCATGGCAGAGGTTAATTACATGAGTGAACCTTATGGAAACACCTATAACTCATCATGGAGAAATCATCCAAATTTCTCATGGAAGGATCACCAAAAGCCTTAACAAGGCTTTAACAATGGTGGACACAACAGGCTAAGCAATAGCAAGCCTTTTCCATCATCTTCTCAGCAACAGACAGAGAATTCTAAACAAAACACTTCTAATTTAGCCAATCTAATTTCTGATCTGTCAAAAGCCACTTTCAGTTTCATGAGTGAAATAAGATCCTCTATCAGAAATCTGGAGGCACAAGTGGGCCAGCTGAGTAAGAAAGTCATTGAAACTCCTCCCAGTATTCTCCCAAGCAATACAGAAGAGAATCCAAAAGGAGAGTGCAAGGCAATTGATGTGATCAATATGGCCGAATGCACAAGGGAGGAGGAGGACGAAAATCCTAGTGAGGATGACCTCCTGGGACGTCTCTCAAGCAAGAAGGAGTTTCCTATTAAGGATCCAAAGGAATCTGAGGCTCATATAAAGACCATAGAGATTCCATTAAATCTCCTTTTGCCATTCATGAGCTCTGAAGACTATTCTTCCTCTGAAGAGGATAAAGATGTGACTGGAGAGCAAGCTGCTCAATATTTAGGAGCTATCATGAAGCTGAATGCCAAGTTGTTTGGTAATGAGACTTGGGAAAGTGAACCTCCCTTGCTCATTAATGAACTAGATACCTGGATTCAGCAAACTCTATCTCAAAAAAAACAAGATCCTGGCAAGTTCTTAATACCTTGTACCATAGGCATCATGACCTTTGAAAAGGCTCTATGTGATCTGGGGTCAGGGATAAATCTTATGCCACTCTCTGTAATGGAGAAGCAGGGGATCATTGAGGTACAACCTGCCTTGTTCTCATTACAATTGGCAGTTAAGTCATTGAGACAAGCTTATGGGACAGTAGAGGACGTGTTAGTAAAGGTTGAAGGCCTTTACATCCCTGCTGATTTCATAATCTTAGACACCAGGAAGGAAGAGGATGAGTGCATCATCCTTGGAAGACCTTTCCTAGCCACAGCAGGAGCTGTGATAGATGTCAACAGAGGCGAAATAGTCCTTCAATTGAATGGGGACTACCTTGTGTTTAAGGCACATGGCCATCCCTCTGTGACAAAAGAGAGTAAGCATGAAGAGCTTCTCTCATTTCGGAGTCAAGAAGAGCCCCCGCAGTCAAACTCTAAGTTTGGTGTTGGGAGGCCACAACCAAGCTCTAAGTTTGGTGTCAAGATCCCATATCCAAACTCTAAGTTTGGTGTTGGGACTATACAACATTGACCTGATCACCTTTGTGGCTCCATGAGAGCCACTGTCAAGCTATTGACATTAAAGAAGCGCTTGTTAGGAGGCAACCCAATTTTATTTATTTAATTTTTATTTTATTGTTATTTTGTGTTTTATTAGGTACATGATCATGTGGAGTCACGAAAAAAATATAAAAATTAAAAACAGAATCAAAAACAGAAGAAGAAAAATCACACCCTGGAGGAAGCACAGGCTGGCGTTCAACGCCAGTAAGGAGCATCTGGCTGGCGTTCAACGCCAGAACAGAGCATGAAACTGGCGTTGAATGCCAGAAACAAGCAACATTCTGGTGCTGGACGCCAGGAATGTGCCTAGAGGAAAAGCTGGCGCTGAACGCCAGTAACAAGCATGAAACTGGCGTTCAACGCCAGAAACATGCTTTACATGGGCGTTGAACGCCCAGAACATGCACCACTCGGCGTTGAAATGCCAGAATGGTGTACAAAGGCATTTTACATGCCTATTTAGTGCAGGGATGGAATTCCTTGACACCTCTGGATCTGTGGACCCCACAGGATCACCTCAGGATCTGTGGACCCCATAAGATCACCTCAGGATCTGTGGACCCCATAGGATCCCCACCTAACATATTCCCACCTTACCTCCTAATCCTATTTTACTCTTCCCCATGTCACACTTCCCAAAAACCCTTCACCAATCACCTCAATCCCTCTTCCCAATCACCTATTCACCACTCACATCGATCCACTCTTCCCCATAAACCCCACCTACCTTCAAAATTCATAAACATTTCCCCCCTAATCCCACCCTAAATGGCCGAACCTACCCTCTCCCGTCTCCCTATATAAACCCCTCCATTCCACTCCATTTTCACACAACACTATCCCCTCTAGTATACCTTGGCCGAATCCATCTCCCATCACTCTCCGCCATTTTCTTCTTCTTCTTCTTCTCTTCTTTCTTCTCTTGCTCGAGGGCGAGCAATTTTTAAGTTTGGTGTGGTAAAAGCATAAGCTTTTTGTTTTTCCATTACCATCAATGGCACCTAAGGCCGGAGGATCCTCTAGAAAAGGAAAAGGGAAGACAAAAGCTTCCACCTCCGAGTCATGGGAGATGGAAAGATTCACCTCCAAAAGCCATCAAGACCACTTCTATGATGTTGTGGCAAAGAAGAAGGTGATCCCTGAGGTCCCTTTCAAGCTCAAGAAAAATGAGTATCCAGAGATCCGACATGAGATCCGAAGAAGAGGTTGGGAAGTCCTAACCAACCCCATGCAACAAGTCAGAATCTTAATGGTTCAAGAGTTCTATGCCAATGCATGGATCACTAGGAACCATGATCAAAGTATGAACCCGAGTCCAAAGAATTATCTCACAATGGTTCGGGGGAAATACTTAGATTTTAGTCCGGAAAATGTGAGGTTGGC
>NC_029780.3:36555310-36555963 GCF_000817695.3 Arachis duranensis
TCTACTTTGGCAAGGCTAGCTTTTCCTCATCTTATTTGTCATCTATGTTACTCAGCTGGAGTTATCATAGAAGGAAACATCTCCATTGAAAAGGATAAGCCCATCACCAAGAAGAGGATGGAGCAAGCAAGAGAGACCCCCCACGGTTCTCAAGAGATGCATGAGGAAGCTTATCATCAAGAAGTCCCTGAGATGCCTCAAGGGATGCACTTTCCTCCCAATAACTATTGGAAACAACTCAACACTTCCTTAGAATATTTGAGCCACAATGTGGAACAATTAAGGGTGGAACATCATGAGCACTCCATCATTCTCCATGAAATAAGAGAAGATCAAAGAACAATGAGGGAGGAGCAACAAAGGCAAGGAAGGGACATAGAAGAGCTTAAGGACATTGTTGGTCCTTCAAGAAGAAGACGCCACTAAGGTGGAGTCATTCCTTGTTCTTATCTCTTTCTGTTTTTCGGTTTCTATGTTATGTTTATCTATGTTTTGTGTCTCTACTTCATGATCATTAGTATGTAGTAACCATGTCTTAAAGCTATGAATAAAATCCATTAATCCTTCACCTCTCTTAAATGAAATATGCTTTAATTCAAAAGAACAAGAAGTACATGAATTTCGAATTTATCCTTGCATTTAATTTAATTATA
>NC_029780.3:36556129-36557041 GCF_000817695.3 Arachis duranensis
TTGATGATCTGAAAAATCATGAAATTGATTCTTGAAGCAAGAAAAAGCAGTGAAAAAGAAGAAGCTTGCGAAAAAAAAAATTTGGCAAAAAAAAATAAGAAAAAGAAAAAGCAAGCAGAAAAAGCCAATAGCCCTTAAAACCAAAAGGCAAGGGTAAAAAGGATCCAAGAATCATAAGTAGCTGTGTTCAAGAATCAACATGCTTAACTAGGAAAGTCAATAACACTATCCAAAATTCTAAGTTCCTAGAGAAGCCAATCATTCTAAACTTCAAAGGAAAAAGTGAGATGCCAAAACTGTTCAGAAGCAAAAAGCTACAAGTCCCGCTCATCTAATTATAATTAACATTCATTGATTTTCTGGAATTTATAGTATATTCGCTTCTTTTATCCTATTTGATTTTCAGTTGCTTGGGGACAAGCAACACTTTAAGTTTGGTGTTGTGATGAGCGGATAATTTATACGCTTTTCGGCATTGTTTTTAGGTAGTTTTTAGTAAGTTTAAGCTACTTTCAGGGATGTTTTCATTAGTTTTTATGTTAAATTCACATTTCTGGACTTTACTATGAGTTTGTGTGTTTTTTTGTGATTTCAGGTAATTTCTGGCTGAAATTGAGGGACTTGAGCTAAACTCTGAAAAAGGCTGACAAAAGGACTGCTGATGCTGTTGGAATCTGACCTCCCTGCACTCAAAATGGATTTTCTGGAGTTACTGAACTCCAAATGGCGTGCTCTCAACGGCGTTGGAAAGTAGACATCCAGAGCTTTCCAGCAATATATAATAGTCCATACATTGATGACGTAACTTGGCGTTGAACGCCAAGTACATTTTGCTGTCTGGAGTTAAACGCCAGAAACACGTCATGATAAACACGTTATAACTTGGCCCACGTTATAACTTGGAGTTCAACT